>NW_016690228.1:352418-620547 GCF_001604755.1 Lepidothrix coronata | reverse complement strand
AATTTGGAGATGCTAATAGCTCATTTGTTAAAACTCAGAGAGGGCTTGGCAAAGAGAGAGGGAGTTTCTTTCTGCCTTGTCTCACCCTTTCCCTCCACTCTCCACCTCGAGGGTGTTTATTTTGTGGGTATTCTTTGGCGTCCTCATTGGACACTGGTCAGGAATGGACATTTCCATCTTTTTTTTTTTTTTTGAGATTACAAGTATTTCTCGTGAAGATGAAGTGCCTGTTGTCATACAAATTTCCATTTGGTACATTCTGGCTTGTTGCAATGTCTTACCCACGAGTATATCTTTGCGAACCACTTGAGAGAGAGAAAGAAATGTCAGCTGTTGCAGGCCGTTGACTGCCAGTTACTGATTTGGGCTGGCTGGAGTGAACACATTTATGTCTGTGGTTAAAAGCTCTAGATTTCTTTGCTGGCTTAGATTCAAGAGGCTTTACATAGAATAGTATAGCATTACTTGTGATTTATGGCTGGAGCTCAGATTGCACCATCCTTATATGCATCCATAACAGATGAAGTCTGTCGGTATGTATGTCTTCAGCATATTAGCCTAGATGGTGTGTACACAAGGCTCTCCTTTAGGGCCACGATCTTTGCTCCCTATGAAGAAGCCATTGTGCACCGATCGTGGTTCTTCACTGAGAGATCAGTTGGAGAAGTAAATGAACTGTCCACTTTCGAGACTGTGGCTTCAGTTATGGCGAATAAGTACCTTGCGTTGCTTCTTAATGAAGGAAATTTTGTAAGATTTTCTGGCTGTCTTCAGTAGAAAGCCCAAGCTCAACAGCTTGAGGTTATGTATTTTGAGCTGTTTTATCAGTGTGATCAACACTGGCTTTAGTGAAGTGTGAACACAGGTTATTGTAGGACAGTCGAGTCCTAATTCTCTACTAGTTATGGAAAAATTTTTCAACATACAACACAAAAGTGATTTTATCTATATATGTATATATTATATAATACATGTATTTTTACTCCATATCCACTAGCTCAAAATTGAAGACATATGGCTGCATGCTTTACAAACTATAGCTTCCATTGTTAGCCATAAGTAGGAAATGTTATGGAAGTGACAGTGGGATGGATTGTTGTGGTCAGGTCTTATTTGGGTGGAGCAGATGAAATTCTGCCAGGTAATAGTGAAGAAAAGCTATCTCTGGCCACTTTTTACAAGTGAGATGTCCAAGCGTAGAGATATAAACCAAGAGGCACAGGATCAAATTTAAAGTACCACAAACTTAGTTAAAATATACCAGTTGACAGCTTTTTTGCCATCTTGGATTCGATCCAGAATGAACATTTCTGAATACTAGAAAATAAATAGGAAGTGGACCTTGAAGTAGGTTTTCAGGTTTGTATACAGAATATACAAATAAGTGTTTATTGTTTTAGTAGAAGACTATCTGATACTCACTTTATATTTCAAAAAATTCTCTCATTAACTGCAGTTAGAGTATTATTATTTTAATGAAGCTTTTGTTTTATATTAACAAAAACTGTGCTGTGTTATAAACATTGTGGTCACTTTGTACAAATCCTTTGATATAACTTTCTCTAGCTGGCATTTTACAAGTTATTTTTTTCATTTACAATGTATATTCATCATGAAGGGATCAAAATACACTGTAACTGAAATAGCTTTGTTTCCAGGGCAATTCTTTTCTCATTTATTTTTATGTTTGCTACTTCATATACCCTTAATTGAACTGTTTTATTTTAATCATTTGTATCACTTTATAATGGTGAATTTGTTCCTGTTGGAGTTTGGACTTTGTCATTTCACTTAGCAGTTTTTCTGGGAAGTCAGAACATTAAATAAATGTAGAAAAGATATGCTGTACATCTGTTTTGATTATCCTGAAAACACTACACAGTTTAGATCTATAACCACATATGCAGATATTTTAAGCACCGAGGCAATTCTGCTAAAGTTGATGAGTCTGTTTTTAAAGTTAGAGAAAGAAATATGAGTTTCTGAGCAGTAAGTGCACAGACCCTGACTTGCCTCTGAGATTTGTTTTTTCCAGAGTGTGGCTTACTAATAGTAGGGGTGTGGGTTTTTTTAACTGAACTAATAGGAAAAATGTTAGAGGGAAGCAAGGTCTTCTGGTGTCATGAATCTGACAGTTTGAAAGATGCTGTTTGGGGTCCATTTTACAGCTGATGCCCCTTCTATCTACAGCTGACAGCAGCAGCAGAGCAACAAAATCTTGCTGCTTGAATTTGATGGTTCATCTGTAGTGATCGGCTTTTTTTTTTTTGCTTAGTAAATTGCACTACCTAATAAGATGGTTTAATGTATGATAATGTATTTTAATAGCTGTCTGATGTAGCTATTAAATTATAATATTGCCCATTAAACTTTGTTACTAATTACTGAAAATTTTGTTCTGAAAAGGTGATTCCCCGCCCCCATCTCCTTTTGCCCCTAGGGAAGCTTTATTAATTTCAACAGAGACTTACTAGTGATGTTGCTTCCTTTTTACAAATAGGTTGGAGGTTGGAGTGCCTTTTAGTAGGCTCTCTGAGTGTTTCTGGAAGCAAAACATTAAAAAATAAAGGTGAATTGTGTTGTTCAGGAAGAAAGAAGAAGAAACAAAATAGGAACATTAAAAATCAAGGTGAAGACTGAATAAAGCTCAGGGAATGAAAATACCCATACATGAGAGGGGGGAAATAATAACCATAAAAAGCAAACTGCTGTGGATTGCCCTGGATATACAAAGAGCCCTAAGTAATTTTGACAAAAGCAACATTTTCTACATGTTGAGATGGAACTGGGGGCATTTTTGAACAGACTTTTCTCACAATTGAAAATGTTTACCAAGGACATTTTTCATTTCTACAGTACATCCACTCAGGAATTCCATGTTCATGCAAGGGAAGATGTATTTCTTGCAAAAAGGATCTTTCACTGGAGAAGTGAAAATGGTTTACTCGGAATTGTGTAGTTATCATAGAATCATATTAGCCATGTTGAGCAGAGCAGAGAGTTTGTACTCTTGAAGAACTTGCTTTCTTTGGGAAGCTGGTAAGAACTTAAATGTTCTAAAGCGACACTAGTGAAGATTAATATATTCTTAACACTATGAAAGCACTAAAGATGCAATGGTCCCCAAGAACCATCAAACAGAGGGTGAGATCTTTGTGTCATGGAAAAACCCAGTGTTCCCTGGCTCCACTTTGGGGAACAGATTGACCCTAATACCCAGCCAGGAATGCAGTACAGTGATATGATGAAGGGCACTTATTCAAGTAAAGCCCTTATACATGATAATGTTGTAGAACTTCATGGAGAGGACTGCAAAATTTTGTTTTAAATATCCAGTGGCAGATAACTTCTTGTACAGAAAGAAAAAACAAGATTTTTTTGTCGTTTGTTTTCTGCAGCCCTTCTACTTTTCCCACCCTCTGTGTTCTCCAAGTGACACATCTGTGCCAGGCAATTTTCGCATAGTGACACATATTTCCTTTCAAATTTCAGATTCTCTCCTGGGATGAATCACTGTAACTTCCTCTTTTAATCTTATTTTGCTTCCCAGCCATCACCCTGCTGAGACACTTGTCCCTCCTGTTTCACAGGTCAGACTGCTGGTACCACAGTTGCCTACTTTTTCTTTCAAAGGAGCATGATTATGCTCATCAAATAAATTACCTGATGAAGAATCATCAAGTAAGGGGAAAAAGGAGAACTAATTTGATCATCTGGCTTAATATTTTATGGCGACATTTTCCAGAATTAGATGGGGTTTTTTAAAAGAATACACTGAGATAATAATGCTGTTATTGACAAGCAGTAGTTATACTCCTGGCCTAAATCCAGCATGTGAGGTTGCAGAAGCTCTTTCAAAGCAACCTGCGTTCAGACATTGATGTTTCCATAATCTCTGATGAAATAAGATATCAGTATATATATATATATATCTGTAGATATATGTATCTGATGCGTTTGGTGAATCGTTTGAACAAGTTCCTTGTTTCTTGGTAGCATGTAGTGCCTGAGTACTGCCATAAAAGTATGCAAGATGTTAGCCTACCTGTCTGTCATTAAGAAGCTAGGATTAAAATGGTCTTTAAAAAAAAAGTAAAGTTAGGCCATGACTTGGGATGATCTCCAAGTATATGCAACATGAAGGACAAAGCAATGAATCTTCCAGCACTGTTTAGAAAAGCAGTGCTTTAGTGTTTTATCAGTGCTGCCACAAAAACTGGCATCAGTACAGCAGCTGTTTACCCTTTTCCTTAGCCTTTTCATTTAACATCCAGAGCACACAAGGGAGAGAACATTATCAACTGTAAAATGTGTGACATATCCCTGGGACAAGTGGAGAAGATCCAATGGTTAAGTGTTGGGTGATCTCTTGGTGGCATTGTAGGAGGAGCCTCCTTGGCCTGTACACTCCAATGTAAAGACAGAGGAGAAGAAAATTGTGGCACAGAGATGCCCACCCAGCTGCTCTCTTACGCCCCCTCTTCAGCAGAACAGGGGGAGAAAATGAGATGAAGAAATTATTAGTTGAGTTCAAGGCAGACTAATGAAGAAAAGAAAAGAAAAGGCTGCATAGGGAAGCAAAGGAAAATTATTTATTCTCTACTTTCCATCAACAGGTAATATCCAGCCACTCAGGGGGAAGCAGAAACCCCAGTGCACATAGCGGTTGTTTCAGAAGATGAATGCCTTAATAATGAATGCACTTCTCCTTCTCCTTTCTCTTAACTTTTATTGCTGACACCATATGGTATGGGATATCCCTCTGGTTAGTTAGGTTCAGCTGTCCTGGCTGCGTCCCCTCCCAACCTCTTGCCCACCCCCAGCCTACCAGCCCTTGGGCCTGTTGGAGGGACAGCCTTGGTGCTGTGTGGGTGCTGCTCAGGAGCAACCAACACATGGGTGGGTTACCAGCACCGTCCTAGACATGAGTGCAAAGCACAGCACTGTGAATTGTGCTGTGTGGAGTGTTAGCTTCGTCCCAGCTAGACCCACTACAGAAAGGAAGGTAATCTTTCCATGAAGAGGCAAAAGGACACAGAAGCTGTCCTTGCAGAGACAGAAAATAGCAGGAGCAGTACCAAGCAGGCATCTGTGTACAGGAGCAGCTTGTGGAGTTGTGCAGAGAAAGACAATGCTAGTGGTGAGTATGTGAGTGTAATCCAGCACTTGTATAGACATGTCCTGCAGTCTCCACAAAGCAATTTTCATAAGAAGTCAGTGGCTGTTCAAGGTTTTCAGCAGATGTGCAATATTTTCAACAACTGATGCCTGCAGCTAGCAATGGTCATAAATTCAAAGACTTAAACTTGTGTAGTTAATAATGGTGGTACCTGACAGTACTGTTCACCCTCCTAAGGAAAACACAGCAAGAAAAAATCTTGCACTTAGAGACGTTTGTTATCCACCAGCACAATCATGAGCAATGTTTGAAAATACTGTATAGATGTGGAATAAACTTCAGGCTGTTCCGCGGTGTGGGTAGTTACTACAGGAAAAATCTGCACATATTTATTTGTGTGGTAAATGGCATTATTACTCATGCTGTTTCTTTAGTGAGTTATTTTTGACTAAAGTGCCACAGTTTCACAAAATTACCCATCAATTTACAATAAAATGCCCTTTTGGTAAGTTACTGCTGAAGGGATGTACACAGACAGTAACAAAAATCTAGCACGCTTCATAACACAAGTTTTCATTTCCATTCTTTCAGTCTGTTGCAAAGTTTCTAGGCAGCGCATACGCAACAAGGCCATGATAATTTGTGTAGGAAGCTGCCTTTGCTTTGTTTAACCTTTATTTAGTCAGTGTCTTGTATTTCTATATCCTAGTTCATCAATGAGGTTAAAAAATACTGCCATTGTGAATCGGTTATGGGTCAGCAGCTGCTAATTTTACAATGGTGCACTGTTTTCTTCTCAGCCTTGCAGATGTGCTCACATCCCATTTTGTGGCTACCTGGGGTAGATGTGAATATCAAGTAGAGTCCAAACCTTTTTGTTTTCTTGTATCCAGATGCCTAGCCAATGGTTCCACTAAAATTTGGAAGGATAATTTAATTATTTTGGAAGTGAAGGGTCGTAAGTATAGCTGTCATGATAAAAGAATAAGTGTTATGTGAATATGAGAACCTGGTTGGTTTTGCCCAGGGAAGATGTGAATGCCTCATACCTGGAAGTATTAAAGGCCATGTTGGATGGGATTTTGAGGACTGGTCTAGTGGAAGGTGTCCCAGTCTATGGCAGGGAATTGGAACTAGATTTGAACTAGATGATATTTAAAGTCCCTTCCAACACAAAACTTTCTATGATGCTATGATTAGCATGCTGTTGAGGAACTTCTTTTGTCTGGGAACAGTGATTCAAGGGGTGGGTCACAAGAACCGTCTCGTGGCATGTCAGTGATCTGGATAGAATAAGAAACCCAGAAACCTCTCCCTGTCCTTTCCCCACCAATTCAGTAGGAACTTCAATTTTTGGCACTTTTGTGACTGGTGGCAGTGACATTTTCTTTATTGCAAGTCATCAATTTGGGAGAACAGTTTCAGCACCAAGCTAGCTAGCTACTGACCAGGCATGACTGCCAGAGAGGAGGGTGGAAAGCTTTTAGAGGAACACATTTTTCCCTGTGGAAAGAAAGTTTTGAGGTTAGAGCCTCACAGATATCTAGAAGCAGTTATTCTGCAGTTTGTCATTCATCTCCATCCTTTACCTTTCAGCATTCCAAATTAATTCTGGCCTCAGTATATGGCTTCTAAAGGAGAACCGAAATGCAGTCTCTGTTGTTTCTCAGTGGTCATTTTATGTTTCCTCAACCTGGAAGCAGCAGTTTCCTGAAAGAGGCTGTGCCAGCTAAAGTTCATCTCACCCTCTTCATGTGCTTCTTTGTCTACTCAAGCTAAAAATCTTGTCATTTCTCCACAGCTGTGTGACTTGCAAATGTAGTGCGTTATAGTCTGCCAAGGGAGGCGAATGTAGTATTTCTTCCTTATTAGTCGGTATAAGTTTGAAAACGCTGCTATGATTCACAAAGAGAAGGAAAAAGCTCTCAATGAAATGTTAGGAAGGAATCTGGGGAATTACCTAGTTTGACTTACGTAGTTCATAATTACAGGTTCGGTGGGAAGCTCTTCAAAGCTGCACCTGTGGATCCAGTTATTTAGAAATGTTTCTGCTACACAGCTAGAGCATGAGAAGGAGGGATAACAGGAGAGCAAGCCCAGAAGACTTCACCTGCAGACAAGCCCAGGACCACCCCACAATCTCACTTCTGGCCTCCTGACCCTGAGATTCTCAAGACTTGTGTACATAATACCTTACAAAAGATACCTCCTCCCCTTGCTAGGGTCTTTGTAGTGAAGTGTCAGGAGGAATGTGTCTATATGAACAGAGAATTGGGATTTTTTAAATTTTTTTTTTGTTGTCTCTGGGAAGACCAAAGCTCAAGCCTGCTTTTGTGAGGATTCTAAACATTAAGATCATGTTTCTTCTTTTATGTATGGTATGACTTGAAGCTCAGTTCAGCAAACATGTGACTAATATACTTCAAGTTGCAAACTACCTCAAGTATATTTGATAAGGTCCTATTAGAGACTTTAGGCTGTCTTTTGGCCTAAATGATCTTCACATGAAGTTGCACTCTAGAAGATTTTTCAGCCGGCAGCTGACTATTTTCATGAGGCCATGGAGATGTGGATTTATGAAAGATCTTGAATAGAGCAACCTGATGCTTCTGTAGTCCAGGTGGCAGGAGTGTGGGCAAGAGAATAGGCAGAGGCAGTTCCAGTCTCTCCCACAAACATTTCTACCTGCTTAGAATGCAGTTTTCCTCAGTCCTCATCAGTAGGCTTTCAGTCCCTTTTTATAGCAAATGATATTCTGTATGGAAATAGTTCTGTGCTTTAAGTGAAAATAAGGAGTCTTGAGGGTTCCAAACCAAAATTATTGGGTCCCACATGTTTACTGAGTAGATTTGCATGCCTTTCAGAAGTTTACTCCAATTACACCCATCTTTGCACGTTGTTTTCTATTCTGTATATCTGGGTATTGTGAATATGCTCAATATTAGTTAAAAGTCCCTAAACCCACAGTTGACTCCAATAGAACACTTACATTTTTCTTCTGGTTTTTCTCTTTTCCATTTTATTCTGTTCTCCAAAAACTGCAACCAGAAAAAGTAGTAATAACCAACATTGCAGCTTTGTCTAAACTCGGAAATGTAAAGCAGGAGTTAAAAATTGGGTCTCAAAATAAACTCTTCAGCTCATTTTGTTGTTGGTGATTACATTAGTGTCCAAGAAAATGTGTGATCTTGTGTATTACGCATGCTATAGTCCTTAGGCATAATAGGGTTAGATGAGGACAGAGTGTCAGATGTAGTATTCGTCATTACCTTTCAATTGCCTACTTGCATGCTGTTATATATTTGTGTTGAATTATTAATAATTGAATTTAGATTTTCTCTGACTTTATGATTTTTTTTTTTTTAACAAAAATTCTTCTTGGCATGCTTTATTTCCCTGTCATTTTCAACAGTAGAAATGTTTCCTCTTAAATGCAGCTTATCTTCTTTGAAGAAAATAACACATCAAAGTGAATGTAAAAATTCAACCATTTGCTTCTCTTTTGTAAGTTCTAATAATGTGTTTTATTAATTACATTGACATTGTATGGTTAAAAATATTTTTCTTTTTTTTTCTGTTCAGTAACTACCTTCTGTTGTGTAACTGTTCCATAAAGGTCATATTTTTACCAGACAATAATCTTAAATGTCATGCTTTCCATTATGTTTAACTACTTCATATCTAGATATATACTTGGTGGAGCAGAGTACTTTGCTAAATGAGTTTTGGAGATTGGCAAAGTGATTTAATTCAAAACAAATGGAATGTCAGTGCTCTACTTCTCATGCCTGTACATTGTTACTTTGATATCATCAGCCAATTTTGAGAATACATATAGTTGATCTCTGTTTTCTGTTTATAAATGTGACTGATGTACTTTATACCAAAAAACCAGTGCTGAATACATGGCAATGATTTAACAAACAGAAACACTTTATGCCTGAAAGCCATTTGCCTTCTGGCATTCTCTCAGGATTCCAATAAAGCACAGGGAAGTGAAAGAGCTACCTGCATGTTTGTCTGTAAACACTGAGGATGCATGTTTCTGACCAGAGGTACTTTATATGTGGCGGTTATCTATTTTTGGAGCAGTGCTTTAAATATTTCATAGTGGTTTATTTGAGCATACACGTGTTAGGTGTGGGCATGTAGTACACACCGGGGCAGAAAGTGACCTGTAACCTCTACAACATTAAATGCTTTTAGTGCAGGATTTAGCCTAGTATTTGAAATAGTCTTGCTCTGTGCTGCATGTTCTCCAGGGAGAACACAGACCTGCCAGCATTTTGTTCCTATTCTCAGTCTTAATTTTCGTTATGTTCCAGACTGTTTGCATTTCCCTTAAAAGCTTGCCATTTTGCCTTCTTCTTTCCTCTCCTATGTAGAATAGCTTAGGAGGAATGAACAAGGGAATATGGGAAGGCTTCCTAGTACCTCACGGAGGGAGAATTTACTTCATGAAGCGAAGAGTTAAACTGTTTTACACAGCCAATTAAGTGTATGCTGTCTTTTACTATGCATGCATGCCCTTACGCAGGTAATTGTAATTTATATTGGTAGCGTATGTCATTCTCTCTTAGTGACCTGGGCTTAGACTGTGACACATTCAGTGCTGCTTGACAGTGAGGCAAGAAGATCTACATATATACACAGGTGTAAGACAGGATTGTTAAAACTGAGGTAGTAAGGTGAAGTTAAAGATCATATTGTCTACTCGTCTTTTGCGAGCAGGTAAAAATCAAGTCTGGTAATTCTTGCAAGGTCCTTGACCAGTCATTAAATTACTTGTCTTAAGAAAAACCTGCC
Organism: Lepidothrix coronata; assembly: GCF_001604755.1. Lineage (NCBI taxonomy): Eukaryota > Metazoa > Chordata > Aves > Passeriformes > Pipridae > Lepidothrix > Lepidothrix coronata. The sequence goes on along the minus strand of NW_016690228.1, from coordinate 610,622 downwards.
AAGTTGGCAATTAATGGGATGTAGTCCAGCCAAGAATGTTTTAAAATTAGTCGTCTATGAAATTGTGGTATAAATTTCTTTCGCCTCCCTACAGTTTCTGCTGGTTCATAAGTGGTGAATCACTCCTGGTGTGTTATTGAGCTGGAACTAGGTTTATCTGAGATGATGCTAAATGTATAGATGATTTTGCACATTCTGATATTTGAAGATGTGTTGCCATCTTTAGAAGATACATGCTGAAATGTAAAGTAAGAGTATACTTTATTAGGTTTTGTTTTCCTGAGATTACATAGGTATATGTAGCCACAAAAATATATGTATATATGTGGATAAATGTGTACAGTATATGTATTTTATAAAATTGTTTGTAGCTATAGTATAGCTATTATGTCCCTTCCTTGCTCTGATCTGATCACTAGGCTTGTGTTTCTTTTCATGTCACCAATAAAACTATTTGCTTGACTTTGAGAAGAGCATTAACAAAAACAGTCTTACCTTTTGACACCTGGTTGCTTCTTGGTATCTCAAACATGATTTCCATGTATGAACTCTCATAGGATACCAGTAGTATTTACTAGTCTTAGTATCTAGGAACCTGAATCATGAATGAGGGCCCTCTTTTCGTGTGGGCACAAGACAGAGGTGTATGCAAGCCATTTAGGAAAGCAACCAAAGGACTGTGAGGTAAGAGGTAACAGATGGCTACAGGGAGATTGGAGGAGTACCAGGGAATGGTGAGACAGTATTGACCAGCATGATAAACAGTAGTTTTTGGCACATTTTTAAAAAAAAATTATTTTGGAGACATCTCAACAAAGCGTATTTTAGTGGATTCTGCTTGAAAATGTTTACCTAGTACAGTGGAAACTGACATCACCATAAAAAGTGAGAAAATTTGTCAAGTGTGAACAGAAAAGAATCTTTAAAAGTGAGAACAAATGATATTGGATGCACAAAGGCAAAGAGGAATGACATGGTTAAAGTGAACGACAAAGGAAAACAACCTTTGCAACAGGCATGATTTTGTGTGTCAAGTACAGAGAAGAGGATGCCTGTAATGATGGATCTCATAAGATTTTTGTCCAGGAATGTGAGCTGTGTGAATGGATAGGAAAAGCTATATAACAGAGAAGTTATGTAGAACAAATCCACTGAACTGACACATAATTGGGATTTCAGATAATATCTGAGTTGAAAATGTCATCCATGTTGTGGCTTGCATGACAAGCAGAACAGTGATATTGTCCAGAGTGATTAGAGAAGGATATGGAGAGCTGACATAGGGAAAGACGTTACCTGCTTTATTTTACCTATTCTGGTCTTAAGCAAGAATTCTCATGGGGAAGAAAGAGGGAGAAGGGCTGCAAAGGGAATGTTGGAGGAAGAGTTTAATGGAGAGAGTAGGAGGGAAGGCAGGCCAAGAGCAAAAATGGTAGATTTATGGATCATCCACTGGGAATTTCTATTTGCTGATGTTGTGCAGAGATAAGGCATGGATGAAAGGAGATTAAGGACAGAGCTGCTTTGAGTTCCCCGTAGAAAGCTGACAGAGGAAGAAGCCACTTGAAATTTGGCATTCATTTGATTAAGAAGGACTTTCAGGATAAAATATCCATGAAGGTTTCATGTATATTTTATCATGTATCTATAACTTAAGACCCTAGGATATATTATATTTTGAGATAATTTTTGAAGACAGATGATTTTATTGCCAGAAACACTTAGTTTTGGGGAAACCTTTAGAAGACTGATGAAAACTGACTGGAGTAGTAGCATGTGCTTTAGGGAACAATGATGACTATCAGAAGATTACACGCTTGTTGGGGTACCGTACTTTAGATGAGAATAAGCTCTTTTAGAAGACAACCACAAGAACCAAAAAAAAAAAAATTATCTCTGCATCATCCTGTACTGCAAATAACCATAGATCAAAACTTTTGCATAAATCATATTAGTAGCTAAGTAAATATATAGACATATATTTTTAAATGTCATGAGTATTTGTTCTTTCCTCTTTTGAATGATTCCTGTGATGAAAACTTCAAAGAATAAGAAAGCGAGCACAACCTCCCCTGAGATTTGAACTGTATTCAGGAAAACAAGGAGTACTTTAGAATTCACTATATTTTTTAGATTTCACCAATTTCTAGGATCTAGATTGCCACTTCATGTGAACTGGCATGAAGCTGTTGAATAGTACAGAAGAACCGAAAATGTACCCTAAAAAGTGGTTTTGGAGGAGAATTTATGTTAAAAACTCACCCAATTATTGTTTCAGTTGCTCAGAGAATTTCTTTTGTTATGTAAGACTTAAATCTAAGAGATTTGTGTGTGTGTGTGTAGAAGGTTCCAAGTAAAATTTGAAGACAAACAGATGGAATAATAACTTGGGACATAAGATTAACCAGTTGTAGTCCCAGACTTGATTATGGCTAGACTAAGGAAGTAAATACATTTCAGTACTCTAATTTGTAAAATAGCAGCTAAGTTAATTGAGAAAATCCTAAGTGATGTTTCCAGTGATGCTTTTTAAAGACTTTTTGCCAATGAAGAGAATTAAAGTATGAAACTTCTGAAAAACAACCTCAAACCCAAAACAGACTTTATACCAACTCTTAGTAATTTGTGGAATATAAGTAATTTTTTTGAGTTGGCAAGTAGAAAAAAACTCCATGTCTTTAATAAAGAATGTAAGATTCCACATTCTTTATGCAGCTGTTCTTTTATTTGTTTTTATAAGTTCTGCTTTAATAGTAAACTGATGAATGTAGTATAATTTTTAATTAAAGAAGTTGAACAGTTAGGGTATTTGAATCAGAAGGGTTATACAGAGAGATTTATTTTATTGTGAGTATTTGCTTTGTGTCTCAATTTTTATATCAGGGAATTGAATTATTAGTGAATGCCGTGAAGGACTGGACCGTGGTCAGTATTGCAGAACAGTATGAAAGGGCCCTTTGAATATGGTCTGCAAGGAAAGCTGAATGCTTACCGTCTGTACAGGACCATCAGTGGGCTAAAGCTGGCATTTCTGGCTTTCTTCCAGACCTTTCCCTCTGTCTGACTAACCTCAAGTTTGGATAAGGAGAGATCCCCAGGTGGCTTAGTGTCTTGTTTCTCCTTCTCTCTGCCCCATTGACTGAACTCATCTGCAGTACAGCTAAAATGGTTCAGTCCTGCTTTCAGAGGTTGGACAATATAAAAAAGTAAGGAAACAAAGATAAAAAAAAAACCAAACAAGCCCCCCAAAACAAACAAACAAAACTCCCCAAAAACAACAGCAAAAAACACAACCCAAAAGACTGTAGAAAAACCTTAAAATCCATGTATTTTCCTGGTAAAATCAACAGACTGAGTTTCCCCATAGCTTCATAGAAATGCTAGCTGTAGGGGACCTCTGGAGGTTTGTACTCAAGTTTCCTGCTCAAAGCGGGACTATTACTAACACTAACTCGGGTCAGCCAGGCTTTTGTTGATGTACAGTGGTGAGATGGTTTCATACACTGGACCAGTGTGCAGATGAGGAACCTTTCTTTACAGAAAGCACAGCTCCCTTTTATTTTTGTTTCTGATTTTCTTTTTTAAAAAGCCTGCATCCATGACCATACTGTGGTCTTGAATGCTACCCCAGATCTGTGATTCTGATCGCACCACAGCTCTGCTATCATAGACGGACTTGCAGTTCTGCCTGTTTTATTGCTCAAGCTCCGTGCATTGGTGTGCAGCTGTTTGAAAAGTCTGAATGCCCTCTGTTGCACGGCCTCCTTCATCATGTACTTCCCCTTTATCTGCACTGTTTACTCACCTATGTATTTAGACACCATTCCCTCATGAAGCTACCTTAATGCTTCCCCCACCTGATAGCAAGCTTTTTTGCAATGTTCTTTGTCCGGACCTCCATTGAGATCATTCAAGATCTGCAGTTTGGAAACATGGGACTGGTGAAGGAAGAAGAAAGTACACTGTATAGGTAATTGAGATTGAAATATTTCTTCATTTTCACAGCCAAGGACCATTATGATAAGGCAGTGAAATTCACCTGAACACAGTGACCTCTTGCTGTGTCCTTAGTGCATGAGTTTCATCAAACTGGCTAAGCAAGGACTTAATTCAGCTTGCAGGGGCTTGTGTGAGGTGTTCAGAAGTTAATGAACTGAATTAATTCTAAGAAAACTGAAAATAAAGTCTCGGCTATCTATAGAGATATAGATAGAGATATATATGTGCATCTGACCTAGGGATGAGTAACTGACTTTTGTTAACCCCTGAGAGCACTTACGAAAAAAAAATTTCAAAGGTCTTCTAGGGTATCCTGTCATCCTGAGCCAGGATTGGCTATAGATAGAGAGATATGTATAGATACGTATACAGCTGTTGGACAGAACGTTCCTGGGGAGGAAAAGAGTTTATGAGGAATTTTGATGTCTTTATATGAAGCTGTATAAATTTCAGCCACTTAACTTTAGTATGAATATCCTGGAGCATTTGAAGTGTGGTGAATAATTTAAAATAAATAAGGTCAATGAAGAAGACCCTGTTTGCCAGTCTGAAATGTAAATTCTGAAGACCCTTTAGAATATTTACTCATACAGAAAAAAGAGAGTAAATTATTAGGTCCTGCATTTTATAAACAGTTGGTTTGAGGAAAAGTTCAGTTATCTCAGCACTCTGTTTGATCAAGATCTTTCAGCATGTGGTCATCTGTCTTTGTTGCATGAAAATATAACTGATTACTTTTTCCAAACAATCTTGAAAGTGCATCCGAGAGGGTTTGTGAAGACCAGATGAGATTCGTTAGGATGTTTTTCTCAAAGCAGTCTGTGTACAATATGCCACCTTTTAAAAACATTATTAAAGATGGTATTTCCTGCCCCAGAATTGCCCCTGGCTTTAGGAATAGGTAAATTTTTTATAGTGACATTTGCATTCTCTACTATTAAATAGGTGAGTTTGTTCTACTATTTTACTTCAGGGCAGGTATTTGGCAAATATAGCAACTCTGGCTAGTTGGACTGGATTCCTTTCTGAAAATTTTATTGCCCATGAAGGCATAATGTGGACACACACAGTAAAGTTTGAAGTATATATAGTGGATACCACAAAAAAGTTCATTTGCCAATTTCTTTTTTTTTTTTTTTTTGTTAAGTATATTAGTAATGATGAAAACACACAGGCGAACTTTGTCTTTTGACAGCTTTTGTGATCAATAAGGTGTGGTTATTGTGGGGATTCTGAAAGGGTTTTCTCACCTCTTACCTGTCTCACATACATCACCTGACTGCAACAGAGCATAATATTGAACTGTGAAGACCATGGTAAAGTGTCGTGTACATTCATGTAATATTTGAATTAGATTTCGATATTTCAGTCTTTCCTGTGCTTCCCTCCAATAAAAGATATCTGAGAGATAACAGTTACCACTGAATTAAAGACAGTGTCTACCTTAAGATAAGGGGAGCTAGATTATTGAATCGCAGCAGCTTTGATGAAGGACCTGCATCAACAGGGTATATGGTCCAGGATCTCACTGTAAATTGTTATGGTCTCCCTTCAGAGTTACTTGTGTGTAAGACAGACCTGATGCATGGGTATACAACTTTCTTGTGAGGGGAAGAAGAGGGGCAGGCATTGATCTCTTCTCTGTGGTGACCCATGACAGAACCCAAGGCAATGGCATGAAGTTACGTCAGGAATGTTTAGGTTGGAAATTAGAGAAAGGTTCTTCTTGCAGAAGTTTGTTGGGCACTGGAACAGGCTCCCCAGGGAAGTGGTCTCAGCACCAAGCTTGACAGAGTTCAAGAAGTGTTTGGACAATACTCTCAGGCACATGGTGTGACTCTTGGGGATGGTCCTGTGCAGGGCTAAAAGTTGGACTCGATGATCCTTGTGGGTCCCTTCCAACTTGGCATATTCTGTGATTCTGTGGTAGTTTTGAGCAGTACTCATTTCTTCTGTACCTTTGCAAGAAGGCATAATGGAGCTCAGTGGAGCTCCATCCATCTCCTTTGCTATTACTAAGGGTTCCAGAGGTCTGTGTTGGGACACCGAGAGGAGATGTGGTGATCATTGCGTGTCTGCCACAAGTTCTAACCCATATGAATTGCTGGGGGGAAAAAACCCATCAATCTGACAGCTGTTCCTCTGTGAACTGGCCCTGGGAATTACTGAGCATCATTGGCACACGGTTGTGCATCTGACCTAGGGATGAGTAACTGACTTTTGTTAACCCCTGAGAGCACTTATGGAAAAGAAATTTCAGAGGTCTTCTAGGATATCCTGTCATCCTAAGCCAGGATCAGTTACATTCTGTCAGATCTCTAGTTTGTTCTTAAAAACGTCTATTCCAGTGTGGCACTGTTCTTACTGTTATAAAATAAAAATCTTCCTTGCTGCATTTTGAACATATTACTTCTCACCCTATCTTTTGTCGATGTCTCCTATTTTCAGCAGCCAGTTTGGTATATAGCAACTTAGAGAGTTCCTTCTTGGTGTCTTTTTTTGTACATTAAACAGTACTCATTCTGTCCATGTTTCCTCACAGGTTATGTTTTCTAGAAATCTTTCTCTGCACTTGTTCTGTATCTTTCTTGGAGTGTGAGGCTTCAAACTGAACCAAAGACAGCTCTGTTCAGAGAGGATTACTTCACTAATGCCATAATTTTGTAATGGTGTTTTGTATTTATGTAACAGTAAGATAGGTATTCTTTACTTGAGATCCTCTCTTACAGAAATGCAACTGAAAAAGTGGTGGTTTCTCCTGCATTTATACAGTTCATTAGTTATGCAATTCATTATACAGTTAATTATGAAGGTACTCAAGTATCTTGCATGTGTTCCTACTAACTGATTTCTATGCTGCCCTCAAATTGTAGATTGGATCAAGCATCAGGTTGTAAACATTTGAATGTAGGTGCCTAAAAGCACATTGTATGTTAACTGTATCACTAAATTCCCAATCTAGTCAAGGGAGCCTGGCCAATTGGGCATGCCTTAGTGAGGGTCAGATGAAGAGTCTCATCAAAGTCCCCAAACACCAATGACTGTATTGACTTGTCATCCATTAACTGTAAAAATAATTTGTTTACAATCTGGACTTAAATCTCATTCCATCTCTCCAATTTACCCATGTCATTCTGAATTTTAATCCTGCTTCAAAGGTACTTGCAGTCTCTTAGAGCTCAGTATCATCTGTGAATTTCGTAAACGTTAACTTCCACTGTTGAAGCCATAGATATAAATATTGAATGGCATTGGACCTGAAACACAGCCCTGTGGAGCCCTACACAATATGCTGATCTGTTCTGATTGCAGCAATTGTTTTCTGAGTGTTTCTTCAACTAGACAGCAGCCATGTTAGTACATTAATAATTTATTTAGGCCTGCTGTTGAAAAATGCTTTGCTCTTTTGTGGTTTTGCATCCTCAGGATTATGAACTGTTATTTTACAGTGACATTAGAAGAACCATCCTATTCCCCTCCTCTCTTCACTAACTGCTCTCTTTACCTTCTCTGTAAAAAGCTGACTTCAGTTTAGTCTGAATTTTTGCAGAACAAAATGTCCGGATGTATTTCTTTTTCAACTACTCCCAGATGTGGGAGTAGTTAAAATACACACTATTCCAATTCTGTACTCTGGATGGTTCTGGCAGTTGTTTTGACAAATCTTTTCTCCCTAATCTCCCCGGCTTGGTGGTTTGCAATAGATCCCCACCATGGGAATGTTCCTGATTTTTTCATCTCTAACTCTGTAATCATTACATAGAAGTTTCCCCAAGATCTGAATTTCCTTATGTCCTGAAACTACAGTAATTCTATGTATTCTTGATGTACAATGCAGTACCCTTTTCCCACTGCCAATCCTTTTGAAAGAGTAGCACCTGTTTATATTCGTACTTTACCCACATGGCTTTTCCAAGTCTCTGTTACTTCAATTAAATAATTGTATCTTTAGATATCTGGCTTCTTCAGTTTGTTTCCAGTTAGTATAGTGTGGGCACGTAGAACTTCAGTAAACTCATTCACTCTTCTTTCTTTATGTTCTTAATTAGTTTATTTCAAGTAGATTTCAGACCCTTCAGACTATATCATCATTCCTTTTGATAGATGAAAATACTATGATTTTGTTAGTTCTCCACACTGATTTCAGTAATGTAATAAATCAGGGTGTAAAGATGCCTTCCTCTTTTTTATGAGATAAGCTCCACTCCCATCTGTTTGCTTTCACAGTGCTGCCCACTTGCTATGGAAGCCAAATTCCTCAGCATCTTTGAAGTCTCAAATAGAAAAATGTCTCATCAGAAATAGGATGTTAAAAGTCTTTTTATTTCTAGGTCTGGCAAGTTCTTTCCCAGTTGCTGCAGTGTGGCACTTACAGTGGTTGTTGAAACAGTAAGTTAGCATCATCCACTCCTTTGTGCTGGAGCTGTTTATGTTGGAGACATGACTTTCCAAGACACTTTGTGTATTGACAGGACTGGAATGCTGTCTTTCAGATTTCACTGTGAAACTTACTTCTTTGATCTTTTAGTTTCATTTCAGCACATGTAATTTGAGTCAGCACTCATGACAGTGAACTGGGAGGGTTTGAACCTTGTGGTTTTGACAACAGTGACTTTCGGCTTGCCAGCAGACATATGTGAAACACCACAATATCTGTCTTGAACAGCAGTGAAATAGTTAACAATGCTGACATTTATAACAGCTGTAGTTACTTCTCTAAACCTGCCATCTAACGAGGAGAGTAGGGCCTTGAGCATGGACCTCCATGATGGCAAGGTGGGACCACAGCCAGACTCAGCGGCATTCATCTGTACAGGGCCAAGATACTTAAGCTGGAGTATATGTCTTGAAAGCTGGATGAAGCAGAAGTGAAATTGTAAACTATGGGCAAATATATATTTCGTGTTCTTTTCTGGAACTGATGCTCAAAGAACTTTAAACCTCTTTTATCTTATAAGTCTTCTTATAAGTCCTTTAACTCATTTTTAGCACGCCAGCTTTTGGCTGCAAAGGCTCCATCTCAGTCTTGGGTGTTGGCCACCATTTTGGAGTCTGAAATTGTGAAACCATGTCATTTTTCTCTTTAGACTGCTTAATTCATCAGTGCTAGGAAAAGCTGTGCAAAGTGGGGTCCTTTCCCTTTTTGTGTCTCAAAGGGCCTGTTTATGCTTATGACATGTCTAATCAAATGGAATTAGTGGGAGGATGCACACTGTGGTTTTGATTCCTATTAATAACAGCCTAAAGGATGACTTTCCTGCGTGATCTCTGCTGTTCACTATGTTATTTAAAGTCTTTATGTTCTGTCATGTATGATTTATGCAATAGAGGTGCATATTTCTATTATATTAGATGCAGAAGGATATTAGCAGCAGTAAACTGCTGTAATTCTACATGAAGTCTTTTGAGATATCACAAAAAATCAGGCTCTTTGAACAGCCTTTTTCCTACAAATCCCTTTTATTCTACTCACAGAATTATAGAATCGGAACTATTTTAGGTTTGAATGGGTCTCTGGAGGCAATCTGATCCAACTGCTTCTCAAAGTAGTACCAACTAGACCAAATTGCTCAGAGTATTGGTTGGATTTTGAGCACCTCCAAGGATAGAGATCCCAACTTCTGTGGGTACAGAAGGCACTTCTGTCACTGCATGACCCTTCTTTGGGCAATTTTTCCATCCCCTTATAGTTAGTGTGAATGTCCTTTATTGTAAAGTGTGTATGTTGCCTTTTGTGTTACCAGTGTACATCTTTGGGAAGAGTTTGGCTTTGTCTTCTCTGTACCCTCCTGTCAGATAGGTATAGACAGCAGTAAAATCCCTCCTTAGAGTCCTTTTCTAGAGGCTGAAAATTTCCCGAGTTTCACAGCTTCATCCTGTATGTAATTTTCTATAGAAATTCATTTGTTTCTGAGACAAAAGTATAATATAACACAACTTTTAATATTTATTTTATTTTTAAAAATGCAAAAGAAATCTGCAAATGGAACATATGTACTTTGAGGATATGTCCTTTATGAAGCAGTTCAGTTGGGAATTGTAGATAGCTGTTGTGTGCATTTGTTTTTTTGGAGAGCATATAAGTTACTGTACGCTTTTGAAGTTTCTCTAAATTACTACAAGAACTTTATAATTAATGTTACAGGAATTTTAAATAAATAATTTGTAAATAAACATTAAAATAATATAAAATGGACATCTACAGTAGTGTGTTATATCCATCTGTCTATATATCTATAACAGCATGATAGACTGGGAAAACAGCCCTGTCCTTGAGGTTTTATTTCACCTGTTGATGATTTCTTCTGTTCAGCTTCGAGGACAGGATCTTTACCTGGATTCCTCTGAGAGCTAATCAGAGTCAGTGCTACTGTTGGGATTAGCAATGAGAAATTGCTGAGCTCTCCTTGGCAACTCTTACCCAGGTCTGGATTGTTTGTTGTCAATAGAAAGACTGAATTCTGCCTCTGCCACCAGACCTGAGGGTGGGCAGAAGACCATTCCACTACAGCATTACGCAGCTTTGCTAGACAGATGAGGAGGCTACTGGCTAAAGTGCACATTCAAGGAATCTGAAGAGTCTGCTGACCAAACTAAGCCCCTCCAGCACTCAGATTTGCAAATTTAAAGATAACAGAGTTTAAATTTCACTTTAAACATAGATGCTATTGTTTTCTAGGTGACAAAGTTGCAAGTACTCAGAATGTTGCAAACTAATGCCTTGTCAGAGAAGACAGTAATTGATGCTGTCCTTGAACCTCCTGCAAGCCCTTGATTTTTTGGACAGACTTTATTGCTCAAATATGAAAAAGGCTGGAGTTAACACACAAACTTGCAATTCCCTGATCTTAGTATATGGATCATAGCCATTTCAGACATCAATGACTTGCAACTGAATTATCCACTCTCTTAGCAAGGAAATATTTTGGTATCTGATCTGCAGATTTCTTCGGGAAGTCCTGCTCATTTACAGATTAATTTTTTCCCCACTTGGAAGGAACTTCATGTGTACCAGATACTCTTTGTTTTCTAGCTCTGATTAAAAAAAAAATAAAAATCTATCTAATCCCTAATTTTGTCCTGAGTTCTTAAATTTTGCTGGAGAGTATAACCTGTCATAGTATCCAAATGTGCATCCTTTCAATGTGAAGATTTTCATTCTTTTTACATAAAAATTTAAATATGTGTCTGGTAAGATACCTGCTTCCTACATGTTTCAAACCAGTTTCAAACAAATAGTTACACTTTTACAGCCAATGTTACATTTTTAGTAGTATGTAATGAGATATTAACTGTAACTATTATTTTCAGAGTCCTGATACTATGCATATTACTGGGCTCATTCTTTCCCACTTTTCTTGCTGTAGTCCAGTAAATTTGTCATTTGGTTTTATGTTTCCATCACCAAATACAGCAAAGCTCACATTTTTGATGAAGAACCCCATAAATGCCCATCCCCCAGAAACTTGTCTACCTTTGCTGTTTTCCTTTCTCACGACAATGAACCATCATCCTAAGTGCAATTACACAGCACCTACAGGATGGACAAGGGATCAGACTCAGCCAGCACGGGTTTAGGAAGGTCAGGTCCTATCTGACCAACTTGATCTCCTTTTATGATCAGGTGACCCACCTGGTGGATGAAGGGAAGGCTGTGGATGTGGTCTATCTGGACTTCAGCAAAGCCTTTGACACCATCTCCCACAGCATACTCCTGAAAAAGCTGGCAGCCCACGGCTTGGACAGGGGCACTCTCTGCTGGGTTAGGAACCGGCTGGAGGGTCGGGCCCAGAGAGTGGTGGTGAATGGTGCTGCATCCAGTTGGCAGCCGGTCACTAGTGGTGTCCCCCAGGGATCAGTGTTGGACCCAGTTCTGTTTAATGTCTTTATTGATGATCTGGGTGAGGGGATTGAGTATACCATTAGCAAATTTGCAGATGACACCAAACTGGGAGGGAGTGTTGATCTGCTGAAAGGCAGGAGGGCTCTGCAGAGGGACTTGGATAGGTTGGAGAGTTGGGCTGATTCCAACAGGATGAGGTTCAACAAGGCCAAGTGCAGGGTCCTGCACTTTGGCCACAACAACCGCATGCAGCCCTACAGCCTGGGCGCAGAGTGACTGGAAAGCAGCCAGGCGGAAAGGGACCTGGGAGTTTGGATTGACAGGAAGCTGAACATGAGCCAGCAGTGTGCCCAGGTGGCCAAGAAGGCCAATGGCATCCTGGCCTGGATCAGGAACAGTGTGGCCAACAGGACCAGGGAAGTGATTCTTCCCCTGTACTCAGCGTTGGTGAGGCCACACCTGGAGTACTGTGTCCAGTTCTGGGCCCTTCAGTTCAGGAAGGATATTGAGGTCCTAGAGCAGGTCCAGAGGAGAGCAATGAGACTGGTGAAGGGACTTGAGCACAAGTCCTATGAGGAGAGGCTGAGGGAGCTGGGTCTGTTCAGCCTGGAGAAAAGGAGGCTCAGGGGAGACCTCATCACTCTCTACAACTCCCTGAAAGGAGGTTGTAGCCAGGTGGGGGTTGGTTTCTTTTCCCAGGCAACTATCAGCAAGAAAGAGGGCATGGTCTTAAGCTGTGCCAGGGGAGGTTTAGGTTAGATATTAGAAAGAATTTTTTTACAGAGAGGGTAATCAGACATTGGAATGGGCTGCCCAGGGAAGTGGTGGATTCTCTGTCCCTGGAGGTTTTTAAGATGAGACTGGATGTGGCACTTAGTGCCATGGTCTAGCAACCGCAGTGGTAGTGGATCAAGGATCAGACTTGATGATCTCTGAGGTCCCTTCTGGCCCTGCTGATTCTAGGATTCTAGGATTCTAGGATTCTATGATCTTTCTCAAAACCTCCTTTACAAATTGCCACTTTTATAATGCTTCCTAGTTTTACTAGTTTTACCTCATGCTTTGATAGCAGTGGCATCGAAGAATCTTAGCAGCTGGCGAGACCTGGTGAGACTCCCTCTTTGTGCCGTGAAGGACAGGCATGCTGGGAATCGAGCATGGGATGTACAGTGAAGAGCGGAGCAAAGAGTCATGCTATTGGTAGAGAGGGACTTCTGAAGTGGCCTCTTTGCTTACTGAAGAGTCCTGTCATGGTGCCCAGCCTGAGAGCATATGAGGAATAGGGAGGAGACAAGCTGAAACCATGGTTGCTTGACTCCACACTCTTCTTAGTTGCTCTGTTTTTCATGCTTCCAGCTCAGCTGTAAAGCAATAATTAACCTGAGCCTTTTAATTTCTCCCAGTTGGCTTTAAATTAACTCTGTTGTCATGTTACGTGGAGTAATCCTTCAGGCATCTCTGGGTACACTACAATTTAAATTGTTTATGACTGCATGGGTATTTACTGTTTGGTCAGTTTTTATTATTTTAATGATATTCAGTATTTTGGGAATTTTCGTGTTTGTGGAGAAGAGTATCTTAGATACTGCGCACATGGAGAAACAAAAAAGGAAGGTCCCAGCTCTGTCAGTGCTGCAGGGAAGTGCTTTTTAACAGTACTTGTGGCCAAACCTCCTAATGTGAAATAAAATATGGCAAATTAGTTTGAGGAAATTTCAGGTCAAAATCCTGTTTTAATAGAGCTTTTATTTCTTGAATAGAGTATTGTTTGCTTAGATGTACTTAAATGGTATTGTTTGCAATTGTTTTAGGTACAGACAGCTCTTTTCAATGCAGAAAAATTTTGGATTTCTTTTAAATGGCATTCTTTAAACAGTTTGTAATAGGAAAGAACCAAGGAAAAGATAGGATCTTTGTTTCAACACAGGCTCTCATAAATCTCATATTAGTATCAAAAGAGTGGGACAAGTGATTTATTTTTTTTAATCACAGGTTTCTTTGTGCTCTAGTTACTGGAGAGTCTAAAACTGCTGTTTTATTAGTGTTGTGAAGTAATATGGTCCATAACTATAAAGCCTATTAAACACTTCATAAAGCCTTCAGGGAAACTTCTTTCAAATGTGTTTTTGTAAGTTACAACCCCCTGGAAATTGGCTTATTATCAGTTTTTCATCAAAGTAAAGTGTTCAAGAGAGTGGAAGATGACCTAAAGTAATCTAGATCGAAAGCATCAGTGAAACTTGATGATTATCCTTGGTTTGATGTTGTATATGTTAACAGTGGATTCTTGTCAAAACATCTGGATAGATGCAAGGCAAGTGAGAAAGGCATACCTAGAAATTAAGGTTGCTACTCACATCACTGTAATAATAAGAATTTTTAAAGTGAAGCTGTAGCCCTCTTATTTATTTGTGAAATGAGTAGCAGAAACTCCACCACAGGACAAGATAATACGGATAGGGTGAACTTTAAATATTCAGAACATGAACTTGCTTCTTTGCATTTGTTAAAAGATGGTATGGAAATCTAGTAGCGTACAAAAACTAATCTAGCAGTGTGCCAAAGTAATTAAAGCAATGTAAATAATCTCCGGTGTTTTTATTCCCTACAGAAAATGTTTCATATCTTATCTTTCCAAACTAGTTTTCTGCTAATTCACGATGTCTTTGTAGACGCTCCTTATTCAGCCAGTGCTGTTGTTTTCCATGGTGTGTGAATACCTTCCCTCCTGTCCTGGGGGAAAATACGTATTCGGTACTGTCTGGATTCCAAAAACTGATATTTCTTCCATACAGCGAAAAGCATGAAGCCAACATCTGTAATCCTCTCTGGTCATTTATTGTTTACTTGGCGAAAGGACTTTGGTTGCCTCAAGTGTATGTGGTATATGACACTTTAGAACATTGTCTTGGTTCTGTGGGACATTTTGTTGCTGGAAACCAGGGACCTGATGCTAATCTTGTTTTGGTACAAATTAGAAGTAGCTCTGTTAAAATAGGTGAAGCGTAAGGCTGTTCTGAGGCAGATCAGATGATCTGTCTTTGAGTCATCCCTGAATATTAGACTCTGATGACCTGTGGGTCTTGAAGTTCCCTGTTACTGCAGATAGGAGAAATAAAATAGGACATAAATTGTGTCAAAATTCTCCAGTATTTTTACATAGGAGAGCATGTTTTCTTATGAATTAGTATATCCTGAAGCATAATTTTAAATGAGAAAATAAGGAAACTGCGAGTCGATGTTGTGGTGCAGTGGTCTGACCTGAAACCTTTCCTTTCGTTTTTGGTGCAGATTAGAAAAATATTCTGTTGTGTGTAGACAAGGAAATGACAGAAGACCACAAGAGCAGATGCTAGGCAATTAATGTACTTTTTTGACAAAAAAAATAATAATTTCACTGTTTCTAAAGAAAAGATCCTTTGGAGACTATCATGGCAGTCCTTCAGTCTGGACTTTGTCTTATGTCACAGTTACTATGAGAGGATCATGACTGCCTTGGTTTTTGGAGAATTACCACTTCTATCACATCTCTTAATTTCCAAAAAAATGTTAGCTTGTGCATGATGGATAGCATCTTCGTTGGGAACTTCCAAATGTGATGGGGGAGGCTGAATCCAGCAGTCAAGATGAGGCTCCCATAGCTCCATGTCCTTAGGTACAAACAGCAGCAAGGCTGGGCTGCATTCCTACAGCAGTGTGCTAGTAGACACACACACATACACATGCAGTGTGTATGTACATTGTACACATGGCCAGCTACACAGATCAACAGACACATTTTGTACTCATGCAAATATGAACAGCAGCAGTGACCACATCCTGCTCCCCTCCCTGGCTGCTCAGGATTAACAGCTATTACTGGGGAGTATATAATGTATATGTATGTATAGTATGGATCCCTCCAGCAGCTGGGCTTAGACAGTCACTGTCCCCATCATCTGGTCCTAAATATCCTTACTCTGCTGGTGCTGCCCTCTGGACATATGAGCTGTCAAAGCCTCTGTTTTTGTCCAGCTGCTGGAACAAGCACCATGGCACAGAGACGTGGACAAGAGTGCACACTGCAGACCTGCTGGCAGCTGGTCTTCCACATGCCATTCATCCAGTAGCTAGTTCTGGATTCTGTTTCTCCACACAGGTGTCTCAATCTATGCCCAGGCTCCCAGTCCCTCTAGCAGCTAGCTGGGATTCCCTTGGTCCCTGTGATAGCCACCTCCTCTGGTGGCTCTGCCCATGGGGACAGGCTATGGGCTATAGCCCCTCCCATGTAATCCTAGTGATAGGTGACTCCTCTGGTCCCCAAGGCTGAGGCTCTCTTGGAGGGCCTGGCTTGGGGTTCACGTCTTCATGGGTTGTTGAGGCTCCCTGAGCTGCCACGGTGCCTCCAGGCTCCCTGTGTGCTGCAGATGGGAGGGCTCCGGTGGTGGGCTTGGGGTAAGTGAGGCAGGAGATTTGGGTCCCCCACCCTGCAGCTGATCCCCTGTGCTCCTTTAGGTGTGTGCAGAGCAGTTTTTTTATCACGACAATCTAACACCAAGTAGCTGGAACGAGCAGGTTCAGTGGAGCAGCTTCTCCTTAATGTTTCTTGACATTAACGGCTCCATTTCTCAATTAGATTGGAAAATAAAGTTGATTATGCGTGTCTGCAGGATGACACTGTACTTTTGAGCAGTAACTGCAAAGTAAATGGGAAAGGTCACGATAAATAACAGTTTAGTTACAATGCCTAGAAGACCACAGTGGCTTACTTCAGGGCTGTTGTTATTGTTCTTACAGCTAGCAAGCAATGTTTGAAAGACTTATGTTATGTATTTATAAAGGGACAAATTTGGATGACATGGCTCAATTTTTATTAAATAACACTTTCTGCAAACATAGAAAAGTTGCTGTGTGTGTTTCTTTAGTAGCATTTCCATGTACTTGTTTTGATTTCACTAAATATTGCAAGTTTAGGCCTGCCTATAAAACAACTTTTGTCTTTGCATGCTATCTCTGTCAGGAACTGCATTCTGAGAGGAGATCTACAGATGAAAATATCTGAAGGAAATAGTGGATTTGCTTAGATAATATTAATAAAGATCTGTCAGAGCTAACAAAAACTGTTTAGAGGGTACAAAGCAAAAGTGTTTAGTGCTAACTTTAGTTTTATTTTCCCTAGTTAGGTCATGCTCATTTCCTCCAAGGAAAACAGGACTGCTTATTTTTGCTAATTAAAAGTACATCACTGGTCTGAATCACATCTGTAATTAGTAACAAGGTTTTTAGTAGATGTCGGAGGTTTTTTTCGTATTAGATTTGCATTGATAATTTACTATACATGCATACGTATGCATATGTACAGATTTAATGAACAAAAGAACAGCTGGTTGTTTTTCAAAGCAATCAGTTAAAGGTGCTTCATAGGCTGACATTGCTGTTCCTTCTGCTTAGGACTGAATTTGTTGCTTCTGAACAGCTTGAGTTTTGTCACTTGGAAAGTAAGTGGGGTTAGGAAACCAGAAAATAAGCCTGTACTTTTCTCCTGTCATCCACTCAGCCCGGTAACTCACTCCACAGAAGTGTTGGTGTAAATAGCATTCCTTAGGATGGTTTGGTTGATTTCTGAGACAAATAGAGGGAAAAAAATGCTCAAGGGAGGGAATGATTTGAGGGAAGGCTTGCAGTGAAGCAGGCCTGGAAGATAGAAGAGCTGGGTTGGAGCGTGGCTCATGTTCCCCTGCTGCATCCAAATTGAACCACTGAATAGGTGCAAATGTAGATGGCAGGATAAAAATGGAAACTATTCAAACCAAAAGCAATTAACTTGTATACAGATGGCTTTCTGGCATTCACAGCTGCATAGATTTTGGTTATGTAGTTTTTTAGATGTGCTGCAGAAGGTTAAAGCCCTATATGTCCATCTCCAGCTGTTCATGCACATAAAATAGATAAGGAAATGAAGCCAAGTGAACACTGTGTGTAGCATCAGACTTGCTTGCCAAGATAGGCATCTCAAACAGTAGTGCAACATCCTGTCCTGTCAAATGGCCCTTGTATTGGCCTTTTATGAGAAGAAATTACGTATTTTATATCAAAGGAGTCACTCCAAATTCATAAAAATGAAATATGGGGAAATGCTATGTATACGTCGTATCTCTAGGATAAAACCTAGGGCTGAGAACCCTGAACAGAAGTGGAGGATTGCTAAAAGTAGGAAGTGTAAGTTCTTCGAGCAGCTTTGGTATATCTTGGAGTCTGTGTCTCCTGAAACCTTTTGATTTAAACTGTTTCACGTAGAATGAAGTGTGCTCTGATCCTTTATATTGCAATGCAAGCAATTTACTTTAAAAAAAACCTTGTTAAGCCATACTTTAAACAAAACCATTTTGGGTTAACATGAAATCTACTTTGATTTGCATTTCCATGTAGAACATAATAAATACTGATTTGGGTCAATGGAAACCTGCATTTTTGTTTTGCATTTTTGTTACTCTTTTTAAAAATAAGTTTTTTTAAAAAGTGTTTGAAATATCTCATGGAAATGGTCAAAGCATTTAGACCAGGCTTTCCAAAGCTGTGGTATAAGAGCCTCTCCAGATATTTCAAGCTGGTACATGGCCACCATTGCAATAGCCAGATACCACTCTATGTGCATATATTGGCCATGGGTTGTCACCACTGCTCAAGTGGAACAGTTGCAGCCCTGTCATAGACTTAAGGAATTTTGTTTCTCTTTCTTTTTCTGGGGACACTGTTCTCTGGAATCATTTGTCTGTAGTTTCAGTCTGGGGTTTTTTGGGGGGTGAAAAACTTGTTTGTTTTACTTTTGGTCCAACTTCCTACTGGAAAAGCACCATAGCCCCCACCTAGTGAAGCTCTGTTGACTTGCAGACCATTGGAATGGCTCCCAGAGGGCCCCAGTCTTTTCTTATCACACTGTGTACAGTATGGATGTGCGCATGGATTGCTCTTAATCTCTGCATGCTCCTGCTGTGACGGCACAGTGGTGAGTCTGCAATTGCAGGAGCCACGTACTTAATCTTCCTGTTTATTTCTTACGGAGTTCCTTTTTGGCAAGTAGACACCTGGGAAATGATGTCAAGAGTCCATCTTGTTCTCTATTGTGAAAAGTGGTCTTTCAGAGAGGAATTTTCTGTGGGAAATGAAGGGGTCCATCCTGCCAAATCTAGAGGGATGTTGCACCTCATCCCTAATAAGATGTCTCTATTTAACGTTCTCTGGGGTATGTGTTTCTCCCTTTTTCTACTTGAAGTGCTTTCTTGTGGTTAATGATCTGAATTTGCCAAGCACACTGACTCATTTTGGTGCTCTTTTTCATTATGTAAGCTATTAATGGGTCACTGCTCAGATGCTGGAAAATCTGTTTCAGGCAAATAGCAAGGTGCACAAGTGCCTCTCCATGGTATATTTGCTACCTGTGCACATGTGTTCTGCCTTGATAGTTGGTAGCAAATCTCATGGCAATATGGAATGCAGCATCTATGCTATTAGCAGTCAATTCCTAATCAGCCTTTTATTAACACATACAACACTTCACCTTTTCTAGGATTTTTGCACTATGTAACTGAAGGAGGGTGAGAGGAAACACATTGACATGCAGAAGAAGGTGTTGATAAGTAAGGAAATCAAATTCTTCCCAGAAGAAGCAGTGTTCTTGCAGTAGAGGAGGAAATAATGCAGGATAAGGAAGTGTCTTGGAGCTACATATGAAAATCTGTCTCTCTGGCATTTTCCCTGAAAGTCAGTAACAAGACTGGTGAGGAATTTGAATTTATAAAGACAATTCAGAAGAGAATTTGTGGGACACAGGAGAACCTTGAAGAAAACATTGAGGAGGCTATTTTAGGTCCCAGGTTTGGCAACTCAAAATGACAGACAGCAATTACTACAGGAGCAGATCCTTCTGTTACCTTTTCTTTGTTACACTCAGATAATATCCTTTGCTTACAGATGGTTTCCTTCACGTGCACACAAGAGATTTTTAGTATTTCCTTCAGTGTATAGACAAATTGAGAATGGATGAATGAAAATTAGAGATGGGTCCAAGCTTGGATTTTATTTTTTAAATTCACCAATTTTCCATAAGGAGAGGATCACATTTTCTGGCTGTGGCAACACTCCTAGAATAAAACAGTTCAAGGTTATTTTCTTTTTATACACTGTTTCTAAGGCTGAAAGCCCCTAGTACAGTGAGCTTTCATTTATTAGTTTGTGGTTTTTTCCCTTTAAATTATATCTGAAAATAATTCAGGGAACCAAACAAGGGAGCAGAGAAAAAAAAAAACAACCACCCTCAAAACAGCCTGCTATTCATGTTTCATTCGTTTTGGAAGAAAGTCTAAGTTAGGCTTCTCATAACTAGGACAATCCTAGGAGGAGCTTTCATCCATGCAATGACTCACAGCCCAATGGGTAGAGCCGAAGATCTCTGATGGCAATACCTTTCCTTAACATGGAGAAAATGAGAATGACAATCTTTGGATATACTTGCACAGGAAGCAAATATCACAGTTTACTGCCTGTGCCGAGGTCTGAAAAATATTTTCAGCATAAAGCAGTGCAGAGACAGTTTCCTTACAAGGAAAAGGGACACTGAAGGATTTATTGTGTTGCAGTATTTATTATGTAAGTGGTATTTGCATGGTAAAGAGAGAAAGCAGATTTTTCCAGAATATAGAGGACAAGATGAATGATGTTAATGAAAAGCTGATTGATGGAAGCAGAAGTTTGTCTACCACACCACTCATATTTTCTGAACCCCAGCAATCATTTTATGGACATCTGAGTTAAATGAAGGGTGGACTAATCATTTGGCTTGCTAAATTTTTATGGAGTCTGTGCCAAGATGGAAGTGGGGTGAATCCAGATCTGATCCTCTAGATGTTAGTTAGGTGCCAGTTCTTCCCATGTAGCTAAGGAGACAGGTTCAGAGAGTGATTCAGCCCAGATATGTTTTGCATTGCATTTTGGCATTACCTATCTCTCCCCACATGGTATGGAAATGAGATACAGCAACAACTTGAATTTACTCCATGTACTTCTAGGTTCTTCACCAGCCATTTCAGTCAGGAGTCGAGTTGCTATAAGCTCTTCGCTTTGCTCCACTGAAATTAGGGGGGACCTAGACAAGGGGTGGACAATTGTTTAGATACCTTTTGAAACACAGGAGACCTCGTGATTAACTGGTGGTACTCGTAACAGATTGTTTTGTTTATTTTAGTTCTTGTTCTAAGAATAAGACTGCTTGAATTGCTGTGTTAATAAATATGATCCCAAGTAGAGGCATATGTTTTGAAGACTATTTTTTGTTATCTGGTTGGGCTTTTTCACATCCTCCTTTTGTGACTAAGTCGAACCCACAGTCTGCCAAGTGTCTGCTAGGATAAGAACCTGCCTGCCAGACTTGATGCCATTAATCATTTCCCTATTTTGTTTATGTCAGCTAACATCCCTAAACATTATCTAGCAGGTCCTGACAAGAGCTTGTTGAGTGGATTCAGTGTCCTGATTTCTCTTTGACATTTACTAGTGTTGGGCTGGTGCCCATAACTGGTAGGACATAGCATCCCAAAAAGTCCTCTATGGCACTGATTGCTTTGAGCATGCTTTGTAGCAGATACAAATTTCTTATAAGAACTTAACTCTGCAGGGATGTAGGACTTGTAAGCCAAGTGTTCAAAATGACACCTTAAACTGAGGCACTGTGAAAAGCCAGGATTATGTGCCCTCAGTTGGAGTTTAGCAATCAAGCCAAGAGCTTAGAGATTGCCTCATGATACAGTATTATCAATTAACCACCTGTCGGGGATTTTCTGTGACTCAAAGAGGTAATGGTTGTCTGGCTGCTGCTTTCTAGGTAGTCCCTCATAATAAGGTCCTATTTCCTCTGTCTTAGGTAAAATCCAATCCTTGGCATTGCAAATGATTTGTGTTCGTTCTCATTATGTGATGCATGTCTGTGAAATGAGTCAGATGCACAACTCATTGTGACCAAGGCAGCTGAAATTATACAGAAGATACTGATTTAGTTATTATTGTTTTCTCTAATATATGGGAAGTCAACCATATGTTAATTATTTTCCTTCAGAACAGCTCCATTAAAATTTAAACTGGTGTTATTAGTGGCAAGAAAATTTCTTTCAGTCATGTGAAAACACTGTGTAGCCAGCAGACCTTATGATCCTATGCTTGGGTTGTAAATCTTTCAAAAGATGGTCTGCCAGAGTGTGCCCTTTTTTCCTAAGGGGAAGATGGGACTCTTTAGTCTTCCGTATTTATGATTAATCTTGATTAATTACACGTATTGTAAATTCATGGTTTGTGGACAACTCTTTTCCCTTTACCTGAACCCATAGAGTAATCTAATGCAGGAGAACCATAATATATTTTAAGATTGCATTGGGGATGTGTTTGAAGAACATGTGGTGTTTAAAGAACCTAGGCCTTCACTCTTGATGAAGTTATGAGACATGTATCTCTAAACCCCTGTTTTCTGGTTGTGTCCCCTCCCAGGATCTTGCCCTTGATGGCAGGCAGGGGAATGCTGAGAGACAGTGCTGATGCTGTGCCAGTTCTGCTCAGCAGTAGCCAAAACACTGGTGTGTTATCAACGCCTTTCTAGCTAACAGTGCAAGGCACAGCACTGTGAGGGCTGCTATGGAGAAATGAATCCTATCTCAGCCAGACCCAATACAGTTACAAAGTGGAGGGGGAGCCCAGGAGCATTTTGGCTTTACAAGGATCTGAACGTGTCACTCACTACACACGAAAAGCCTTAGTCCCTAAAAACTCCTGGGACACACTGCAGAGACATATGAATACTTTCTAAAGATGGCTATCCCCTTGTGCTCCCTTTTGTGCCCCTCATAACCCAAACTCAAAATCATCTAAACAAAACCTTTGAGGGGTCCTTGGGATAGTAGCTTAAAACATGCCTCTCAAAACAAAAAAGGGCAGGTGCCATTGATAGCTAAGTTTTAAAGTCAAGACTCAGACTCCCAAATTAGAAGATTTTTAGAGAAAGGAAAGCTTTTTCCCCCTCAAATTCCGTGCATTTTAATTTCCCACAACTTCTCTCACTGTGTGCGTGAGGGGTTGGGAAGTAATTTGAAGTTGAAAAGTGCACCTTTAATTCTGAGCCTTCCCTAATTTCTCCAGCTGAGATGGTTTCCTTTTGCTTACCCTAAAAGAAGGACAACTGTTGCACGCTTTTATCACTGTCCAGCTTCTTCCTTCCTATTTCACCACCTGGTCCCCTGGATTTCCTGCTGAAGTAGGACTGTTAAATGCTAATATACAAAATCACCCAAATGTTTCTGGCTTTCAAGTTATCCTTTTCAGTTGAATAAAAGTGGTTTGGTGTGGTGTTTTTTGGGGGGAGGGTTCAGTTGGTTTTTTTTTTCCTTTCAGTTCTTTAATCTTCCATTTACCTACTTCATAGTAATCTGAGCTTGTGGTGAGACTTCATATCAGACAGTTTTGGTTTCCTAAAAGTGATCACACTAATCAATGACCCCAAAAATTTCTGATACCTAATGCTGACTGTTAGAGTAAGTGCATGATGCTAGAGTAATTTCACTTCTTCCTTGTTCTGCCCCTTTGTGTGGGATTTGGAAAATGCTTTAATCAGCTTTTTTCCACTCTTGTGTCTCATCGTATCTTGGTCTTTTTTTATTTTTTCTTTGCTTAGACATCAAGTGGAAAAGAAGCCCAAGGTCAGTAGCAGAGACTTTATTGCTGGCTTTGCTTACAGAGCTCAGACCAAGTTGCCAAGAAAGCTGCAGAATAAAATGAGTTCTTCACATTCTTAGGACATTCTGGTAGAAAGTGTCTTCTGCCTCCATGGTCATTTGAAGATGATAAAATGCTGCTTCATGTGGGCCCATTCCCCGTCTGCTCTTTTTCCTGTCCCTGCCTGCTGCCCCAGGCATGTACTTGCACCCCTGCAGTCCACAGACCAGTCTCTTGTCCCCCAGTGTTTTCCCATTGATTATCTTTCATCGTTTATGACATCTCAGGCCATTCTTTGAACCCAATCCCACAGCAGTATGTGTCCAACCCCTTTGAACTGTAATGCAGCAGATGGTTTTTCTCTCAGCATGCGTTCAGACCAATTAAA
The DNA here is from genome assembly GCF_001604755.1 of Lepidothrix coronata. Lineage (NCBI taxonomy): Eukaryota > Metazoa > Chordata > Aves > Passeriformes > Pipridae > Lepidothrix > Lepidothrix coronata. The sequence continues at coordinate 586,662 of NW_016690228.1, read as the reverse complement.
AGTAGTGGGTTCCCTTTACTAAGGCAAGGTGCAGGTAGACAGCAAGGACACAACTGCCACTTTATTGCCTTAGCTCTATTGCCAAGAGTAGGAATTAGTATTATCTTAAGAAAGAGAGAAGATAAAAATTTCAAAAGTTCATTAGAAAGGGGGAAGAAATCAAGGAGAAATTACGTGAATAATTCAGAATCAGTGGTGTAAAATATGAGCTGTTGATCACTGTTTTGTTATGCAGACAGAGATTTCCATTAATATTCCTTCCTTTGAAAAACAGAAATCCTGTCTCTGCTGTTGTATGCTTAATTGAACACTTGAGGCAGAAAAAACCCTCACAACAAAAAATAAAACAAACGAAAGACCTGTGGCATGCAGATTTATTCTTCAAATGGCATTTGTGTAGAAAAGTTGTCCCCTGCTCTATGTCCTAACTAGATTCTCTGAAATCTCAGACCTCTCCATGAATTGGGTGTAGGGATTTGGTCAGCATTATAGAGTGCAACTGCTGTGAGAAAAGTGGAGTTGCAATGGGTTGTAGAAAGCTAATGTTACACTTGAAAGCACTTTCTTCTTAAAATATATTTTATGTATATATACATATTGTTAAGACCATCTAATATTCTCGGAGAGGAAAACCAAATCCACAGTTAAATTGAATTGTTATTCTTTAAGAAGACTTCTGTTACTTGCAGCCTAACTGTAACAGAAAACAGACATTATATTAGCACAGACTCTCAACAAGATATTTTAGCTATAAAATGTCAAAGCCTCTTCAAAATGAAGGAGTAAACTATTGCTTGGCTTTAAAAATGAGCATCACACCTTTAAGAAAACATTGTTGCCCTACTCCTTGAAGAGTGGCAAGATTATTTCAGTGGAAATATATGCCCACGGGCTGTGTATTTTTTGTGTTTTGTTTAACGCCAGTTGGCATCTGAGCTGAAGAAAGTTTAAACCAATTATGTGTAGCTGGTGCAGCAAAAATCATGATTGATACATTTACAACATGGTCAATTCTTCTGGTAGTGTTATTTTATTAAGGTGGGGGGAAGGGGACATGAGGCACATGACTTTGTAGGCCTAAATTAACCCAATGCTCTGATCAATACAGATGTTTCCTTCCTCAGTGCAATCAGTGTGTCTTGCGCTGATTGCAGCCTGCAGACCTTGAAGAAGAGACAGCTGTGCAGTTGTTGCTAAGCCTATTTCCCTCTTCCCTTTGACTTAGCGGATTATTTTATACAGTGGAATTATAGGAATTTAAAAATTAAAAAGTGCTGTTGAGTCATCTAGTCCATCTTGCAGCAGGATTGTTCTTTGCAGGTCTTTGTCCAGTCATGGACAGGCTTTGTCCAGGCTTTAGATGTGATTGGACTTCAGCCAATTTCCTTTGGAAGATTATTCTACAATAGAATACACTTCATTATTAGAAATTTTTCCCCTGTCAATTTTACTTTGCTCAGTATAATCACATTACTCTTAGCTGTAGTTTCCTGAAAAACCCTATTAAAAAAAATCCTTAGTGCGTGTATCCTTCCAGAGCTTGTAGATAATTATCATATTTCTCTTTCAGTTGTGGCTTTAGTCAATCTATACATAGCTATATTTAGTTATTTAATATTGTCTTATAAATCACTCTTTCTGATGACTTCTATTGCTGCTATCACTGAGCCAAATCTCAAATTCTTCTTTTTAATATTCATATAGAAAAGGCTGGACTGAATAAAAACTTATAGATTAGATCATGGTGTCATTGAAAACCCATCCTTTGAACGACTGTTTGTGCCTTCAAATCTGTCTCAATACCAGCTCTCCTGAAGCAGACTTCATCAGTAAGATTTGTCTCAACTACCTTATCTACAGCATAAGTACCTACATCAAAGCTGCTCTCCCTAGATTCCTTTTATAATCATTGGACCCATAGCTGTGTGTAATTCATCTATGAATTCACCTATGGTTTAGGTATTCATATTTAGGATGAGAGGAACTGAGCCTTAGAGGCACGTATTTCTCTCTATCTAACGTCTCTATCCTGGACCTCAGACTTCCTTGGGTATTTAAATATGGGGTCTGTGGGCGTTCAGACATGGTGGTTCAAGTGAGAAGTCTCGATGTCATCCACGGCAATGCCAGCTTTGAAACAGTAGCAGAGTGGTTTGAAACTTGGAGAGGCTTGATGCATTGTGTGTCCTGAGGCCATTCCTAACACATTTGAATGGTATTGAATTCAATACAGAATGGTTACATTGAAAAACATGAATTGGATAAACTTGCCTTTTGCATAGACATAGAATCACAGAATATCTTCAGTTGAAAGGGACCCATAAGGATCATCAAGCCCAACTCCCTGCTCTTTGAAGGACTACTTAAAACTAAACTGTATGACTAAGAATGTTGTCCAGATGCTCCTAGAACTCTGACAGGCTTGTTGCTGACCACTTTCTAAGGGAGCCTGTTCCGGTGGCTGACCACCCTCTCAGTGAACCTTTTCCTAGTGTCCAATCTGGCCTGAAGGAGGTGCAGCATTTACCTAGAGAGTTGGAGGTCTAGATGCCTGAGACATTGGTTTTCAAGTTTCTTTGGACTGAAGGAAATGTGTGGTCAATGCCTTTCATTTTCCACGTCCTCTAAAAGATGACTCTTACATGACAGTTACCTACTGTTTTCCCTTCCTCTATTAGGAATTTATTTCCTGCTGACAGCTTGGTGCTCACAATCTTCACTGCAGCCCTAAGTAGATGCCTGCTCAGATGCAGTTCAGCTGGCCATAGGTTATGGTTTGCTCTCCATATAGGTGTAATCATTCCTGGTTTGTACCGGAGTAACCAGGAAAAAAATCGGCATCTGCCTTTTGTTCATTAGTATAAAAATAAGGTAAATACATTTTCCCAGTGGTTGGTTTCCTTCTGTCAGATCTTCTGACAAAATATGCTAAGCCTCCATTCCTTATAATTTGTATATAATGTCCAGGAAAACAACTGTTCTAAATTCCTTGGGAGGGCAAACACCAGGGAAGGAGGAGAGCTGTTGAAATTGAAGGATAATAGCTGCTCAAGATGATATGTTTATTAATTAATCCTGAATGAATTTAGACTGAAAATTAAAAGAAGTTTTTCAAACATTCCAAGAGGTGAAGTTCTGGAATAAACTCCAAATGCACTAGTTGACTAGAAAACCAAAATAACTTGAACAGAGAATTTGGTAAATTTAGGGAAGTTTTTGTGAGAATACATAGAAGCATTTACAGAAGTTGGAAAAAAATAAACTATACATGTGATCTGAAGTCATAGTGTTACCAAAGAGGCTAAAAAGGAGACCCGCCATTGCTCATGCGTTTGCACTATCACCTATTGTATGTTTAATGCAGAGGTTAGTGGCTTCTTCTGGTTGTTAACAGATGTCAGAAGGTTACAGTCCGAGGTCAGTGTAAGAATTTCCTTGCTGTTGCCAGACCCTTGGAATTGGGGATGTTAACTCCCTTCCCAAAAAACATTTAGGACATTAGTCTTGGTCTTTTGTTGCTGATGCTAGCAACGGCTTGTGTGTTGTGCATGTGTCTCTGTGGAAAAGACAGTGTCCACCTGGGCAAAGCAAGAACAGAAAAATGGACAAAACCTGGTTCGTCCTTCTGAGTAGTGCATTCCTTCAATATTGCAGCCCAGGCACTGTACCCAGACTTTTCTCAGCTGAAGCCTGTGCTGAAAGCATGCCAGGCAATGGGATTCTGCTCCTAATTCACAGTAATGGAACAAAATGCAGCTATCCTCATCACTCACAGAGACATGGAATCCTCAGAGACTGCAAGCCTACCACTGCATGCTATACTTCACTGTGATGCTAGCAGACAGAGAACAGGGTTGTCTGTTGGGATAGTTAACTTTGAAGCATCACCATACTGGAGATGAGAAGGACTTGGAGCAGTGTGCATTAGGCAGGTATTTTTAGCTGCTTTTTCTTAAAATTGCTCTGCTTTCCTAATACTGTTTTATCATCACCATGGTGAACTAATTCTGCCACTAGCCTGTCTGCTAATAATCCTTATCTTGATAAGCTATTCCTCATTATTTCTGATTTTTCAGAGAATGATGTCTTGGTTCCTTTTAGCAGCAGGCATGACTGACTGCTCAGGAAGACTTCCTAAACTTCTCTCAAATTGTTTGATCTTGCTCCTCTTTACAGCTACAGCTTCCATGTTTGTTTCTGAGCCAAGAGGGAACATTATGCTTTTCTTTCTTTCAAGTAATGTGGGCAAACACCTGTGAATCGCAGCTTGCCCCTGTTGCAGTAGGTGTCTATTTCAAGGAGGACATTTTGAGTAATGTGGTGAAGGGTCTAGAAGACAAGTCCCTTGAGGAGCAGTCAAGCTTTGGAACAGGCTGTCCAAGATAGTGCTTGAATAACCAACTTTGTCGGTGTTTAAAAGATACGTAGATGTGGCACCGAGGAACATGGTTTAGTGGCAGATTTGGCAGTTCTGGCTTACTGATTGGATTCGATGATCTCAAAGGTCTTTTCTAACCTAAATGATTCCCTGATTCTGAGAGGGGATGTTACTGGTGGATAGTTCTGAGTGATTCCTCCTTTTATGCAGGAATAAGGTATCATAATCTTCAGATGTTATGGTTCTAGTGTTTAAGGACTTTCCAGGGCAGCTGAATGTCATGGTCATGCCGAACTTACCTGTGTTGTCCTCACAAGTCTTGTGAAAATATTATCTATATTTAACTTATTGGAATGCCTTTTTGCATTTCTTATGATTATTTGAACAGGGTTTTCCAACAATTGTCACTTTAATTAGAAAAGGGAAAGTGTTAGAAGTTTATTGCATCTATCGCATTCAGCTGCTTTACTCAGTCTTTCACTGGGTTGAAATAGTGCAGCTTGGTGCTTCTGCCTTGCTTTTAAAACCAAAAAAAACCCCAAAAGTATGTTCCTTTGAAATTTCTGTTCCAACCTCTAGGCTGCAATGATGGCAGCACATTTCTGTGTATCTCAGATACTCTGTAGAGATGCAACAAGCTGACTTGGGCTTAGCATTGCTAAACCAAAAGCAGTGACTGTGTTGTGTGCTTCTTCTGCCTGTGTCAGGGCAGGTGGGGACCCTTCCCTTCAGAAATGCCTACCACAGTAAAGTTGCTCAATACTTTGAACTTGCACAGAAGTATTTTAGGTTGTGAGTCTTTGCACCTTGGATGCTACTTTTGAGACAGACTTTAGAGCAGTGAGTCCTCTCTGCCTTTTTCCCACAGGTCAGGGAAAAAAGGACATTTTAAGCCCATAGAAATTTGCTTTCTTTGGGTAGAAAAAGGTCTACAATCTTATAAACCTCTTCATTTTTCTTTTTTCAACAGGGAATATGGGTTTGTAATAGCTTGCCAAGAAGCTAATCAAAGCAAGGATTTCACTTTCTTGTCTACTTCACTGTCAGTTCAGAATTGGCCTAGATCCATTTGCTGTTGCTGATTATGCTGCTGTCCAGTATAGGTAGTTTGTCTGAAGGAGCTGTGGATGAACATCCTTGCTGCAATGGATGACAGGAATCTGTTAGTGGGTAGGGATGTGGGACTGGGTAGACTGTTTCTGCTCTTCACCTGTTTTGTTCAAACAGTGCACCCCAACTTTAAATGCTGACATCCCTGATGAAAAAGAAAAAAGCACCACAAAGTAACAGGTTAAAAAATGTTTTCTTGCATTATCCTGTAGCACACTCCTGTGCACACAGTATGAGTATAATTTTGTCAGTGATGGTCTGCAGGTTAATATGCTTTATTGAAGCTGGTTTATTAGACTGAAACTGAAATCTGTGTAAGAGGCTCTTTTTTTTACCCTAAAATCTATTAGATGTTACATCTTAAGGGAGCTGTAAGAAGATTGACTCCCAATAATAATAATTTTCTCTCTATTTCAGGGAGAAATTAGAAGGTTTAATTTTACCTACAATAATTAGTATAATTTTATATGAGTTCAGGAGATAAGAGAGAAGGTGTAACATGGAGTTTCCTTAATTTGTCTTTGTTACCTATGTCAACTGTGAATCTCTTGGCCTTGATGCACAGTCAAAAGGGAGACATTTTTCTGTACTTGTAGATTTACGCTAAAAGGAACAAATTTAAAATAAGGATGGTAATGATGGAACCTGAAAGAGATATTTTGAGAAATGAGGTATAGTAAAGGAAGGTTTGTCATGTCCATTTATTCCCCAGTTTTAGTCTTCGACTGAATGCAAAGCTGGAGAACCTACGATCTTGCAAATTTGAATACAAAGAAATGATGTAAAAATGAGAAACAGCCTGCTTTAGTAAATATTGCTAACTGGCATCTACAAGTGGTACATAGTGTTAAAGATATTGCCCCTTGATTGTCAGTTATATAAATCCAAGTCTAGAAAAATGTTATAAATACTCACTCTAATGTATATTCATTTGCACAGAAATAAAAGCATTTTCCCCAGTGCCTGGCACATACTGAGTATTTCGTTTAACAGAATGGAAGGGATTTTATAGGTTAATGTCTTTAAAACTAAGAGATCACAATACATTTCTGACATGGTGCTCCAACCTATACTCTTATTTTACAGTTTAGTTAATTCTCAGTGGAGAAACTGTGGTCCTGTGGTACAAAGAATCCTGCACCAAGTACTGCTCATCTTGGTTGTTTTGCCTAAGGCACCGAGCAAAACTTGTGTCTAGCTTTGACAGTAACCGCAATTCCTTCTGGAGTAACAAGAAACATAATGGATGAAGGACCTAGAGCACGAGTCTGATGAGGAGTGGCTGAGGGAACTGGAGTTGTTAGCCTGTAGAAAAGGAGGCTCAGGGGGATCTTATTGCTCTCTACAACTACCTGAAAGGAAGTTGCAAACAGGTGGGGTTCAGTTTCCTCTCCCAGGTAACAAGCGATAGGACAAGAAGAAATGACCTCAAGTTGTGCCAGGAGAGCTTTAGATTGGATATTAGGAAAAATTTCTTCAGCAAAAGGATAGTCAAGCATTAGAACAGACTGCACAGGGGAGTGGTTGAGTCACTATCCCTGTAGGTATCTAAAAAATATGTGGATGTGATGCTTAGGAACATTGTTTAATGGTGATTTTGGCAGTGCTGGATTAATAGTTGGACTTGGTGATCTTAGAGGTCTTTTCCAATCTAAATGATTCTGTCGTTCTATGATATAAAATAAAAGTTGAAACTGTTTATTTTACCTATTAGACTACTTTGATTAGGATTTCTCCCAGCATAACATAACCAAGAACCCAGGAAAGTATTACTTAGTGTTTGGTTGTTTTCCTTTTGTGATCCCAGCATGAGAGTTGCTTTGATTTCCTAAGAAAACTTGAATTCTGTAGAATGGGATAGGCGTCTTCCAGCTGGAGAGTTGTAGGCCCAATAAATACCATGTAAAAGAACTGGTAAACTGCAACCTGGACCTGGTCTGTCACAGACTTCAGAAGAGTGTGACTGAAGAGACCAGACAATTTGTGTTCTGTATTCATAGTTTGTAGATGAGGGGGGATGCTGAAGGTGTAAGAAGGTGGTTGAAAATTATAAACTATGAAGAATCAGTTCTATGTTAGTACAAATGATGGTCTGAGGACTTCTTTAAAAACAGTGAGTAGCACCTCTACTGAAAAATAAAGAGTGCAGAAACAGTGATACAATCCATCTCAACTCTAAGACATCACTGTTTCTACATTCTTTTTTTTTCAGTAGAGGTCCTACTCACCCTTTGAAAAATGGCCCTCAGAGAGTCCTAGCTGTAGCTAGTCTCTTCTGACTGATATTTTCAGGGAAAACAAAGTCTTTACAAGGAGATAATCATGGTACTTCTCAGTCCTTTTTCTCTTTCACACCTGTCTGACCTGATCTAAATAGTAAAGCCAAAGTTCAGAAGCTTTGCACCTTCCAGTTTCTGATGTGCTTACTGTCCTGTGTTCTTTTTCATATTTATTTATTTTTTTAATAAAAAAACTAGAGAAATCCTGATACACAAATTCTTAAAGGGTGATTGTGGGGTTTAGTTTCTTTGACAAAACACTGAAAAGAATTTTGGTTTTGTTTTTTTTTTTTCAAGTCAGCAAAAAGAACTTTCAGTTCTCAGGGGGAATAGAGCTCTAGAAAATGTTGATTTTTTGTTCATCGAAAATCATTTTAGCTCATAAGCTATGCTTTCCTTATCTTGATGGAAAAAAAAAAAGATCAGATTTCTAGATCAATAATGTTGAAAACAGCAGCAGCAGTGATCATCCTGGATGCATGTTATTTTCTGATGTGCTTTCATATCTGAGCATTTCCTCATGCTGTAAATATCAGCCTGACTTACAGTCAGGCTTCAACCTCACATCAAGCAATGGCAAAAAAAATAGGGGCTGTTTAAATGCAGCAAGGCTTGGAAAAAACAATTTTTTAAAAATGCCAGCATGTCAAAACATTGAAGGAAAATATTGAAGTGTACCAGTGTGCTTCCAGTTTGTCTGTTGCTGAATGCTTTTTCTATTGAATAATCACATCTTCTAGGGTCTGAAGCAATGGTTCATTGTATATAATGCATGCTTCAAGGCATTAAAAAAAAAGAGAGATTGAAATTACCTGGAGGAAACCAAATCACTTTATTTCAAAGACAAATTAGATTGATCTATCTTACCATTCTCCATAGATTTCATAAGCACATTACTTGTTGAAGTGGTATCAGGCATTTATATATTACAGTAATTTGCATGCATTCATTAAGCTACACTTTGTAAAGCTCTCTGACAGGGGCATTTGATGAATCCTTTTGTGGACTGCATGGTTTCTTTGCGAGGAGCAATCTGTTAAATCATGCCTATGTCCTTCAGTTTGTCAGAACCAGTAAATGAAGCAGATGTTAGTAACTGTCGGAGAGTTTGGGTTTTTTTTCATGTTTGCAGAATATGGGGTAACTGTGAAGGGCATGATGTGTTTGTAAAAGCGACAGCTGGTGTTATTAAAGATAGAAAGTCAGCTACAAGTGAAAACTTTCCCTGGCATCTTCTAGCAACTCTAGGGGGTTTTTTTAGGACAGTCAGGTGGGTGGTCATTTCTAAAATGAACACTGCTAATATTATGCACAGCAAATTGTGTGCTTGTACTTACAAACAATTGTTCTTATCTTTGGTTGCAAATGTTCTGTCACAGAGCTATCTCAGCCATGCAATAATTTGTAACATTTCTCTGTAAATATTCTCAGGTCAACAATCCCTTGAGATGTGTCTTTGAGCAATATAATTTCATGCGTTATCGAATTAGTAGAATTTTACACCCGGTCAGTGTTTGAAGGTTACCTTTAAGACACAAGTTTTGCTGGACCTGACAGTTCAGTCCCTGGAATCTATTACCTGTCATGAAGGTCACTTGGCTGAAGATGTTACAGCCAGGGAATAGCATGCATTTAGGTGGTTAATGTGCTTCATCTGATGAGTGGTAATTCATGTCAAGGTGTGGTAAGATGAGTGGTTGTAGTCGACTGTAGAGGCCTTGCAAGTGAAGGTAAAATGGGCAGCCATGAATTGAGTAAGTAATGAAGGCAATAAGTAAAACGGAAAGCATAGCTTAGGGAATGTCTCAAGAGAGACAGTGGAGGTGGAGGTGCTGATCTCCTCTCTCTGGTGACCAGTGGCAGGACACAAGGACATGGAATGAAGTTGCATCCAGGGAAGTTCAGATTGGACCTTAGGAAAAGGTTCTTCACTGAGTGGGTGGTCAGTCGCTGGAACAGGACCCCAGGGAAGTGGTCACAGCACCAAGCCTGTCAAAATTCAAGTAGTGTCCGTACAGCATTCCTAGTTGTTTGGTCTAGATTTAGGTAGTCCTGCGAGGAGCAGAGAGTTGGACTCAATGATTCTTGTGGGTGCTTTCCAACTGGAGATTTTGTGTGATTCTGTGATTCTATGGGGAAAAGGGGTTACCAGGCTAACTGATGAAGAAGTATATGTAGAGAAACTGGAGGACATTACTGTAGAAAATAAAGGGAAAACTTCAGGCCACCTTCTGATCTTGCAGATTTTTATTGGTATTATCTAGTAAATAGCTCCCACTCCTTTTTAAGTGGTATTTGGCTGATTTTCACATTAACTTTAATGACATTCTCTTTGTGACTACTCTATACATTATTGTGGAAATCCCTTTTGGGAAACTGAGTAGGAGATGCAAAGGGTGGAGATGTAGTGGTGTTACTCGTGGCTTTGTGGTTGAATCTGAGCTTCTGAGCCTGGCTTGTCTGCAGTTGACATCGACAGCAGGAATGGAAACATAGTGCATAGAATAAATAATCCTAGAAGTTGTCATGTTTGTAGCGATTGCCTGAAAATATGTAGAGAAGACCAGTGAGGGATTTCTGTTGTTGTTCTTGCACACGAAAGTAGGCAGCAGCTACAAATCAATGAACTGTTGCTTTTGTAAGAAGAATTGGCAGAATCTTTCATGCTGTTGCTGGATAAAAATTTCTACTGCTTCTGTTTTTCAGAGTGAGTCTTATCTTTTCTGTCTGATTATCTTGCAAAAAATGAGTCGTGAAATAATTATCCATGCTGATATTTACATTTCATCTCTCTGCTTGAAAATTACCAGCTCACAGAAGGGAACAGAGGGAGTCTAGGACTCCTTCGGTCGTCCAAGCCTCTGGAGGAGAAAATGCCTGCTCTTCAGCTGGGGCACAGAGGTGCTCCCAGCCAGGTGACCATTGATGCATAGTGGATATAGAGTGTTCTGTAACTGATTCTCTTTGCCTTCACTGGGAATCATGTGGTGGGTACCAGTATTGCAGCTGCTGGGGAAAGCTCAGGCAAAACTTGGGGGGAAAGAAAAGAGACAAGACTTTTTCTAATGTAGACTCTTAATTATATTTAAGAGCTGGGACTGCATAGCAGCCTTGTGTGAAATGGTGTTTCTTGTTGCAGACTGCAAAGATGTTAATGATGCCGCAGAAATACTCAGTACAGCATGTACTCATAATGGTGATTATCCAGAACAGAGATTGGACCAAGTGCATTTGGACACATGAACTTTCTTCCTTTTTTTGTTTTTTTTTTTTTCTTTCTCCTTTGTGTCTTTCCTTGGTCTGCTGAGCCTGTTTCTTTCTACCAGTGCATCTTCCTCCTCCCTTTTGCTTTCTTAAGCACATTAGATTTATCACATGCATTGCGCTCAGGGTCACTGCGTGAGAATCACCAGGAAAATTTACAGAGACTCTGAGACTAATTGTGATTAGATGTTATATGTATCCTTACAAGAATGTGCATCCAGAATTTCACACCTGTAACAGAACTTCTATGTTCAGCATTTTTAGACAGTAAAGAAGTAATGCACACAATGATGCTCTTGATTTTTCATGTGGTTTCCCTATTCATGCCACTGTCTTGCTCCAAGTTAAAGGCAGAATATTGCTTAAATGTATATAAGAATGCTTGTGGTTTCCTAAATAATTTATATTTTCTGATGTGCCAATGGCATTTTTTCATATTCAATATGTTGGTATTGTTTTTTCATTGCAAGTAATTGTAGCAAAATTGCCAATTGAAAATTTGATTTTTTTTTCAGTTTTCTACTTGTTTTGAACTTGTGTGTAGAAGTTGCTTAAGAATCTATACAATATTATATACTTTAAATACACTGTAAATTATCATACCATCATTGTTATCACCCAGAACATTTCTCAGGTGATGCACAACTTCAGAAGTACTAGTTCATAGACTCATTTCTAAATAGAAATTTTGCACAATATTTTTTTTAATTTTATATACTTAAGCCATATACTTTTAATGACTTTAAATATATATATATATATAATCTGTTTTTCAGATCTTGGATTCTGAACTTGAAGCCATTCTTATGTGCTTCTTGAAACTTGGAAAGTATCTGCAATAAATAGGTAAGTGTAATGGATACATTCATGTTTGATGATTGGGAGTGTGTGAGTTTTGTTGACAGTTTAATGCTGAACTTCTTAAAGCTCTTGATAGATCTCAGTTGCCATGAATAGGAAAGAATGATGGATCTTTGTAGGCTGAATTCTCAATAGCACAAATGGTTTTTGTCGGGCAGAAATTCAGAAGGGTCTGATGTTCACAGTTACTCAGAAATAAATGTGTAGCCAAACCCACAAATAACTTCAGATGAGCAAAAAGGTGAGTCTCCATGAGCAGGTAGAAGTTTTGAAGGTAAAATCAGTGAGTCGGAAGAGGTAGCTCTAGTCTTGATCCCTCCATACTTGAGGCTGTGCTTCTTCTAGCTTTACGTCTGTGTTTGCTTTGGTTTTCTTTGCAACTGCTGAAGGTAGAAAAGGTACGAATGCAACTAAATCCTGGGAAGAAGATGGCCATAAAAGTTGAAAACTTGGGTACATTGAAGTTCCTGGAAATTTTCTCAGGTGTTTCAGTGAAACTCGTATCTCACGTCAGTCATTACAGAAAATATTCAGGCAATTTCAGAAAATACATTCTAGCATATAGCAAAGCAATTTTTAGGTGATGTAATTTTTAAAAGTCGGATCACAGTTTATAGTACTTGAAACTCTGCTGAGCTCCTAGCAATGGAGAAGGATAAATGAGAGAAGATTTAGAAATTTTTCTTGTTTCCAAAGAGTTTATAGACCAAGACAATTTTTTTTGAGTCTCAGCTCAAAGGAGTAAAATGTTTCTTGAATACATGAATGTAACAGTTGAACTTACCTTGATCGGTATGAGAAACTTTGAAGAGATTTACAGCTGGGAAGAGGTTGAATTCTTATGAATAAAATCCAGAAGCAGTTTTCAGTGTAGAGGACTCTTCCACAGAAATGTTTTTTTGCAGCAAGTCGCTTATTCTGTAAGAATTTGAAAGCAGCATACCTACATAGTGTGCTTCACTTGTAGGTCCCAAGATACCTGGCAAAAGCTGGAGAAGAACCATTGTCTCAGTTTTATGTATGGGGTCAGGTACCTGCCTGGATTACTTAATGCCCTACTACTAGATCTCTTTGATGTTCAGACCTGTGTTCAGGCCTGTTAGAGGATTCTACATCTAATCATTCTTTCTGAGTGTGTGCAAAAGGTCTCAGTGTTTCCGATATTTGCGTTTTCCTAATATTTCTCATATCTATTGATATGCCCTTACTACTCTACTTTTAATCTATTCCCCTTTGTGGTACATTTCTTCAGTTTCATTTGTTCTGCTTTGTTTTCTCCTTTGCTTCTTTATTTTGCTTTTCCATGTTTTTTGCTTTTTCCTCTTCTTAATTCATTTGCAGTCTCTGGAGATGGGCAGCAGTGAGACCTTACACAAGGAAGAGCTTTAGAAAAAAAAATCATAGCAGAATGAGCTTCCCTTTTAGTGCTTCTCTAGAGAGCCTGCTGTAAAAGGCAACTTGCTGCCATTCCTGTAAATTTTCTTTTGCAGCCAGCTCTGCTGGGTGTCCCCTTTGTGCCCTGTGAACATCTGTGTTGCAGCTTATGTCTGAACCCAACTGGAGAACAAATGTGTGAACCTGCTTCTTATTTTGAGCTGGAAGCTGCTGCTATTAGTAGGGCACGTGGCCTTGATTCACCTGTGACTTCTTAATTCCCAGCTGGGAGCAAACCAGACGTCTGGCTGCTCTCCTCCCACCAGCCATGCCCTTGTCCGTAGAGTAGCGCATTTCCCTGCTTTCCTCAAGACACTGCCCAGTGCCTGTCAGTTGTCAGCATTTGTTTTCCTCCCTGAATTTTTCACAAGATGTCATGCAGAAAGGAAGAAAGGAGTAAGCACTGTAGGACTTTTGTGGCATGGCTTACTTTCCATTGCTTCTGGAAACTTTGCCCTGCATGCACACAGTCATGCAGGCACCACCCTTCTGCATAAGGAAGAAATCTTGAAGCGCTGAATTATTCCGGCTCAAGGGATATTAGAGCAGAAGAAGCAGCTTCATTTCCCAGGCTGTGCACAGGGTTTCAGGAAAAGTTGCAATGGTTCTGTGCCAGTTTTGGACACAGGGCAAGACAGCTCACTGAGCATAAATTAGGAACTTAACCTCAAACAGACTTGCTTTAAGCAACTTTTTACTTTAAAAGGAAAAAAAAAGGGTGACAAAAGAGAAAGTGCTATCCCACTTGGGTGTGCTCAGGAGTGTTTGAAGTGTGTAGGTGATGAACTGCAGTCTTTGTGGCATATGTGTGTCTCCAAGAGAAAAACAAAATCTGTTGTGTCAAGTTGGCTCCAACTTATGCTCGAAGGGCTTTTGTGACAAGCCTGGAAGGTGCAGAAACTTTTGTGAAAAATTAGGTGTGATAGCAGAGAGCAACTGTAACACTGTGGGGGAGGAAGCTGGAGTATTTGAGGTCGGTCTAAGTCGGCAGCCGTCAGTGGGCAAAGGAGCACAGCTGATTTAGCAAGAGCATGCACCAATTCAAGAACTTTCCTCAGATGTTTGGCTTGGAAGGACTCAGAATTAGCAAACCTTCCTGTCTGACATTAGCTGAAAAGGCTACTGGACAACTTTGTTTTCCTTCCTTTTCAGTAAATGGTAGAAAGGTATGTGAGTTTCAGAGCTTTTCAAGCCAGGTTAGAAAATTTGACCCCTTCCTTTCCAAAAGTAACCATCAAGACAGTCCCAATTCAGCCCAGACATCTCTGCATGCGTGAATCCTGTGCAGGCAGTGGTCTCCCTTGTTTGTTTGTGTATGCACTTGTTACTGAGGGAAGGGTTGGTCTGGCTGATTGCACGGTTGCAAGTGCTAAACAGCTAAAATTTCTAAACAAAAAAATCTGGTCCTCTTTAAACGTTGGCAGACAGATATCTGTCTTCCATCTGCAGCAGACTATGCCAAACGGCAGAAGAACTGCAAAGTTTGTGTTCTGGAACCTTGGAGGAATAACTGGCATACTCTAACCTTTTTTTTTTTAAACTACACCCAAATCTGAAACATTAAACACAGAAAGTAATGTTAAATGGTGACAAACAGCCAAAAACTGGGAAGTTCAGTTGGAAGGCTTGTGCCTCCTCTGTCCATGGAACAAAGCCTTGTCATAGGGCATGGAGCTCTTCAGCACTGCTGCAAGGGCATTGCTGTCAATTGACAGCAGGCAGTAGTCACCTATTGTGGAGGCAGTCCCTTGATTGTCCTCTGCGGTTGGGTCACCCAGTATGTTGCATGACCTGATGTAGGGGCCAGGAAGGTGGCTGGTAGTCTTGTAGATGTGTACGACTCACAAGACCCTTCCAGAAGTGCAGACTGACTTACACCATGTTGAGAAGTGACACCTGGAAGGAGGATACTGAATACATATTCTATACCAACTAAGCAAAATAGTCTTCCTTAAAGAAAAAGAGCGTATTCTGATCAGACAAAGAACTTATAGGTACCGACTGAATTGTCTGCATTCTGAATTGAGCTTTATTGAAAAACATAAATATTTTACCTCTTCAAAAACACTTTCAAACTGCCTTTGTGCTTAGTATTGTTACCAGGAAAAAGTCATGCATGGATCTTCTTCTATTCTGTAACCAGTTGGCTTGCTTTATAAACAATTACTGGGACAGGAACTCCAATAAAATGAACTCCCTTCCCTTTTTATTCCCCTTGTGAGATAGACAAAAAATGCGAGGATGTTATAAGAAAAAAAATAATGGTTTACTAACAAGGAAAACCAGCAGCACCACAAGGATATAAGGGAAATGGCTTACCCACAGAAAAGGGAGTTCTCTGCTTCACGTGATCCCCCGGGAACAAAGGGGGAAAAGCATGGCAGAGGGTCCTCCCTGCCACCCCCCCCCGTTTGCCCAACAAAACAAAAGAAAACAATGAGAGAACAGGGGCAAAAGCAAAAACCCAGGAAAACTGCACTGCTCACAAGGAGCCACACTACCAAACTGGCCGCTACACGCCACCCGGTTAGTTCTGGTTTTAACTGCAGTGGTGGTGCCAGTTTGGAATCTCTTTGTTCCCTGCCATGTGTTGTCCCGCTTGGCTTGGCTGGGCTGTAGGTGGTAGCGATTCATTTCACTTTCGATTTCTCTGATTCAGTGGTCCCAGCACTGGCAGGGGTTCTGGCACAGGCAGTGGTTCTGTGTGACGAGTGGGTGGTGGCAGTGCTCCAGTGGCTGTCCTGGGCAGGCCGTGGGGGTGAGGCAGCATCTCCCAGCTTTGCTGCTGTCCCTGCGAGGCAGGGACGGTTTCCATTGGTGGTTGAGACCTCGGAACAACTTTTACATGCGGCAAAACCCTGCCCCTTCCAACTCTCTGTGCTGAGCGGGGTGCCCCCCTGCTTCAGATGACATAATGGTATGAATATTCATCACTATAGCTCTCTTTCCTGACTTGTAACCATAACACCAGTAGGGAAGGACTCCTCCCTTATCGTTCCACTATTTCATAGAAAAGTCTCTCCAGACACTGCTGGCTCGTGTTCAGAAGCTGTCAACCAGCACCCCGAAGTCCTTTTCCATCAGGCAGCTTTCCAGCCACTCTTCCCCAGCCTGTAGCACTGCATGGGGTTGTTGTGACAAGGACCCAGCACTTGGCCTTGTTGAACCTCATGCAATTGTCCATGGCCTATTGATCCAACCTGTCTGGATCTCTTGGCAGAGCCTTCATCTCCTCCAGCAGATCAACACTCCCACCAAACTTGGTATCCTCTGCAAACCGACTGAGGGTGCACTCAATCCCCTCATCCAGACCATTGGTAATGATATTAAACAGAATTGTTTTAGTTAATTAAACTGAGTTGTTTTGTCTGTTCTTGCTCTTACTTGAGGCTGCATCCAAAAAGGACAGTATTGCTCTCAGTGAGCTTTGAATCAGCCACATGGAGCATGGGAAATAAAGCAGGACTGTACATCAGTCAGTATGAACTCAGCAGTAGCAATTTGGTTTGATTTGGGAAAGTGTCAGCTTTTAGCAATTCCCTGTTCATTTTTAATTTGCTTCCCCATCTAGGCACTGTGTTGTATTTAGTTATATGCACCTCGGCTGTTGTCCCTTGTATTTATCAAAGTTACGCTAAGTTACGCATTAAAGCTATTTCACTTTTCTGAATTGGCGTATTGTTGCAACTGTTTGTCTCACTTTGCAGAGCTAGGAAGTATTTACCTGTGTGTAAATGTGTATTTACAAGGATGCCACTTTGATACCTGGGAACCTGGGAGCAACTTCTTCTAATTAAATGGACCGACCTTGGCTGAGTCAAGCTGCTGAACACGGTGTGTAACACATGGTGTTATTAGTTGAGGATGTCAATAACATGTTACACAACTGTCAGGCTTAAAAAATAAAGCACTAATGAGGAGCTTTGAAACGGACTTGTTTAAGATTTGTTACTGTTTATAATACCAGTTTGAACACAAGTTTAAGCTCAAGTGCAAGAAAATGAAGGAAAATGAAGGCACTTTTTCTGCTTAAATGGATTGATGAATTTGAATATGGAAGAAAGCAGCGGTCCCCTTATGATGTGTGTTTTGTCCATGTTGCATTAGTTGCCTAGCTGGCTGTTGTCTGCAGGGATCTTTTCTGTAGATCTCCCGAGCCTCCATGGCAGAGTCACTGCCTGTCACTACATCTCCTGCATGCATGGGGTGAAGACAGTAAATGTCCAAGTGGGATTTTTAGTTTGAACACTTAAGAAACCAATGCCAACAGTGAAGAAATGGATACCACCTACTGTTGATCCTGTTATGCTTTTTTCCTGCATTTGCTTGAGGAAAGTGTTTCCAAATTGGAGAGGCAGATGCACACTCATGTGGTGCTCTCTGTATAGACACTAATAGTGCCTTCTGCTTCCCATCTCTGTGCATCCCAGCAATGTGTATCCAGACTCACGATGCAATGGTTGGGTCTGTAATCCTACAGACACATTAAGTGTGTGATAGCCAAATGTAGCAACACGTGAACAAAGTATCCTTATTTTGTCAAGACAAACTACCCAGCATAAAGTATCATAAATTGATCCCAGGAGGACAGACCTAGATAATAAACTGTAGTGCTTTGAATATATGTGTATTATAATTGTACTGAACAATTTACAACAATTTGTATTGTATTACAGCTGACAAAGTATTTTACCTTCTAGTAACTAACTAACACAAATAGTGTTGATATTTTCCCCATATTTATAATTACATTAATTGCTTTGTGTATTAATAACAGTTCAGTGTCAGAGCCTGAGCTGTAGCTGCCAGTAATCCACAAGCAACTTGTTTGCATATTCAAAATATGAAACTGAAGAGTAATTGGCCTTTTCGCAAGTGCGTATCTTCACAGCTTAAATTTTACATAGAAAAGCCCACTGTGTTACCTAAATATTGTCATGTTCAATATCAAAACAAGTGCTAATAGAATGTCTTTCAGAAATGAAGAAAAACTTTGTGCTAATAGATCAGAAGGCATATGATGAAAAATAAATGAATAGCTCAAATTAGCTAGGAATTGTTACTTCCAAATAAAGCTAAGTTTTGAAAAAAAGATGTTTCCTGCCTTTGAAAGTGGCATTTTTCAGAGCCGAAGCTGGAACATGCAGTACAATTTTTTGTTTTGTAATGGGATTTAATTGGACTAAGGAACACCAAGAAGCATTTGAGGATTGACTAAATTTTTCAAACAGGAGCTGGTTTTTTTTGAAAGTTTCCTTAGAAATAGACTTTCTGCATTGGTATCTTGTATACTTTAGCTTTTTTATTCTTAGAAACAAAGCAAATTAATATTTCAGCATAAATCTGTCTGAAACTTCAGTTGAAGAAAGTATCCTCTTCAGCTTCTTGGGTTATTTATTTATTTATTTATTTATTTATATTTCTAATTTTTTTTTCTATAGGTATGATACTTTATTTGTGGTGAATTCCTTGCTGCTGAAGGACAGTATTTAATGTAGTTGATGGTTTTGAAATTTTGCAAACCACTGGCATTTCAGAGGGCTGCAGAGTGAAGCTTCAGTTCCATCTTAATATTGCAGATGTACACTGAATTATCCAGGGAAGAGCAAAGGTTGATTAAATTCACAAAATAAGGTGATTCATAGTTTTCTAAATATGTCACTCAACCTATAATTAACTCAACTATTTACCAGTCACATACATGCTAATGAATCCCACCAATCTCAGTTGACCTTCTGTGATGAACTTTGCTGTCACGTAATATTATTTCCTCTGTATTTTCACTAAAAAGAGTGATTGTAGCATTAATCATGTGCAAAGCAAAAATGATTGAGGATTTTATAATTTTTTTAGTATCTGCAATTCCGGGGTGCTAGTAAATTAATTACATTTAATTAGTAAGGCTGTAAAAGATGCGATTCCTTTTTGTGAAAGTGTTTCCTAAAGTTTAATCCCCCAGAGATTTCATGTGTGATAGTGATGAAAGTGGCTACTTTTAAGTCAGCATCAATGATACAATTTTAGAAATAAAGTTGAGTTTATCTTTTCATGCAAAATGTGACGAAATTATAAAGCTTTAAGACTGATATGGTAAATATGATTTATTATTATTTCTAAAGTTAGAATCACCTTGAAATTGCATTTTTAGCTGTATGTTACCAGTAGCTATAAGAAATTTAGCCAGAACCATAAATGAGTTTATCTACTTGCCTACTAAATACAGAAATATATTATTTAAATAAAAATGTGGTTATTCTGAATTTGTACTTGAGTTACAGGTAAATTTCCAAAAGGTTGCCCTGGATTATGAAGTAGTATCACTCTTTCCAAGGTTTTTGCCTCAAAGCTTTACAGGATCCTGGATGAAAATCAACATTGATCCATAAAATAGACATCACTGTAGCATTCACGTGTGTAGGGTACAACAGCTGAAAAGATTTCTGGCCTTCGGTTATTTCTGTCAGGAAAATGGAGATAGATAAAGATACAGATATATAATATTTAAAGCTGCTGGGCAGTGGTAGGCTGTTTGCAGACAGCTGCGTTTTCAGCTAGAATGGTTAAGTGGCTAATTAAGTGGACAAGTCAGGTCTCAGCATGCCCTTAGGGAGAAGACTGCTGTGTCTCAGCTTCCTATGAAAGTTCTGGGAAAGACAGGTTTGAAGCTGCAGCAATCTCATTGTGAGATGTGGTGCTGGTTATGAGATGGGGTTGCTAGAACCCATTTTACAGGACTTTACTCAGTGGCTACTACCCACAGAGAAATATAAAAGGTTAAAAAACACTGAAAAATTTTGAAAACTGAATTTAAAGCATCACCTTCAATTGAATTTCTTTCTGGGTTATTATAAATTGTTACTGAATTTGTTTAGAAGGCTGTTTACTTGATGTTTTTTGGGTTTTTAAAAATAATTTCCATGATTTTCTTACCTGATTCATGCAGTGACATCATCTATGGTGACCGAACAGTTGTTTCCGTGGTGACAAATTGCAGTGTTACAAGCATGCTTGTATGAATCAGGTAAGAACAGCTCCACTATAAATGGAGAAAATTTGCTTGCAAAAATAACTCAGAAGTATTTGGTAAAAGTTTGCTGGAGAATGGCTTGGAAATAAAAAATTGTCTTAACATAGGTGAGTCTTCAATACATCCAAAGACTTCAGCATGGCTGATTTTATAGTGAAACTCAAAGGGATCTGTCCACATCTGGTAACAGCAACCACCTGGAGAATGCTTAAAATAGCTAAATAACTCCATGGTAAGAGTGAATTAATTTAACTGCAATTAAAAAAAAAAGCTTCTTCTTGCTCACCCTCTAAAATATGACAACCAGCATCACAGCTCATTGTGATTAAGGTCTAGCTCCTTAATAAATTTCACCCTAAAAGGATTTTGAGTACTTCTGTTATGTCACAGATTCAGTTCTGATTCCACACTGGTACAAGCCAGGAGCTCCAGCACTGAAGATGATCAAGTTGCATCAGGCTTATGTAAATACAGATGAAATGTGGCTTGTGTACTTTATATGGAAAAAGGAATGTATGTCCAAATTTACAATGCCCCGAATGATACTGTTATATGGTATACTGTATCATCATGGATTTAAACATATTTTGGGGTACATGGTAATTATGGCAAAAAGACCCTGGATATGTATAGTGACAATATGAATTAATTCCACTCCTGTCATGACAATTCTCAGTGGGAATATTGTGCCTTGCCTGGGCTCAGAAGTTACTTCCAATAAGTATGGAAATAATGGCTCACAGTGCTGCAAATGTTAGGAGATCTCAAGGGAAATCTCATCAGATTATGTGATAGGTTTGAAATTAATTCATGTCCCAACTGTATTTACACAACATGCAGTTGTCTCTCTGATGGCTTATAAGGAAAGGTAAATGCTACCATCCTAAATCAGTGAGGAGACTTGCTGCAATATGCTCTCTTGGTAGAGACTAGATTTTTTTCTGAGTTGTACAGAAAGTGCAGGCAACTTGGCAAATAGTTATATAACTTTCTTACACTGCAACTTATTGTTGTCTGGTCTGTAACCTCATTATGCCACATCATCATCTTTCTTGCACTTCTCCTTGCCTCCAGTTCAGCAGACATTTTTACATTATCCTTTTGAAAATCTGAAAGGGAAAAAAATGTTCAGAACTTCTTGCTTCTACTGTGGGTAGGACCCAGCTATAGATTGATCCATTCACCCATCCACCTGTCATTCCTAGATTGCTCTTTGATGACAGCTTCTTTATGACAGTGTTCTGGCCTCTTTGCAGGCTGGTTTGGGATTGTGCCAGGCTTTGCCTGGGCAGGTGTGCAGAGCTGTCTCATGTTAGGCCAAAAATTGTCTCCTCACTTTCCCAAAAGAACAAGGCATTATCATCCATAGAAGAATGTACGCTCCACCATACTTGTAAGTTGTGAATATCTCAGGAAGTATATGACAAATTTGCCAGCCCATGGGTTGAGTTTCTTGAATCCTGCCTGTTCTGGAGGGCATAACCTAAAAGCTCAAATATGAATCCTTACAAGATCTGAAGCATGCAGAAAATTCGTTCTGTGTTCAAGAACTCTTTAAAGGACTAGAAGAGGAATGGTCTTCAGAGATCTACTTCTACCCTAAAGTTTGAATACCAGCGCGAAGTATTTTTGGAGGCTCAGGGCAAAAGGGAAGTTAGCACAATATGAGATGTGCAAGGGCTGCTAGCCTGCTTTTGAGAATGTGGAAATAAAATGTGGAGAAGAGACTGTGCGTATCTGCAGCTTCTCTCTTCTCTCACTGATTTAGCTTCATTTGTATTTGGCTTCCACATTTAGCAGTAGTCTTCCTTAGGGCTTTCTTCCCATTGTAAAATCCATCCTTTCTCCGAAAGGTATTCTCTTGGTTCCTGTGTTAATTCTTTTATTTCCTTGAAGATTCAACAACACAGTGAAGAACGTTTAGGATCTTTTCTGTTAACTTTTCTTCTTTCCCGGTAGACTGTCTACAGACAGTCTTTTAGTTCTCTTTTTCCTTATTTTATGTGCTTGCCTATACTCTTAAGAGAGCTCACCTCTCCTTTTCTTTCCAATAGCTACCACCTGTAGCAGGCAAAGGATTGATTGGGCAACCCACTTTCCATCTCTTTGCAGATTTGTTACATTTATATAAACATTTGGTACAGTGGTTTTGATGTGCAATAAACTACAATTCTAGTTAAAGCTTCTTTTTTCCCCTCCATTTTGATAAACTGTTTGATCAGTGTATCAGCAGTCACATCTGGCACAAATGTCAGAATGCAATAGATATCTGTCTGCCTTTAATTAATCACATAGAAGAGAGAACAAGAGAAAACCCACACAGTAATTTATTTCTTTTAATACTAATACTTCCAGATTCCAATCATCTTTATCAGCTTATAAAACCCATCTGACTATATATTAAATCTCCTTCATTTTATCTGATAGGTACAAATACAATCACCTTTATTTCTCCTTCTTATTATTCATGGTTGCTGGATTTTGTATGTAGGTTGGAATTGTGCTTTACCCTCATATTCATCTGGAAAGGAGAAAGGACTGTATAGCTCTTTATTCTTTGCTTTGCTGAGCCAAAGTAGTTAGGATGGGGCTTGACCATCCAAAGAGCCATACAGTAAATTCTGATCAATCAATCACTAAGATGACCAAAAGTGAAACATAGATTTGCAATACATCTGCTGCTGACAGACAAATACAAGACAGTGAAGTTGCAGCAAGAGGATATGAGCAATCACTGTGACTTGTACTGATGTATGAGATGGAAAGAAATCAGGTTGTTTCAGAATCAATGTTGGGTTTGTAAGTGGCAGTCTAGAGAAAAACAGTTGTTATTATCTATCAACCAAACTGGTTTTCAATTGAATTGTTTGGGCTTTTTTTAACTTTATGTGCCAAGAAATTAATAATGTAAGTGCTTTACAATTTCTTCGTGCTTTTTGAAGCACTGAAAATATGAACCTGAATAGCGTATGGTACTTTAAAATTGTGTTTAGCATAGAGGTATTTATCTATTTGTCATGCAGAAGGAAAATTAATAATCTCCTTTGTGCACCAAAACTTTTGTACTGAATGTTTTCTGAAATTTCATTATGTAGAAGCCCTATGGAAGCTGCGCTGTTCAAAACAGTTTTCTTTTCATGTACTGTAATGTGTGTTTGTTCAAACAAAGAAATGGTTATCTGTTGAAAAGATAGCAGTGATAAATTGCTTCAGTTTTCATGCTTACCTATTGTTTTCCATCTGGTATTAAATTCCTGGTTGAACCCCAGAGGCAGATAGATCTGAATTCAGAAAGTTACCTTGATGCCTTTTTTAGCCAACCTCTGTGCCCTGATGATAAAAAAAGGAAATTTAGTTGTCTGAAGAGCCATCCATATTGTATAGTTTAAATCCCACCAGATACCAAAAGGATTGCAATTTTGACCATTTTTTCTAAACTGTAATAATTTTCAGAGGATGTGCAGGACCTCCACCTTTACTGTCACAACAGCAGCACTTTAGATATCAACAGTTTAACTATCTGTTGAATCTAAATAGCATGCAAATTGAGCTTTCTATACTCACCCTATCTCATTATGGGTAATGGTGCATATGCTCTGTTAATCCTTTTGAAAAATTATTGACTCCTGAGTAACTTTCTTTTACTACTCTAAAATCATATGTGCATGGGGTTTTTTTCTGTCATTGACTTTTAAGTTCAAGGGTCTGTTTTATTTCTCATCAGAAAACAAATTTCTCTCTATGCTTAACATGAAGTATTCCAGGCTTGTGTTTTCCATTTTAATGGAGGTTTATCATTCTCCCCTGCCTTCTCCTCACTGAGTAAATGATACTTATGCAATGCACAACGGGAGCATACAAAAACAGAAGAGTAACAAAACAATTCCAAAAGCTCAGAAACAACATGACGTAAGTTAGTTCTATTTGCATACCTGAATGTGTAAAAAAAATTAATTGTGAACTCTTGCCTCATTTGCCAATCTTTACCATGTGTCAGTTAATAGAATAATTGTTATTTCCAAAATAGCAACATTGGTTTTCAAGTAGGACATGCTGTATATCCTAGCTGACTCTTGAGGTGTATATCTTCATCTGCATTTTAGCTGATCCGTACTGATTTCCCTTTGAAGGAATGTAGGCGTCTGCTTGTAAAGGTGATGAAGTTTCTTACATGCCTTTAGGAGGAAAATTTTCTGCCCTGGGATGAACAAACATGCACTTGTACAAGCACTGAACATCAGTGCGTGCCAGTTTCTCTCTGGTGAGTGTGAAAGGAGCCTGAGCTAACTGGGTTTATTGCGGACAGTGATACTTTATCCGATGAGACTAATCCGTTGTGTTCACAGATTCCTGCCTCCTAATTTTTCTTTTTCTTGGCCAAGATTTCTCCAGGGCAATTTTGCAGCACTGGTTCTGTCACTGTTCTTCCTTTTGTACTGCCTTCTGATTTGGACTACAGCTAAGGCCATCTTTCCTTGCTTCTGCTCAAAACATTAAGAATCTTGCATTTTGGTATGGAGGCACATGGGTCTACCAGCTAAAGCCTAGAGTTCAAATGTTTGGATGTTTGTTCCTTGCCCTCCCACCAATTCATCCCCTGACTTTCCACTGTCTCTTAAATGGGAACACTGATAATGATGGCTACTCATGTACTAGAATAGACTGGTTTGGTTGGAAAGTACCTACAATGCTCTTCTAGTCAAACTGAATGACCACTTCAGGCTGAAATGTTGATACTGTGCTACATAAACCAAGATACGAGACATCTTCTTTTGTAAGGTTAAATTCTGCTAGGCTCAATAAACTACTCATTATTAGAATTATTGTGAATATCACTACTATTATTATTTCTGCATTCCAGCTGGATCCTCTGCATTTCTAAAGGAATTATTTTTAGTATTAAATCCTACTAGGAAAGGTGTACTTTTAAGTAATGGATGTCAAGGACATTTAGTGTCTTGCAGAGCTTGCTTTACAGCACAGGCTATATTGCTGTTACTCCAGGGCCATCAAAATTCAAGGCCTTCACGTGTGGAAGAACTGTCTGACAAAATGATTTTGAAAATGCTACTTCACATTAAAAGTAGCAGGAAAAAATTGTCCCCAGGACAGTATTATCTGCATGTAGCCAGTAGTTTAACAATGAGCTCTTCCAGATATATTCCTACTCTTTTGAAACAAAATCTGTTTTCTGGAGTACATTAGCCAGCAGAGGAGAAGAAACAGGGAAGCTATTAATATATTTTCCCATTTAAACACAAATGCTTTCTCCTAACTCTGACTGAGAATATAGATAGTTCTCTTTTGGCAAGCGAATGCCTGTTAAGAGCACTTTGCTGGATTCATCTGTGCTATTCTGTAATCTTAGTGGTCTGCACAAATGGGCACAATCCCAGAAAAATGACAGTGGGTGCACGTTAATTAAATAGAAGAACCCCTTTGGCTTGTTGGTAGAAGAGGAGAGCATGCAGCTCACCTCCTGCCAATGGCATGGTTGACTGTCTTTGTAAATTATTTCCCAGGTCTGCAGTCCTTCCCTTTGGTGAGGGCAGGATTTTGGTGGTGGAAGTTAGAATTAGTGGAATTTGGCCAGGGAATACAGTAGGTAGAGTGGACTGGTGCAATTCTTTCTTTGCAAATGAAATATATATGTTTGTGTAAATGTATTTGATTTTACTGATAGTATTTAGACTAGGTAACTTGAAATGTGAGTGGAGCAGGTAAAATGTATTTTGTGGGGTCTGCAATCCTCCTCTTTGTGTAAAATCTTTCTGAAATTATCTCGCGGTGAGTAGAATTTGATCCATTCTATAGATAAAAGAGTCTGCTGTTTAAAAATATTTTGATGAAGCATAGACACTGTCATATCTAGATGGTATGGTAGATTTCTTTATACTCAGAAAGTAATTCAAGCCTGGTAAAAACAAGTAAATAACTTCAAATTTCTCGTCACCCCCTCCCCTCCCTTTTCATTCTCTCTCCTTTTCTTTCCTCTTTATTACCTGAATTTTAACAATACAAAAGTCTTTGGTGATCCTTCACATGTAGCACCGCTCTGTGTGAAATTTTATGATGATGAAATCATCAAAGGAAAACAAGAAATCAATCTAGCTATATAGTTATTACCACTTTTAAAAAAGGTAACCTTTGGAGACTAGAGTTTCAGTGGACTGATAATGTATCACAGCAGAGCCGTCTTTACCTCCTGCAAGTGCTCTTCTGAGATGGTTGTGGGGAAACAAAATACTCTGGCCTCAGGTTCTTGCCCTCCTCCTACCCCATCCCTAACAGCAGCACAATATTTACTGTTGTAGGTAGCCATCTGCTTCGCTTCAAATCCTCCTCCTCATGCAAAACACAGTTCAGAACAGTCATTATACAGTTTGGAAATGGCAAAGCACTCTCCAAATCCCACTGATTTTGTTGTATAGCAACCCCACTGTATGCCATTTCTGCTGCTTGGCAAGCTAAAGAAGAAGCTTCTTCCCAACAGTGTTTTTTCTTCTATCCCGGAGTGCAGTATTATTTTTCTAGTGGTATGATTAGAAAACAAAATATATACAAAGCTTAAGAAATATTCCAATATATTTATAATATAATATAGATTTATTTATGTTGGGAATTAAATAAAGTCATTCATGTGCTTGAGTTCATTCAAGTATTTTGGGGGCTTTTAAAAAGAAATAATTGTTGCACAGAAAGTCTTGCCTGAATAGCAATTATTTGATTAAAAGAATACTGGCCCAGGTCTTGTGCTTGGCTTTCTATAAGCTTAACCATGCAATCACATTTTATTGCCATTGTTGAACATAGATGGATTTAAATAGGGCTTCTCCTACGTATGTTCTTTAATGATACTTCTAAGGAAGAGAGCACAAGTAAATTGAAATGAAATCGTGAACCCATGGCTCAAGGAAAAGGGTGGAACCCTGTAACTATCAGAACTGACAGGAGTAGCATTATGTAGCAAGGAGACCAGAGAACTGGCATCTCTCTTAGGATGGAAAACCAGTGTTCTTTCTTCTGAGAATGCTTTTGCTTTGACTGGATGTGGCTGAACCTATTGCTGCCTATAACAATACTTACAAATGCAACTGGCACCTGTTCCCACTGCCTGCAAGCAGTTACAGAAAACAAGCTGGGTTTCTAGGTTTTCTTTGACCCACCCTACCTAAGAAATACAATTTCTTAAATGTGCATAAGGAGAATAAAGAAAAATAAAGGGGAAAATCATGCTAAAATATTTTTCAAACTTGAAACAACTTTTATTCTGTCAATTGAAATCTGAAGTACTGGGCAGGAATGACATATTACATTGTGGCAGATCTCAACAAGGATTGAGAAGGGTTGAGCCTGTAGGACTCTGGGCAAACCTTCATGCTCCTGGAAACATTCTTGTTTTACAAAGTGAATAGAGGCTGACTGTTAAAGCAGTCCCTGCTGATGGCAGGAGTTTGGAAAATGGCTTAAACTCTGAAATATAGCAGAAAGTAAGTTTTAAGAAGAATACTGTCTGCAAAAGCCTGTGTGCTGTAAAACTCTTCTTGCCAAGAATGGAACAGGCAGGGACTTGACAAATAAAGAAATACCAAAAAGAAGCACAGCTTTTCCACAGGTGATGGAAATGCGCTCAGAGCAACAATACAAGTCCTCGGTGATGCTGGGCGTGTCATCCTACAAGAAGTCCAGAAGTACTTGGTATATTCTTAATAGTCTGGAAAGACTTGGCAAGAGCTGTCACTGTTTATTTGAAACATAATTCCAGGGAAGTATGAAGCAGATATTCATTCAAGATTATGGGAAGATGTGAAGAAAAAAAAAACAACCAAAAAACAAATAACCAAGACCTGCAATTATTTACCTTAAGGCATCTGATTTTTACAGGCTCAAAGAAAACAGATCTTTTACTTGTCTATTGCTGTTGGAAATTTTGCATGGCTAATATAGAAAGTATTCTGGTTTTCATGAAATAAATATCTTTAAATGGTTTTAAATGCCATAAGGCTTTATAACAGAATTCTGAAGGATTACCACAGTGGTCTGTTTCGGTTAACATAACTGATACTGTTTGAGAAGCTGCCACCATAACTCTCTCTGTTATTAGTGTTCTGTCATGTGTTTGTATCAGGTCACTTCTGTATTTTGCATGTCCTGAAAAGGTTGCAAGGTTTTGGTCTGAAAGAGAAATATGTGAAATTACTGGGTTTTTTCAGTAGTGGTTGGGAGGGAGAAATCATCATTTTGAGTTTCTTTCTGGTGTTGAGGATGGAAATGGATTGAAAAGACACAAAGAAACTCAGTTCTTCAGGAACATGTCTGAAGATACTGTAGAAGGACATGTTGTTCTTTTAGTTTCACATCAACTTCCCAAAAAGGCCAGATAAATTCAGTTAGGGGATTTTTTGTTATAATAAAGAGATATTTCAGAAAAAAAAACTAAAGTAAAATTTAGTGGATTTTGCATGCCCTTGGTCAATAGATGGTTCCATAAATAGGAAAGGAAACTAAAGAAAAAAATAGTACTGTAGTACTATAACTTATATAAGAATTTCAGGTCTACCTGAAATGAATACATTTAAGCCATTCACCTTCAGCTGCTAGGGATTTTACTGAGTCCATTCACTTTGTAGATATTCTGGGTTAGTATAAACGACTTCCTTGACGTGCTTTGCACAAGCCCAAGAGATTCAACATCCCTGGAGAAGATGTTGAACAAAGACAGGTTGTCTAGCAGAGAATCCTCTGCTCATTTTCTTTGGACATCAGACAAAAAGGTCTTGCTGGTTGTTATTAGGTTACCCCTGTTCAGAGTGTTAAACAAGGTTAAAACTTGAGTTATTTTTTCATCCAGACACTGTAACTCAGTGGGGAATGGGTATGGCTATTTCGGGATAGAATTTGACCTAGATTTGTTTCTTGGTTAGAGTTGAATACTGACCTCTTATTTTTGGGATTTCTGAATTATCTCCACTGTGGTCAGAAAAAATAGCTGACTTGATTAGTGTTAGTGATTTAAATTTCAATATCCAACATTTTTTTGCTTATTAGTGCTGTTTATATATGGCTCTAAGTGGGTTCCCCAGTCAATACTTGTGTCTCAGTAATTTCAGACTACATCTGGGAGAACTTTTTTATCTAAAAGGAGAGAAACAAGTATTTGAAGTGGTGGGAAGCAGGTGGGACTGGGCTTTAGCCTTGTCAATAGAGTGAAGGAGGGAATGGGTTTAAATGATGTTCAAATGCAGCGGTTGTTTCATCTTCATCACAGTTATGCTGTGTGTGAAGAGTAGCAGAAGAGAAAGAGAGAGAGGTCACTCAAAGGGAAAAAGAAACTAAGGGAAAAATTTGAAAGTGTAGCGTGGAGCAAAGTAGGGAGAACAGGTGGAATGAGTCTGCCAGGATCTGGAGAAAAAGGGCAGAGGAAATGTGGTAAGGCCCTTTCCAGGCACTGTGAATCTCTGCTGTGCATTTAAAGACAGCTTGCTCCAGGCCAGCAATGCTGTCTATTTGGTTTGAGGACCTCCAGGTAGCAATGAAGATTCAATGGCAAAGATTTTAGCTTGGCTGTTCAGGTATCCTAGGAAAGTATTTTGGATGCTGTCATGCTGATATCTGTTTACTTTGTTGTAACAAACCTTAGCAACCAGGAAAGGCAGATTAAGGTAGCGCAGAAATGTCTCTGTGCTGCAAATGCACCTTTGTTCCTTCCTCCTTTCCACCCTTTCCTCACCGTTGACCAAAGGCTTTTCATCCTCTGCTTCTCCTACCGGATAAGGACCCCTGGCTAAATATGTAGCAAGGAAGATTTGCTGAAGCAGATTTTTGACCTGACTTCAATCCAGCTTCAAATTTGCATATGAAAATGTAATAGGGTAATTTATCACCTTTATTCAGGTGAAGACATAAAATTTCAGGCAGCTAACAACCTTCATTTGTATGTTGAAAGTTAGAGGGAAGTTAGGCAGTTAGTTAGCAGCACCTTTCCCTGTCTGATGTGGATCACTCAGAGGGGGTAATCATCATTCATAGCTTTCCACTGGCAACTTTATGTAATACTGGCA
The DNA here is from genome assembly GCF_001604755.1 of Lepidothrix coronata. Classification (NCBI taxonomy): domain Eukaryota; kingdom Metazoa; phylum Chordata; class Aves; order Passeriformes; family Pipridae; genus Lepidothrix; species Lepidothrix coronata. The sequence goes on along the minus strand of NW_016690228.1, from coordinate 556,248 downwards.
GGTAAATCACGGAGCAGAGCATAGTGCTGTCCTCTAGCTTTGACACTTGTAATTGTAGCAGGTCTTCAGCAATTGTCCAGTATAACCCACACAGGACTTTCAACATAGCTTTTAAAAATAGAAGTAAGGAGTTTGAAAAGACTGTGCTCGATATGAGAGCAAATAATAAAGCGAGTGTGGAGGAGGCTTCATTAAGATTGTTTGACCTATGAGCAAAATAAAGAGGAGGACAAGACAGGCTTTCCTAAGTGATTTACTTTCTATGCCTATGAATCATGGTTTTTTTCCCTCTGTTATTGTGATTGCATTTTTTTTCTCAGCACTGCTCACCCTATGATTATGGGTAGAAAATATAAAGGGAATGTGATATTTTCTCAGCAGTGATGAAAGGAACAGGACACTTCAAGGACATGCTATAAAAGTTGCTGTAGGACTGCAAGATGTTGTAGCTTCTTCATCTGAAAGTACTGTGTACGACCCATATTGGATTAATGTGAGTCATGCTGAAGGATTCTAGCTATACCGTAAGCAATATTGATCTTCCATGTTTACTTTTTAACTTAACAATTATATTAATTTCCCTTCCTTTTCCCCAGCATTTGTGGGTGAGTACATTTTCAAGGCTGTAAGCCCCATGGGAAAAGCCAGGCAGTTCATGTTGGCAGAATGAAATATGGTATAAGACATTGCTTAAATATTTACCAATAACAACAGAGAGTTGTTAAAAAAATAACTGTATGTTTCAACGTATTGTCTTCAGGGTCTTATTGGAAAAGAACAAATAAAGGCACAAAATCTTGAAATTTTTATAAAGGTTTCGAAATATTGAGGAGGATTTGCAAGATAGTACAAGTTAAATATATTTTAATGGTTTGATATGGGTTGTTTTTTTCCCTATTTTGTTTGAGAGGAAGGGAAGAGAAAGCAGGAGGGGCTTTGTGCTCCACAGTCGGCAAGAAGCCCTGGAATTGGAAACCACAAAATGAAAACCAGCAAATGTGAAACAGTGGTTTTTGACTTCCTTCTTATGGGAACAAATGTATCAACTTAATAAGATCATTTAAAACTCCTCTTTTGGGGCCATGGAAGAAAAGAACATGGAAATAATTAGTAGTAGTCTAAAAAAATCCACAACAAGTCATTTGTCTTTGGTTAAATGTTTCTCCATATTGCTTTATGGTTTCTATTTGTCCAGACAAAGTATTCACCAAACATAAAGCCACACTTCTGACATCATATGAGATTACTATGCGAGACTATATAAAGGACATGGCTTTGTTGCAAAAGATGAATGTTCCTTGGTATGTGTGGCAGAGCTGTTTGCTGACTGAAGGGAAAGATTGAAGCCCCAGTGATACAACAAACTGCAAGCTGTAGTTCCCTTCAAACATAATAACTTTAATCCAATAATACTAGCAGGCTGGAGAATTGGTGGGCTTTCATACTGATGGTATTGTGTGAAATATTAGTTGAGCTATGCAGCTGAATAACTAGAGAGGATTTATTTATGATAGTTACTGGTGTTTTTCAGAACATTAAAGACATAGCCAGTAGATTGTGCAGTAGACATATGACATGAAGGAGAAGTTAATCACAATTTTCTGGATATTTGAGATTTTGTAAAAAGTGAGGGCATAATTATTGAATAACTTCTACTACAGTTCTTACAATTTTTTTTTTGTTCTATTTTGTTTATTTCCCCCCTCCCATACCAGTTACCTTTATCTGGCAGAATATGAATTTTCCTGTAATAGAAGCTGTGGAAAAGAATCATCAGCTTACTTAACATTGTGCTACCAAATATGTGGTCAAACTAAAGGTAGATTGATTTCTCTTAAGGTTTGTGTTTTTGAACTCATGCAACCTGAGTAGTATTTTTCTTCAAAAGGAGCTTAGACAGTAAGAGTGGTACAGATCTTCTCAAGCTGTGCAATAAGGGCAGGAAACATGGGCTGTTATCAACAGAGCAGACGTAGGTCACGCACAGGTGGGTTAAAGGATATTCTTTTCCATTTTGTTAAAATATCTGCAGGCAGTCAGAAGCAGTCTGATGTTTGCAGTGCTGTTTTATTAACTGAAAGAACCTAATGAAATTTTTACATATGAGCTTCCTCATGAGCTCTCAGCTCTTCTGAAGACAGCAGCTACAGTGGATGAAGTTTGTGAGAGGTTGAGGTAGACATTATAGCTCTCTTATCCCATGTATCATGGTTGTTGCTTTTCCATGGTGTGCCAAGACAATAATATAAATACCAACCACCTCCAAACTGGATAAGTTTCTGTGCTGAAGTGGGAGAGTGGACATGACAGATAAAGAAAATAAAGGCAATGAAATTGTTTGGTGTCTCCATCACTTGCCAGCTTTTCATCAGCTGTGAAAGGATGAACCATCACCAACATCAAAAGGATAGCCCTTTTTACCAACAGCAGTGTTAGTTCTGTGGCATTCAAGTACTACAGGACTTGAGTAGACTTGTGGCAGTTTTCTGAGTGTCTCTAACCGAGAGTAGTTTTGTTTAGGTCTCCCATGAAAAAAAACCCCACAAAACCAAAGGGCATCATTTGGGAGGAAAAGCTTGTGATGTTCAGAGCAGTGAACTTCCTACTGATAGCACTGAGTGTGGTAACATATTCCTCTGTTATCTGACACATTTAATTCAGATTAAAGCGTTACACAAGTGTGAAAACATTCCTTTTTAATCTAGAAGTGTTTGAAGAATTTCATCTGGGAAGAGCACTGAACTGGTAGATTGCTGCTGAGGTCCTTTTAGCCTAACAGGCCTTTTCCAATTCTTCTGAGCTTATTACAGTTAAGGAGAAAGTTGAAGAGTCTTTGCTGGGATACCTCAATAGTAGCATGAGAAATGGAAGTGGGTCATTCTGGATGTAAAATTTTGTGGAAACATGTTTTGTCAGCATCAAGATACTTGAAGATCTGTCTGCTGAGGGTGTGTCTGCTTCTTTTGCCATGACATCTGTTTGGAAGGAGGCATAAAATTTCCTTTGTGATTCACACCAGAGCTTCAGAGTTTGGAAGTTACTGCTCCTCCTCTCTGTTCATGTTTGGTGTCTCACCCTTGAGTGGGAAGGACTGTGGTTTGCTAAAGGTTCAAGTGTAAATGAAGTTTTAAAAAAACCCGTGGGGAATTAAATGGTAATTTCTCTTGTTACAGATGCTGGGAAATTTTACTCTTATTGTGACACTATTAAAATATCTGAAAATGCTTTATTTTTTAAAACACCATAGAAAAGATTGTTGTGATGCATCCTTTCCAAAGAGAGATAATGAGTAAGAAAGGGGAAAGCAAAATGTAGGATTTTTTTTTCAGAATCGTGGATATTGTACATTAGATATTATAGCTTAGGATGGAAAAAACTGTTATTTTAAACTGCTGTTCAAAATCTCATAGTTTAGACTAGTTCATTTTGTCTTCTACTTGAATATTTCATGTCCCTCAAAAATTAGATGTTGAAACTAATGTTCTCGGTAGTAGTGCATTAAACTGCAAAGTGCTGGATCTCAAGCAGTGAGTACTCTTGAGTTTTTATTGTTGCCACATACCTTCTGATAGCCAGTCACATAATCATATAATATGATGCCTCAAACTGATGTGTTTATTGTTATAAAGAGATTAACAGGCAGATGCTGCCCTGGCTGCCAGATAGAAGGGAAGATTTCCAAAGTGTTAAATTTAATATTGAACTTGCTACATTAAATGGTCTATCTTTATTTTGGCTAGGTTGGTCGCCTATTAGTTGTGATCTGTAAGTCCAATTAAAAGTATTTTTTTAAAATACTGTCAGAGAATCAAATCCTGTATTTGCAACTATAGTGGGGAGAGGAACAGGTCAGTCTCTCTTCTTATTGTGATATCCTGGACCCTTCAAAGTGCTTCTACATCTATGCATTTTGAAGTGGATACTGCTGTAAAATCCAGGTTGCTTCAGTTGCACAAAAGCTGAAATAGTGTCTCAGTGGATTTTTGGTCATGTTGAGTACTGTGTCCATCTCTGGGGCTCCCAGCATAAGAAGGGAATGGACCTGTTGGAGTGGTTTTAGAGGAGGGCCACAGAAATAATCAGGGGGCTGGAACACCTCTCTAATGAAGACAGGCTGAGACAACTGAAATTGTTCAGCCTGGAGAAGAGAAGGCCCTGGGGAGACCTTATAGCACCTTCCCGTAACTAAAAGGGGCTACAAGAGAACTGGAGAGGGACTTTTTACAAGGGCACATGAAAAGGACAAGGGGTAATGGCCTTTAACTGAAAGAGGGTAGGTTTTCATTAGATACTAGGATGAACTTTACTGTGAGGGTGGTGAGGCACTAAAACAGGTTGCCTAGAGAAGCCGTGGATGCCTCATCCCTGGAAGTGTTCTAAGTCAGGTTGTATGGGGCTTTAAGGAACCTGATCTAGTAGAAGGTGTCCTTGTCCGTGTCAGGGGGGTTGTAACTATATGATCTTCAAAGTCCCTTCCAACCTAAACCATTCCATGATATATGCCCACTGAGTTGGGAAAATCTGTTCTTTGAATGGGCACAATGTTACAGTAAAGCATCAGACCACTCTTTTTTATCAAGTGAAAAAGCCTCTGTCTCATACTTTGCAGCTCAGATAATGGTCAGATGAAGCGCAGGACAACCGCTGAGCCCATAAACATATCCTTAAAGGGATCTATTTTGAGGAATTAGAGAAAATAGAGTCTGTTTGAAATAATCTAGCTAAACTACCAAATACTCAACTTTATTTTCCGTTGCCTGAGAAAGTAAGGAGATTAGTGTTTGCCTACAGAGGAATCACATTGGGTCTTCCTTTTCAGTTGTTATAGGATATACAGTTGGGTATCTGTAGGGCTGAAATGAAAACTGTTTCTCATTTGTTTTCTCCAGTCAAGCATAAATCTCTAAGTTTAAGGGCATTCTACCCTTGGTTTAGATTTGTTTATTTTAGTTTTATAGTCTTCATTTAAAATCCATTTTAATGAGCTGTTTATGCAATCATAGTGTTTTTAATATATGTTTAGGTTCTATGCAACTCTAAATCGGGCAATGATGTGTGAAGAGGGCATGAATTAATAATATGGCAAAGGCAAGTTAAACACCTCCAATGTACCAGCCAAACAAGATTTTGAAGTGGGTGCCTGTCTGCTGTTTTGCTTGTCTTTGCCTTAGACTTGAGTTCAAGCTGCTGTTTTTCTCCTCAGGAGTGACTTTTTTTCTGGTCCTGGCGCACCCTGGAGCTAGTTAGGATACACAGCCTGGTGCATGAACAGTATCAATGATGGTCTGGATTTGAGTGGGGGATGAAGGTCAGGGAACAGAGGAATGCCAGGAAGTCAGCATTTCATCTCATATCCCATCATTCTGCACTTAACTCACTACATATGGGTGAAGTATTAAGACTCTAGCCAGCACCTCTAATCAGCTCAGTAGTCATCTTCACCCCCAAGGCCAGCTTGAGAACCTCTACAAGTATTTGAAAAGTGTTGTAAGCAAACCTAGATCTCAAAAGCCCAGAAGCATCTTCAATAGGGAGCATGATGCATGGATGTTTGCTGGGCAAAGACTTTTCAGATGCTTTGTTCACCTGTGGCATTTCTAATCATGGCAGAACTGCATGGGACAGTTTGGTGACCTGAGCCTTGCCACAGTGCAAGGTATGACAAGACCTTTTGATGCTCTTTATGTGTGCCTACTTCCTCACCACTCATAAGGAGCTTCATAATTTGTCTCTAGACATATCCTGAATATAATACAAGAGTACATTAAAACTCAAATAGCAATTTGGTGCTCTGACCATCTGGGATCGAGGCTGAGAGATGAGATATAGTACAGACCCTAAAGCTGTTAGTAAGGTAAGCTTTCTTACTCTTTTTTTTTTTTTGTAATTAATTTAAATGGTTCTTAAATGATTTTTAAATGAGTTCGTACTCACAACAGCTTTGAAAATCTGTGTCTTGCCGGTGGGATCTTACTACTGCTGCTTCTACTGCTGGTCTGATTCCCAGCTGGAAAAACTGAACCTCTGTATTAGCTGGGTGCAACCTCAGCACAGTGATAAAGGAAAGCAAACAAATAGTTGGAAGCTTTTCTAAACATCATTTAGAGAATCCCTTTTCTAATATATGGACCCCAGAGAGAAAAGAAAACAGGGAGGAAGAGGATATTACATGTGCTTTATTAGCATAAGCATGTGATGGCTGTGTTATTTGCTTGAAAAGAGGATGCTGAGAAGTATTGAGTGCATGAATTTAAAGCTGCTGAAGGTGTGTAATACACAATAGCATTTTATGGAATATCACTTCCTAAGAAGGTTTTCTTTTCTCCTAGTAGAATAGCCTGGAAGGTTTGAATTGGGTTTTATTCTACCAAGGCAACAGACTACACATGGAGGATAAGGGAGGAACTGGAAGAATGGCAGAGCTAGAGCAGTTAATTCTGGCTTCACCTTTGGGCTTCTACATCACAAGTATAGCAGCTAGAGGAGTCACAACTGCACTGATTATTTTCCAATCTGATCTAGCATCTCCATGGCAGGGTGTGGCACTCCAGTGCTGCCATTCCCAGCCTCATTAAGCTTGTTATTAAGAGACAGATCTAATGCTATCAGGAGCAGTGGTACACTGATGCAAACGAGCAACTTTCAGGGCCCAAATTAAGCCAGTATGGTACTGTACCCTTTGACTGTGGCAGCTTGTTTGAAGTTAGGAGGGCTTATGCTGAGGCTCTGTAACAAACACTGAGGTGGTTGATATGTCTCATGCCTCCTTAGCTGGAGCAAGCTTTCTATGAGTGTGGAGTTAGACTTCCAAAAGGCTGTACAGGAGGACCAATGACAATGAATTCTAACTAGCATCAAAGGGAAGAGGGAATCCTTTCAGATGCCAAATGCTAGGTTTGGCAGAAAAGGAAAGGGAAAAACGATGATTATTTCCCTGAAGAACTTCAAGTTACAGGTGAAGCTGGGGCAAATGAGAAACTCTCTCTCTTACCTAAGCGTGGACATAGGTTTTTGGCCAAAAGAGAAGTCTTAATACTGACTACACCATTTTTTGTTTCATTAAAAAATCTGTCTTTAATGCAGGGAGTGGAAGAAAAACATGCTAATATTTTTCATTTTGTAGCCAACACCACAAAGAAAAAAATCAGGTCTTGGCAATACAGCTCTTAGCAGCGCTGTCCCATGCTTTGCTGCAGTAGTGACAGCAGAAGCAGTAGTTCAAAGAGATGATGCTGCCACATGTTGCCAGACAATCCCTGATACTGGCTTCTGGCTGGTCCCTTTAGTGGGCAGCCAGCTGATGTCTCCACAGTGCTGTTTCACTTCAGGGCTGTTGGTCAGACATCTTATACCTTTTAGTCTCAAAATGCTGATGTCACCAGCAAAGTTTAGGACTATAGCAGCCAAAAGGCACTTCTTTCAGGGCTACCAAAAGGTGCATTTTTCTCCCAGGAGCTCCCAATACTTTTTTTTCTTTTTGCTGTTGCTCTGTGCCTGACAGACAACAGACAACAATCCTGACTTGAAGATACGCACCATGGTGGGCAGCCTTGGGTTAACCTGAACAATTCTGCTAGCTGTCTTTCAGACCTGTGTTTACTAGCCTGATCTCAGCTGTCAGCATTTACAATCCATGCTACTGAGAACTATCAGGCCCAAGAATAAGTATCGTCACCAAAAAAAAGCACTTCAGTGGCTTGCGTTTCAGTCCATCTTTAGCAATTGTCTTTTAAATTTCCTGTGGATCTCATAGGAGCCATATGAGGTATCCTGGGAAGCTTTATCAGAGGAGGGCTACCAAGATGCCAGTGGGAATTGCCACTGAGGTTACCGTGCCATCTTCCCAGCTCTTTTCAGCTCATTCCCAGGCTGTGAGCTAGAAAAGTTCCTGCTCAGTTCAAGCATACCAGAGTGTGATTCTCAGATATGTTAGCTGTGTCTGGGGAATGCCTCATGGTGAGAGTCAACTGTACAACTAAGTACAGCTGAGGAGAGTGCAGGGAGGAGGGGAACTGGCAGGATTAGACAGTTTAATTGTAAGACACTGAAGCCTTTCCCTTCTCCCTCACCTGGGCAGCCAGGCATTCCCTTCAGCTTGCATCTGAGGGAGGAGCTTCTTTTCAACACTTAATTTGCACCTTTTCATGGTCCCACTAGACACAGGGGAAATAAATAAATAGGTGCAGACATACATAAATGAAAAACCCCTAGCACGTGAAACAAATCAAAATCACCACCAGAGGAACAGAATCAGTGGTAGGAAGGAGGAAAGCTCAGTTGTAGGTGGGTCACATATAGAAGAGACTGCAAATTTCTTGTTCCATAACAGATTATTTCCACCCCTGGGTGCTGTTCACAGTAGAGGAACTCCAGTGATTTGGTGCTCAAACAGGAGCACAGAGGAGGCTGACATCCTGCAATAGTCTTCCTTGTGAAGGATTGTGACAGTCCATGGAGAGTTTCAGAATAACTTGTTTTACTGTATGGGACCTACAGGCTTGAAGCCTTCGAAGAGCCAGGAACAGGGCTGGTTCAGTCCAAATTGTCTTACAGCTTTGTAAGGAGGAGGCAGCACATTTGTACATTCCTGTTTAGACATATACAAACAGACTGACAATTTCTGTGCATCCTTCAGAAAATAAATAGTGACATTCCAGGAGTCTGTCCATGTAGGCACCCTTCTTTCTTTTCCCCTTCTTTTGGAAGTCTTTTAGGACAATTAGGGACTGACTGAGGTTATCCTTTTGGGAGCAGAGGAAGGAGGAAATTACCTACCCAAGAAAACCAATTTATTGTAGCAGTGGTGTATAAATACTGTCCTGCAGCTGGTGGGGTATAGGAGGATAGAGGTGAATGCTGCTGGGGGAGAGCCTACCTATCCCTCAACGCTACTGTGTGACTGCTTATTCCTGTAATCCTGCCCTTGCAAGTCATAATTTCTAACTTTTTTTTGCTCTCTGCCTCACTGTGTTGGTTAGTTACTTGGAACTTAATTTTCAGCCCCATCAAAACTTTTCAGCCTGTGCCCTCTTTCCCTTCTCTTTAGTCCTGCTTTCCTTAATGCATTCTTACTCCTCACCTTTCCCTAAATACAAAAAGATACCTCCCATCCAAAAATAAAATAAAAAGTACTACTGAGTTGTAAATGTAGTGACTGTAATTAACTGTCTAATCTCACAGCAATTGTCATCTCTTCCCTTGCTTTCTCCCATAGGGTTTGCTGTTCACTCACGCTCTTTCACTTCTGCAGTAGAAATAAAATCCTCACAACAGAGAACTGTCTTTCGCTTAATGAGCTTTTCTGTTTGAAGCACAACCTTAATGATAAGTCAAATAGTATAAGGCACAGAATAGTCTGTGTACCCAAACTGTACAGTACTGAGACCCTATAGCGTGTTACTGGAAAAGTCTATCTTATTCCTGCAGATGAAACAACAGATAATGTTAACGGGAAATGAAATGACTAATAACAACTGGCCCGTGCTGTTCCTGTGACAAGCCGGCTTGTTGAGAGTGGTTTAGTGACTGATAAGATAAGGGAGTGGAAAAGAGACGTTGAGAGGCTGTTTCCTTGAAACTTAAACAAATCTCACATGCTGTAGATTGGTTGATGTCCTGCTCTAATATTGCACTTTTGTTATTAACCAGAAAAACAAAATCAAATCAAAGTTCCCAAGGCACAACAAAACAAAGTGAAAGCTCCCAAGGCACAGCAAACCAAAGCAGGATAAATAAAAATATGCCAAAAGACATGCATAATATATCAACTGTATTTTGCTTCATTTGTAAGGAGCAAAAGAGAACAAATAACCAGTGTTTTTGCCCCTTATGGGCCTTTGCCAAGGACACACTTCTGAGCTATTCAGTAGAGAAAAAATATTTAAAAACATTTTTTCATAAGATTTTCCAAGCTGTCCCACAAATATATATTAACTATTACATGTTCTTGGGGTTTATTTGAAGCAATACATTTCCAGCTCTCTGACTAATTGGAGGAAATGTATGCCAACAGTAAGGCAACCAGTTTAAACCCGCAAGTCTCTCTGTAGCCACATATTGTTGTTTGTGCAAGTGGGTGCTACTGAGCTGTACAGAACAATCTGCTGCCAGGGTCGGACCTTTAAACATAGTTTTTGTAATATCCTCCTCAAATTGCAGCTAATAATTTAGAAGCATTTTTTTTCTTCCCATCTTAATTATAAATCCTCTTACAATGTTAACTCTAAGTAATGTAGATTTAAAGATTGTAATTTAAAATCAAATATTTCCTTTTTTGGTTTGGTTTTGGTTTTGGTTTTGGTTTTTTTTTTTTCCCTTCAAGGGTGTATCCTGCAGATGCTTTAGAAATTAGAGCCTTATTTCCAGGGCAGATACAACCGTTCTGGCTCCAGTGCTGTCCTTAGCTCATCTAGTCCACACCCATCATGAAAATATGTCCTAAACAGAATATATACTGTGGTGCTGTTGGCAGATGGAAACTAACGTTTTTAACAAGTTGATTTTAAAGGTGACGGATTCCAGGCAGACAAAACAGATTTTCTCGCTATTCTAATTCCTACTGCATATAAACCTGAATATCTAAAGAAATAGTTTGATTTTGAAACCTTTACCTCAAATGACTTGCAGAAATCTGGAGAATCGCCTTTGCAAATTTGTAGTCAAAATTCTGGTTCTTTTGTGAACCAGTTCTCAAAACAGGCTCAGGCTTTCTCTGTGATACCCTCGCACCCCATGGAAATCCCTTTCTAATTTTTTAACAGGTTCTATGTTCCAAAACTTAAAAAATTAAATTAAATTAAATTATTTCAGTCTAACTGAAGAGCACATACAAAAGTAGAAGCTTGTATTTCAGAGAAGAGCTCCGCTTTTGTTTGTAGGGTGCAAAATACTGCCTTACATGCAGACCATCCCTGGTTTTGGAAATGCTTTATGAGATATTTTATCCCTCCCTTATTTCTTGCCTTTATGATTTTTAATATGTACATGTACTTGCAAACACGGAAGTTCAGCTGCACAAATGGCTGCTGTTCTTTTGAGAGTATGGCTCTTAGGATTAGGCTATTGGACGCCCTGTCTCCATCTCTTCCAGAGGTGACCTCTGCACTAACGTCTTCAGTGCAAGAGCTGCCTGTGCATGCAGCTTTTCCATTATTTTGTTATTATTTCCATTATTAGCTCATTATACAGCTACTTTAGCAATGGGCATATTACAAATGCACATACAAGTCAGGAGGTGCAGGAGGAATCTGTTTTGTTCAAAACACCTAAATTTCTGTATCTGTAGTTGTCAGAGTGCAGATACTTTGAAATTTTAGTATTTGTGCAAGAAAAAGTGCTTGAAGAATTTATTCCAATATAGAATTCTTGCTGCTCATTGGTGTTCAGTGGTCACAGGCTTGTTTTGCACAATCTTTCTGTGTGCAACATTATGGAGATGTGAAAGGATGCCATTAAGATTTTTGCTTGGAAGACACCCCCTCTATGATTGCTTTTTGGTGGGGAATTGTTTTCCTTTTGTTTTGTTCAAGTTTTTCTTTGCTGAAAGCTTTTGCCAGGAATTGCATACTCTGAAGTCAGTGGTAACATAGCAAAGACACATCCCAAATCTAACAGATCCTAATTATATTCTTGTTTTTAAAGTTTCTATCAGGCTGATTTCTGCCTAAGGAGCAGCTTGCCAAACTGAAAGTGAGCTGGCTGGTGATGTGGATAGGAAAACTATTCAGAAAAATAATGACCCTTCCGTCAAGGGCATCTGCCTGCTTGTTACTGCGATGACATGGAGTCACAGAATCCCTCAGGTGTCCTGACTGATTCCTGCTGATAGATAGCCAGAAAGCCTCCACTCTTCTCAAGCAGACCCTTGTTGTATCTTAATGTTGGCATGGCAAGACACATGTGTATCCCCTCCAGGCTTAATTATGTGGCACACAACAACTGTGAATGAAAGTGGAGGCCAGCAAGAAGCTCGAGCAAATCTCCATCCTAGCAGTTTTTCTAGTCAGAAAAAGCTTTGTGGAACCCCCAAAAGCACTGCTTATTCCTCTAGTCTGTAGTCAAAAAAATAATGTATTTCCGAATTGTGGCTTTGCTCTTCTCTAGTCTAAGATTAAGGCAGCAATTTTCAATCTGAGTGGTGCTGTTAACCTCTCCTAGCCACAAATATCACTTTGTGGCCTCAGTCCCATCAGATTACTTTAAATAAATACAAGTGTGACAAGTGCTTCTACCCCTGCTAGAAGCATTGTGTGTCCAGAGTCATGACGGTGTGGTCCAAAAGACCGCTTCCCCCTTTGCATAAAACTGTTTGATACTATCACTGCATAAATTTTGCTGGGTCAAGGACAAGACTTTATCACAAATAACTCTCTGTAAGAAACCAGTACCAAAAGAAATCAGAATACACCTCTTGCAAGAGAGAGCAAAATTAAAAAAAAAAAAAAGAAGAAAAACAAACAATACAAAGTTTGTATAACTCATTAACTTCTGACATTTTTAATACCTTGCCTCCAAGGAAAATGGAAGAAGTGGACAATATTTCTGATCTAGAAGAGACTTTGTTGAAAGTCTTGTCCACGTAGTAAATCCACAGAAAAGTATCCATGGCAGGGTGTTACTCATCTGAATAATATCTTAAATGGTAACCAGAATTTCTATTTCATGTGCAGATTTCCCAAATCATTGAACTGATCAGGAACTTTTGCCAACTGCTCCAGTGCTTTAAGCACTATTCCTGATGTAAGAACCTCCTTCATTCTTTTTCTCCAGTAATAAAGTAAGAAGAAACTCAAGTTTTGCTTTCCATTGTTCCTCATGATCAGCTCTTGATATGGACTCAATTCATGTTGCTGTTGCCACCATAAAAAAATCAATATAGTAATGCAAAGCTCGCAAAGGTGCTTTTTCATTAGTAGAGCCAAAATTTGCAGTCCTGATAAAAGAATTCTCCTCTGGACTGTTGTTTTCTCTACACTTACTACTGCTACCATGTCTCAGACAGACTTCATGGTCTTAATACTAAAATGACTCTTTCCTAAGGGAGTTACTCACAAAAAGATGGTAGACACATTGCTATTTTTCCTCTTACATGCATGTGTGCTTCCTTTGTGGTATCTCTTAGAAGTTCTTCCCTCCTTAGAAGTTCTTCCCTCCTTTTTTACTGGTCTCATTTCAAGGTATATGGAGGTTGCTGTATTGTATATTGGAGATGCAGCTTTGCCAAGCAATGAATTATTTTGTATGCAGGATACCACTGGTCTGGATAGCAGATGCAAATATGTAATCTCTTGACGAAGATTGCAAGGATTGCAGTCTTCTTTATATATATACTGTGTTACAGAGATGCCTCTGCAGTCAGTTGGTTAATACCTCTTTTGGCCCATTTTATGATCTCTTCATGCTAGCGCTATACAGTGTCTATCATGCTACACTGATATCAAGAAAATCTGGTTTTGCATGATACACTTCCTTTATACTATAATGGACAAATAACTCCTGCTTTTATTCCTGTTAGGATCAGCAGTAATTTAAGCTCAGTTGTAGCTGGTTCATACTAGTATTGCAGTGGTTATGTGCTCTGAAATATTATGGTGTTCTCTACCTTTCTCCCTTCGTATCTGTACAGTCTCCCCCAACTGGCTGGTCTGTCTTACCTGTGTGTCTGCTACTGCTCTAGGCTTTGATGGCCAACTTTCATCTCCCTCTTTCAGTGTTATTCCACTCATAGCAAAAATCTGTGTATTTTTCTCACAGTTGGGCACACATTTGTAAGGCTTTTTCTTCTAGCTCTGCACTTTGCAGCCTCCTGGACACTTTCAGCTGGATCTAGCTTGGTGGAAAGTCATAATTGTCTTTCATTCAGCACATGTGAGACCACACCTGAAGTACTGTGTCTGGTTTTGGGCTCCCCAGTACAAGAAAGACATAGAAAGACTGAAGTAAGACCCCCAAGGAGGACCACCAACATCTGCAGTGAGCTGGAACAGAGAATATATGAGAAGAAGTGGAGAGATCTGTGACCGTTCAGATCAAGGGAAGGTCATTGGAAAATCTTATTGCTGTCTAAGACTGTCTAATGGAAGGGGATACCTAAGTCAGACTCTTTTCAAAGGTGCACGGTAATAGGAAAAGAAGCAATAGATGCAATTCAGAACATTTGAAATTCTGATTATATATATATATTTGGAAGGAAGAAAAAAATCACCATAGATGTGATCAAACACTGACCCAAGTTACTCAGAGAGGCTGTGAAATCTCCAACCTTGAAGATGTTCAGAACTTGACTGGAGAAGACCCTGAGCAAGCTGCCTTAAACAGCAGGTTGGACCAGAGGACCCCCAGGGGTCCCTTCCAATGTATATTATTCCATGGCAACCTTAGCCTCAGAGAGAAAGAGTGGATGGCATGGGCAGCCTTGAAGGTCTGAATGGGAAGCTCTGGGAATCAGTCTCCAGAAAAACAGCATTTGGGTGAATAACTAATTACAGAGTCATAGAACAACTGAGATTGGAAAAGACTTCAAAAGATCATCTGTCCAACCTTTTGTGGGAAGGGAAGACTAGATGAGATTATCTAGCACCCTGTCCAATTGCACCTGGAAAACCTCCAGAGGCAGGAACTCTACCACATCCCCGGGGAGGTTGTTCCAGTGGTTGATTGTTCCCACAGTAAAAAATTTATTTCTTGTATCAAGATGAAACCTCTCCTGGTACAACTTCTGCCTGTTGCCCTTTGTCTTTTACGTATGTCTCCTAATGAAGAGAAAGCCTCCATCTTCTTTGTTGCTGCCCTTTAAGAACTGGAATACTATGATGAGGTCCCCTTGAGCCTTCTCTTCTGCAGGGTGAAGAGAGGCAATGACTAAATGTAATTTTGCCTTCAGAGTTTCATGAATAGTGGCACTAAAAGAGAGGAGAGCAAGATAGCTTACAGGAAAGTGAAAGACAGAAGCTGTAATTCTAGCCAGTTCCTCTTCTGTTTTTGGAGGACTTGGAGAGAAACCGAGCACAGAATACCACTGCTGACCTGCAGCTTGTCCAGGACTGCTGTGGTTTAAGCCCAGGCAGCAACTAAGTACCATGCAGCTGCTCACTCACCCCATCTCCCAACATCCCTCCCCATGGAGAGGAGAATTCAGAAAAATAGCAAAGAATATGGATTGAGATAAAAACAATTTAATAAATGAAGCAAAATAAAATTTAATATTAATGATACTATTGATGATAATAGTAAAATTTGTAATGAAAAAGAAAAAGAGAGAAAACAAACCCGTAGAAAAACAAGTGCTGCACAATACAATTGCTCACCACCCACTGACCAATGCCCAGCCTGTTCTCAGCAGCAATTGGCCTCTCCTGGCCAACTCACCCCATTTTATATACTAGGCATGATGTTCTGTAGTATGGAATATCCCTTTAAGCAATTTTGTTCAGCTGTCCTGGCCTTGCTTCCTCCCAGCTTCTTGTGCCCCTGCTGACTGGCAGAGCAAGGGAACCTGAAAAGTCCTTGACTCAGAGTAAGCACTACTTAGCAACAACTTAAACATCAGTGTGTTATTAACATTCTCATACTAAATCCAAAACACAGCATTCTGCTGGCTACTAGGAAGAAAATTAACTCTCTCCCAGCTGAAACCAGGACAAGGACACAGCTAATAGACAAATGATGTGGAGCACTGGCTGACTTCTGTACCCCTATGTGGGGTCAGTAAGAGGATCCCAGGCAAGATGTTCACAGTTAGTCAGGGCTGCCTGTCTTCCTTTGCTCCTTGCCTACCTGCCTGCCTTCATTCCCTGTGAACACCCAGGCTGCTGGCGGCACAGCAGGGAGGCTGGTGAGTATCATTGCATTAGCCTTTATTAAAGGCTGTTGGCATTGTGTGCTGTGACATGTACCTGGTATTTATTACTTTTTCCCTGGGTTGCATGTTATCATCTTGGATGGATGTGAGCCAGCTTCCAAATCCTGCCCTTCCTCTTTACCTCCCACTTGTTCAAAATCCAGCTGTGTTCAGCAGGTATAAAAGTGCTGACCTACAGAGCCCATGGCAGCCAGCTGCAGTTCCCTGGCCCCTTTCTCTCCTGTTTTCCTCACTCATTTTTCAATTGAAGCAGTTCTGCTCTTTCTGGTGCTCAAAAAGGGAACTGTGCTTCGCAGTGCAGAAACTTTCTGCCCTTGCCATCAGTCATACAGGGAGTTCATGTGCCAGCTTTAGAAAAGAATGACTTGTGCACATGCAGTGAGAGCCAGCTAGTCCATAATTTCAAGTGTATGATGCGCTTCGCTCAAACAAACAATTAATTCAATTCACCTTTTGATGTTTGTTATGAGGAGCGGTATCAGTAAGGCACTGTTCAGCAGCATAAATGCTAGGAAGTCTTTATTTATAAGTATAAATCTTACTGTGGAGTCTTCTGATCAGCAAAACAGGTCTTTTGCTATCTGGTCAGATGTCCTTCATGTCAGAACTGCCTGGGGAATCGTAAACAAAAGCTTTGGACTGCCCAAGAGAATATTCATCTTCCTTCCTTATACAGCAAGCTATCCCCAAATTCCTGTTCATTGATAGCTTCACCCCGTGGTCCCCTTCCCACAGAAGGTCCCTTGACCAAGGAATCACAGAGGACTCAGTAGTATAGAGGAATCACAATCTGAATTTCCCTGTGCAGTCAACATGAGGTTGGCTTTCATTCTTTGGGTGCTGGTGGAGCTGGAGATGAGCTACAAACTCCCAGACTTTTTGCTCTGAAAGTCAGCAGAAGGAGAGAGATGTGTCATGTTCGGGGGGTTCCACAAGTGGAGAAGCCTCTGTACCCGGCATTGCAGAAATGTGGGTGAAAAAATGCATGCTGAAATTAACAAAGGGATATGCTATGGTGGAATGTAAACTTATTGTGTGAATTAGAAGTAGATAGCAAAGAACTATCTGCAACATCTCCAGCAGTCCAGGGCATTGAGTGTCCCTGCATGCTCCAAGCCAAGTGTCAGCTTGTTGGGGGGCTGGGAATTGCAGTGTTGGAAATGACAGGCTGACAAGCTGTTCCTACAGACAGAATCATTCTTTGCAATGAGGCAAGAGTTGAACTTTGTGGCCAAGAGTTAAACCTTGTGAATCTGTATCAAACAACAACCCTTTTGTTGTTCAGGTAGTGTTTATGCATTTGTACTGTAGAAGAATAAATCTTACTCAGAAATAAGTTCTTATTTTGAAAGCTTTTAAATTTCTCTCTTTACATACTGATCTTGCACTATATAGAGGCATAATCTGCTACTTTTAAAGTGTCCTGTAAGCTGTAAGACTTGAATAACTAATGCTACATTAAGATAATCAACCTTTCAGACCAGTGGGTCATGGCCCTGAAACTGCCTGTTCATGAAAGCTCAAATTCTTCAGCTTTAGAAACCCATGGAAGCATATAAATCACTCAAAATAAACCCACAGAGAAATAACCTCCCCTTCCCCATTGCTGTCCTACTGTGGGAAAGACCTTTTGCTATCCCTGATTTCCCCTCGGAATGAAATCTCATCCAGCATTCAATACAAAATTAATAAAGGTATATGGAGCATGTTGAGCAAACAGTGACATATCCCCAATGGTGAATTTACATCCCCCCCACTCTGTTTAAAATTAATAAAGGAAGACAGAGCATACAAAACCAACACAGGAGAGTATAAAACTCCACACACAGAGCCCATAAGGCTTGGCACTGAGGGTGGGCTGCTGCTCTGGAGTAAGCGGCTGTAAGTGTTGGGTAAAGCACATTTTGGAAATGCCAATTCCCTTTATTGGGCAGGTTCAGGAGGGCTGCTTGGCAGCACGCCCAGTGGATTTGTCACTCGGGAGTGGGCATTGCCTGGGTTATTCGTTGTGTTTGCAACATTTCTGTGACATTCCCTCCTTCCTGCAGGTGATGTGCAGGATAAAAGATGGCTGTTATAGCTGGAGTCTTGTTCATCTGCATCCCACCTTCCACTTGCCTTCTGCCCTTCCCTCTCCCAAAGGCACACTCTGCTGTCATCAGCATGCAGTTATGGGTCTGTAAAAATGTTCTGTGATCTGAACAGCCAGCCAAAGGCTTCAGCAGCTGTTGTGATGGACCAGATACTGCTGGAGCAAGGGAATGAAGATAGTATGAATGTCTGTGTCATTCATTCCCTTCAGAAAATTGCCCTATTTTTGTATAGAAAATAGATAAGAGTCCCCAAATATTGCCTTCGATAATCTACTTGAATTATTATGTAGTTCTCAGATACCTCTTTATGAGCTGGGAGGCCTGGCTTGGAGGTCAAATACCCAGGAAGATGGGCTCTAGCAGTTATTCTACAGCAATTAAGCACAATCAGTTATACTCAAAGCAACCTCTTCTTTACCAGCACGAACTACAAGCTGTACCCTTCAGAGCTGTGCCAACCCCCTCCACAAGTGCCAGCATTGATCCAGCTGCAGAAACTTCCCACAACTGATGGTGAACAGTTGGAAACTGTCAGTTTTCAAAATGTTTATGGCCACAGGTTTCTGAAGAGATAACAGTTGTCCTGTGTTGCATGCTGGCTTCGGGTTAAGCTATTCTTTATCACTCTGATGTTCTACAGACACCGCCGGTTACCCCCAGGTTTGCAGCCCCAGCTTCTCTCACCATTTAATGTGTATTTTATGAGCCCAGAGATGATGCTGCAGAGAGTGGAGCTGTGCCAAAAAGAGTTGTTCCTGCTTGTCTTCATCCTTGATTGTTTTTTTTTTTTTCTGTACTTGTGGCAGCTGAAGGAGGGGAATGCTGTAGCTGTGTCAAGAAAAAGCTGCCTAAACGGCTTTGTAGTGTAATGGCTGGTACACAAATTTACTACTGCCCCAGAGCAATGTGTCAGCTGTGTGTCTTAGGGTTCTCGTGTACCAACTCTTCCCATTGCTTCTAAGAGAAACTGCACCAGTCTGTGGTGGTCTGTTAGAAGTCTGCAAGTGGTACTGGCTGACAGCATTTATTTGGGGACTGGCTTGCAAAGACTCCAGAGATTTTTCAAGTTTTTTATCCCAGGTGGGATCAAATCAGTTGCTTGTGCCCTGTGAGACAGACCAACAATGTCCTCCATCTGCCAGCAGCTCAGTGGGTCTTGGGTAGAAGGCCAAGGTGCTAAGCCACGAATTTCAGAAGTGTATTTTGTACGTAATGCTTTATAGCTAACTTAAAGGTGAACTGTTAATTTGGATGAGGCAACTGTGTGTTAAGTAGGATGAAGCTGTTGCAAGAAAACATCTTCCTTCCGAGAAAATCCCTTCCTGTAGGCGAGTCTTCAGTCATCTGTGTAACCTTTGTCATCCTCTCCTCCTTGGAGAGTCTTCTCTGTGACCTTTGCTATTCTACCAAGGCGCCTCATAAATTATTATTCTTTTAAATGGCACTTAGGCTGTCGTAGTGGCTGCTAGACTTGAAGATTTGCAGTCTACCCTGTAATTTTGAGAGGAAAAAAAAATGGTTAAGTGACAGAAGAAATATTGTACTTCACGATAAAACTACTTTTGTGTTTCATTTTCTGCTCAAGTCATTCATATCCCTGTCACTAACCTCATTCAGGTCAAGGGCTTGAGGCAGAGATTGGGCATAATATTTTTGGTCAGACTGATGCATTTGAGTATTACAAACATCTATAATTTTGAAATTGAAATGAACATTGTGTTAAATCCTCAGGCAAATATTATTAAGGCATAATAGATTGCCGAAGTTTACATTTCTTTTGGCAATTCAGGCCCAGGCTCTGTTGGCTGGTTATTCCAGACATTAATGAACCTGTTCACACAAAGGGAGCTCCTCCTTATGGATGCAGATTAGATCCTGCATCCTGCAAACTTCACAGGAAAATCTGTGACCCAAGTAGCTGAAATAACAATGAAAAAATTAATCAGGCACACATTAAAATTGAAGCATGGAAGAAAACATCTGCAGCAATCTGGGTAACATACTTGCAGTGCTGTTTTGCCAGCTTACATCTGGAGTGGTTCATGAGAAGAGAACAGATGCTAGTGTGAAATAGGTCATCATAGCAGCAGGGCATCGGAACAGAGGCATTTCTTTTTTTCTTGCAGTAACAGCTATTTCTTTTTATTCACACTCATTATGAAAATGTTAGCCAAGTCTGAAATGTGAATGCATGTATTGTGACAAGACAGTACTCTTAAAGGACATAAAGGTAAAAAATAACCTAAGGAGAAGTCTTCAGAGAAGCAGCCCTTTTGCAGTACACACTGAGTATTCTTTAACAAACATGATGGCTATTTTTTGTTAAGATTATGATTTTTTCCCCTTGCTTTATTTAAGTATTTAGTAGAGATGTTGCTAAATGCCATCTTGCTGGCAAATGCCCAGAAGCGGAGATGCTAATTCAGGGGAGTTTCATCAGTCATTTCAAAAGAGAGGTCACACAGATAAGAAAAATGAACAGTACACAGTATGTGAAGCAGTGACATTCAATGAGTCCTTGTCACTAGCAGCCATTAGCACGGAGGCCTGCTGTTATGTTTCAGTGATTTTCTTGACCAAGCAGGGAGCCTTTGGAGCACTGTAGCAGTTAATACCATACAAGTTATTGTTTCTTTCTTCAACGCTTTGTATTTTTAGTGCCATTTAGATGTTTCTCTGTCCCCTTGTGCATCTAAAATTTTAAAGAGAACCAAAGAATGCATAATTTATATCTCTCCCAGAGGTAATGGAGTGACTCAATGTCCGTGAAGGGGATGATTTTAAATTTCATGTCTTATGCAAGAGATGATTTTTATATGAAAAGTGCAAAAATTGGCCTCAGGGATACCCAGATAATTACCCTTACAGCAACAGGTGTGGACTCCAGAGGGGATTATAGCAGAAAGCTTTAGTGCATGTGTATCATCGTCCCTTGTGTATCATGGTATCATGGCTGGCATGATCGAAAACTTAGCAACTGATAGATCTCAGGGAATATGACTTATGTTTTGAGTAGGAATAGCACATACAGGAGGTTAAGAAGACAGGTTTGCTTTGACTCTGTTGAAGAATTCATGCAAGATGTAAGGCATTTGCTTAGTGCTGAAATTCTTTCCTTCATTTAAAGGATAAAACAATTGTTTGTTGATGTTGGGCAGAACGCATCAGTACATGCTTTGTCACACAGCACAGTTCCACTAGACTATTTCTGGTTTCATTTACCAAAATCCTAGAAGTGCCATGGCTAGAAATAAATGTACACATCTTTGATATGCTATGTGTTTGAAAATGCACTTTAAGGTCTGTATTACAGACAGTTCAAAGGGAATATAAATTGGTGCAGTATTCATTCTTTTTTCTTTTCTTTCTAATCCAGTCTCACATATTCATTGCATTTTTATGCCAATGGTTTTCAATAACTTGTCTTTAAAAACAACTCACCACTTTGTATTTTATTTAACTTGAACTTTGCTGTGTTTAAATGATTGTTATGATCTAGCTACCGTAGTTTACAGTGTTTAACATCCTCTAAACCAAATCTACACTGATACTTAGCATTGCGTATCCAAGGAAACAGCTGATAATATTTGCTTTTCCTTTGGAAACTCTAGTTTTAACTATTCTTTCCACTTCTTGCAGGATTGACCATGAGAATTGGTAACATTCCTTTGGAAATACTGTGATGGGGCCACTGAGAAGTTACTTTCCTGCATACAGGTATGTAAACTGAATTGCATTCTGATTTTTTGTCGTGGTTTAGGAATGGTATTCTCCAATTTAGTATTCCCACTGAAACCACTCCAAACCATGTGCCGATTGCTCACTTCCCCCTTCCTCTCCTCCTCCCCTGTGACAGACTGGAGAGGAGAACTGGAGGCACAAAAGGTAAAGATCAGTGGTTGAGATAAGAACAATTTACTGGAAACGGTAAGGAGATAAGAAATCACCAGTGACAGCAACAGTACTAATAAAAGAGTGTACAAGAAAAAGAAACATCATTGCTCAGCGTGCAGAAACCCCAAATAATGCAAGACTGCTCCTTCTGCCATGCTACCCTGACCCAGAAGTGAGCCCTCCTCCCCATCCCTGGAAAATGATATGAGGTGTTATAGAATACCCTCTGGGTCCTAGCCATGCCCTCTTTTGGCTACTGCAAAAATTAACCCTGTCCTGGATGGAACGAGGACACTATTTCAGCATCTAGACTCCTGTGCTAACGCGTTATCTTTTTTATCTTGAATGCATGCAAACCAAATTTAATTATAATCTGGAGAAAGTGTTGTGAAAAAATTATTTTTGTTTCTTGCAATATGCTTAGGACATAACTCTGTTCTGTTACTATTGTGTAGATGTAGAATAATGCATTCATCTTTCCTTTGAGGTGAATTACTGCAGTTCATGGAGTTGAACTGCAGAAAGGAATTGGACCTGTATGTCATTTTCTTCTCACTGCTATGCCTTTCAGTGTGTTTTGAAACTACATTACCCTAAAAGGCCCTGCAGTCGATTGCTCCCACCCAAGTTGCTAATATGTGAGCAGCTGACCCATCTATAGTTATAACTATAGATGTTTTGAGAAGCACACTTAGCAAAGGGTCAGCAGAATTACTGAGGCTTTCAGGTCAGGAGAAGCTCAGGTTCATGGAAAGTTTAAGAAAATTAAAATAATCAAAGGGTTGTATTTAAGAGACTGTAAAAGGAGCAGAATATTAATGGATTGATTCCTCTAGTGTCATCACGGCAAGGAGCAGAGAGGAGCCTGTAGCTAATTCTATGTTCTTGTCAGCTGGAACAATAGTGTTATAAGCACTGTGGCCCACGATTGCTCTGATTTAGAGGGTAGAAAACACTCCTCTGCATTTCAATATGCTTTTCTATGCAGCTGTTAGAGAAAGATTTGAGGTCTGGGTTCACCGTCCCTGGAGGTTTTTAAGATGAGATTGGATGTGGCACTTAGTGCCTTGGTCTAGTAACCACAGCGATGCTTGATCAAGGGTTGGACTTGATGATCTTGGAGATCTTTTCCAACCTGGTTGATTGTATGATTCTATGATTTCTTACTGCTTTCAAAGGTAGTATTGAGCAGCATTTTTATAGAAATCTTCTCAGAAAAACCTGTGGGAATCAACTTTTCCATCTGGATGGTCATACACTGCTATTGGTCATACTCAAGGTCTGTGGGAGTTGTATGTCATCCTAAACAATAATTTTCAAAACTGTTCATTTTGGAATATGTTTCATTTCATCTGCTTGTTTTAGTTTGGAATGCTTTGGGTGTTACTGCTGTCCTTTTTGCCTCTGTAGTCACATACTATTCTATTACACTGTAGGAATTCTGCAGGGAAAGTGGCCTGTAAACCTCACACAAAAAAAATATCAGATGGACTAAGGGGATGAGAGGTATCCAAAACAACTTTTAATTTGTTCTTGGAAATGATTATGATTTGGTAATATCTTTTAAAACCAACACAGCTCCAAGATGCTTTAGGAACTCTGAACCTAGATGTAAACTTCACACAAGGCTACAGCTTGTGTAATGAATAAAGGCCCTACATCAGACTGATCAAGATATTGCAGAGACAAATCTGATAGTGGTGCCTTGGGCCTGTGTTGAGTGAAAGCTCCATGTTCAAAAATAAGTAGCTTTTCAGTGTAATTGAACAACTGTTGAATGATCTGTGTCATCCTAAGGCTTTGACTGCACTGTTTCTTTCTTTAATAACGATGTCCCCTAGGGCAATATTCATGGTTTTCTTTGGCAGGGGGTGGAGAGAAAGAAGTGCAAACACTGAAAGACATTTAGGATAAAGGGAGAAAACTAGAGGCAGTATTGGCATTTGGGTTGTAAATTCTTTACTAGCAGCAACAGCAGCTTTATGAAAATCTTCCTTTTCAGATCTACGAGTGTTTTTTGAATCAAGGCTCACCTAAGACTTCCAAGAGTTACTGTTGAAATTGCCAAAGCAAAGTGTTGTTAAACCTGTGTTTTAAAAATTTGATACAAATGTAGTCAACAGCTGCTATGTGGAGAAAGCTTAGACATCATTCATCTAAAACACATTTTAAAAATGTCCTTATTCACAAGTCTGATTCCTGAAGAATTGCGATGTACATACAAATTAGTATCATGTCATTTAGAAAGAGGATAAATATCATATTAATTTGATACATGTACATATTAGATGTATGTATACTAAGTGGCATAAAATAGTTTGGGTATGGGTGTGCTCCACGTTCATCATAATGCAGAAGCCAAGGAAAACCAATTAAGTTAAAAGGCAAGACAGTTCTACTGAAAAGGAGATAGAAGGTGAAACTTCCCTTTGGAAAATATTGCCCCGAGGTATTATCAAAAGGTATCACAAGAAATAGATATTTACTTCAATAGGAATGCCATCATAGATGTATTTTTCATATTACACATTTATTAAGCAGTTACAGCAGTTACACAGCAGTTGCCTGATGGAAGGTTGAACTCAACAATCCTCAGCCTGGGATTTCGGTGAAGCTTCTTCTGCAACTGTGTAGATATCTCTTGTACCACTTCTCTGCAGCATCTGCATCAGAGGATAGTGATCTAGTTAAATAATTAGTTTAACCTAGGTCAGCTTTTTCCATTTATCCCATGTCTTTCACTGCAAATCTCATGGGGTTTTTTTTATTTGTAAGTGTCTCCTCCTCTTTCACAGTTCTTGTTTTCTTAATCTCTCTTTTATTTCTTGCCTATGAACCCTCAACCCAGCCTCCAGAGAAGCCTCTTTTTCTCTGACACTTTTATTACTTGTTCTTGCTTTGGTGGAGTTTTTTCTATTGGGGTTACTAAATACCTCTTGGGGTGTCCTCAAACCTTTGCCCTTGACACTCTTATGGTTAAACAAGTGTCTTAGTTTTATGGAGAGTAGGGAAAAACAAAAGTGGTGAAAACAGTTCATGGCCACCACATGGGATGGGAAGCCTCTGACTCCTGGGGCTGGGCTCATCTGCTATGTCCTCCTGTTAAAACATCCTGGGCACATGGTCAGCCTGGGCTGGCTCTTGCGGGAGTTTGGTGGAGGGAGCACTGCTCCGTTATCTTGCTGTTTCTTCAGCAAAGAAATCACAACTGGCAAAATACCAATCTGTCAAAAAACATGGGAAGGAGAGGGAGGAAGGAAGGGAAGAGCCTAGGGAGAGCACTTTTCCACCTGAGTGTGTAATCATAGCAACCATACTTTAATCTGTGTACCAGCACTGCACATGGACCTGCTGCCACTGCATTAGATACACGTGCCTGCCTTAAAGCCATGCTGCCAGAAAGGCCAAACCTTCTGTGCCACCAGACTTTGCTCAGGGCACAGCTGTCCCACCAGAGGCTTCAATGCAGGGCT
Organism: Lepidothrix coronata; assembly: GCF_001604755.1. Lineage (NCBI taxonomy): Eukaryota > Metazoa > Chordata > Aves > Passeriformes > Pipridae > Lepidothrix > Lepidothrix coronata. The sequence goes on along the minus strand of NW_016690228.1, from coordinate 530,929 downwards.
GCAAAGAGAAAGCAGGTAGAGCTGATGCACAAACCTGAACCATGGAGGAGCATGTTATCTTTGTGCACCTTATATATGTAAATTGCCTGGCTACAAAAAGGAAGAGAGGAAAGGGAATGTTACTACCTGGAAATGTTCCATGTGTGCATTTGACACATACGTTTGAATTATTGAAAAGATGGAAACCAAATAGTTTGGTAGCTGGAGAAAATCTATAAGCTAGAGTCTTGAAGGGAATGTGTGAGAATAAAATGGGAAGATGGGGGAAGTAAATCTCACAAAACTGCCATGGAGGGACAGTTACATTTTATTAAAACAGAAATTCAAACCAGACTGTGATTTTATAAAGACTGTTGTGTCCAAATCATGAGTTGTATGTGCAAGCTAATGTAAACACATCGAAGATGGTGCAAGGACTCAAGCACAAGTATTATGAGGACTGACTGAGTGGTCAGGATGGGAGTGTTCAGTCTGTAGAAAAGGAGGTGCAGGGGAGATCTTATTGTTCTCTACAACCTGAAAGGAGATTGAAGCGAGGCAGAAGTCGGTCTCTTCTCCCATGTAACAGGCGGTAGGGTGAGAGGATAAAGCCTCAGATTTAAACCAGGGAAGGTTTAAATTGGATATTCAGAAAAATTTATTCATGGAAAGGATTGTCCAGCATTGGAACAGGCTGTCCAGGGGGGTGGTAGAATCATCATTCCTGGAAGTGTTCAAACAACATGGGGATGTGGCACTTAGGGACATGGTTTAGTGGTGAACATGGCCATGCTCAATTAACGGTTGGACTTGATGATCTTGGAGGTCTTTTCCAAACTTAACAATTCTATGATTCTATATACATTTTTTACTTTTATTTTTGAATGATGATTCAGAGCACCTGTGCCCTTCCACCTGGTTTTTTATTGCCCACAGCAAGACATGGAGCAAGTGATTATTAGAAAAACTAAAATGGCATTTTGCTTACCTGAGTAAGAGCTGTGGCCAGAGATACTGCAAATATGGATACAGGGAAAACAAATCAACCACCAACCCAGACTGCAGATTCACCTTTCACTGGTTTTTGTGTTTTGAGTTCTTTTCAAGGTATTTCTAGAAATGGTGGCAAGTGCTTCCTCTGCTGGAGGAACAGCCCAGAAGCATGCTTAAATACCTCCCTGTTATGTTACTGATAGCTACTGCCCAGAAGAATGGGAATAGCTGAGAGACTCCCACAAACTACACAAAGTGTCCATAGACTCAGATTAGGAGTAAAGCTCTTTACTACCCTCACTCCAGTGCCATCATCTTGTGCTTCGAAGTGGCAATTAGGTGATAATCTTTGCTGATCTTAACTCCTGGGACGTAACACAAAAAGAAGGGAGATCTTTAGTGTCAGCAGTCAAGAACAACTTAGGGACAGCAAAGATAATTTGGCTCATTCGCCTTCATTACCAACAAGAGCAAAGTTGTCTAGATAATCGGTGATTATTTACCTAATCTTCCAGTAAGGAATATTTCAATGCCACCCCATGTAGTCTCTTCCAGGGCTACACAACACTTGGGTATTTCTGAAATCCAGGTATTGGATTATGCTCTATTTGCTCCATAGGAAGCCATTTGGTGTCTTATTTATAGTGAGGATATACAGTTGAACATAACTTTCTTTATGGTAATCTCTCAAATATTAGAAGGAAAAATTACTTTACATGGTAGCTGATTTAATTTGTTTATCTATTTTTCAGAATAAGCATTTGCAGATCTTATATGTCCTATTCCAAACACTTTTCTTCCTGTCTTTCTCCCATTTACCTGTACCCTTCCATGCACTGCTAATTTCTTGACACAAGTGCCACCATTAAGAAGCTGAATATAGTCACTATGACTTTCAGATGGATACAAATTATGTAAAATAAGCACAGAATTTAAAAGCTCAATAATTAATTATGGAGATATACCCTCAATTAAAATGACCCCAGTCGATATTGTGCCTCAGTTTTGTCTAGATGGAGTCACTACTAGTGTCTTCTCTTTGTTCCATTTGTTAAGCTCTCTCAGTATGATACTAGGTAATGAACGACATTGTTAGAGAAGCACTAAGTGTGCAACTGATAGCTATCAGCATATGGATAATGACCCATCTTGCACCTTTTCATTGTCCACCTTCTGGCTGCACAGAGATATCTAAACAATAGATGAGATGAAATGGTGGCCATAGCACATTTCAGAGACAATAATTGTCCATTTAGGTCCCTTTAAAAGAAAGACAGCAAAGAACTGCTAAGTTTTCTGTGCCTGAGGCCCTCAGAAGAATCAGTCACACATCATGAATAATAATAATAATAATAGAAGAGGGAGGACAGCTGCTCAAGTGAACAGCATCAGTATTGACACCTTCCAGGAGGAGTAATCCCCTTGACCAAAGCAGGTGTCACAGCAGGATAAAAGTCATAAACTACAGATCCAGTGAAAGTCTGTTGCCATATACGGAAAGATACAAATTGATTTCACTTCTGAAAGGCAGTTAAAACATCTTCTCCAGCTAAGAGGAGAAATCCACTGTCACCTTTACTGTCCAAGTCTCCAGAAGCAGCAGTGAAACTTGGAAGAGACAGTACTTAAAAAATGAAGACTGTTCAGATGGCTAAGTGACAACCAAAATGAACAATTAGAAAACAATCCTTATTTTTTTTTCCATCACAGCCCAGCAGAATGTTGGCAGGTTTATGTCCTTTCTCTCCTGCTTTTTAGCTAAAGTATGAAGAAAGGCTACCCATTCAAACAGTAAACATTAAAGGATTTTTTTGGATTAGTGTACATGATAACCAATCATAGAATCTTAGAATCATTTAGATTGAAAAAAACATTTAAGATCATCAAGTCCAACTGTTAATCTGGTGCTGCCAAGTCCACCACTAAACGGTATCCCTAAGTGCCACATAGCACTTCTAGGATTGAGGGTCCCAAGATATACTGCTCCAGAATGACTCAGGTTTCTAGGGTCACTTATCGTTTCAGTAAAGGGAAAATACAGACAAAGTGACTACTCAATGCCACAAATAAAAAAAAAAAAACAAAACAAAAAACCAAGCAAACAAAAAAAGAAAAACTTAAAGGAAACCACATCAACTTTAATATGGTTGGTTGACTCTACAGAAGAAATGATCCAAAAGTGGCTGTCGGCAACCATTCAGGAAAGACTGTGTTCCTACTTAATGTCATTGATCCCACATTCGGAAAAACAAACAAACAAAAAAACCCCTGAATATTGTGTTCAAGAGATATTCTAAGAATCTGAGGAAAACTTGACCAAGCAGTTTGCTCAAAGAGCAAAAATGAAAGTAGATAGATGAAAGAATATCTTGGGTCAAGCTACTTATTAACTTTGAGCTTTTCAGAACATTATTAAAAATTAACTAAGGAAAAGGTAATACATACTATTGCCTAAAATATCTCAGAAGTAAAAAAATTGTTCTTCATCTAAGTAGCCACACTTTTTTTTCCTAAAATTATCCTAGAAAATTAGGAAGTAGCTTGAGGGCCCTGCAGCTGCATCAGCTATACTGACACTTTTCCCATCAGATCAGTGGCTGATCCATTTCCAAGGGCCTCCAGTGATAGAGAGTCTCTGGGGAATTCATTCCAATGCCTAAATTTCCTTACTATTAGAAAAATGCTTTTTTTTCTTTTCATAACATGCAAGCTACTTCTGTTCTACCTGCAGTGAACAGGAATAGATTATTCCCTTTTTTCTTGCAACCATATTTGAGACCTTCAGGATCTTTTGTCATGTTTCCCTAAGTTTTGTCTTCTTTGGATTAATCAACAAATTAGCCCTTCAATTTTTTTGTTGTGCTTTGTAGAGTACTCGCTGTTAGTTGGTCACATCCTCCTCAAAATGTGGCATCCAACACTTTACCTCAGGTTATGGTTGAAGTCTTTCCAAAGTGAAGTAAAAAAGGAGAATTCCCTCACAAGTCTTGTAGATAACATTCTCCTTTATATTTCCAATCTGATATTCATACATAGGTGACAGTGACTCAGTTGAAGCTTCTGATCTACTAGATAACCTCAGGTCCTTCATAGTAAAACTAATCTTGTTTGAGCATTTGGTGAGTTGACTGTTTCTGACCTCAGCTCTCAAAGTTAATTGCCAGCAGCTCCAAGATTTTCTCTGTCGGTGATCTACGTATTCCAGGGTGAAATTCATAAGATCTAGACAATTTGAAATATTTTAACTTATCTCAGTTCTCTTTAATATACTTTGTCCTTTTATGAACTGAATTGCTACTTCTTTGTCTTCAGTGTTAACTGTTGTGGCTTTCTAGTCACTGCTGATCCTAAAAATAATTTTCCCTCCCACTGAGTGGTAAATGAACTCTTTCTTCTCGGTATTGCTAATAACAGTTTCTTACTATTGTACTTAGTGATTTTCTTAGAAAGGTTTTCTACCTTTGAAGCCCCCAACAGAAGTACATGGAGATGTTACACAAACTAGAGGAAGGGAAGACAAAGTACAGTTTTCATAATATGGGACTTCACAGAGGCACTAGATTTACAAGTGCAATTGAACATAGTTACAACAGTACTTGACAGGTAGCACACAGATGTCCCTATTCTTACAGTCTCAATGTAAACCTGACTTGATCTAATTGAAACAAGAACAAGCACCAAAGAGAATAAAGAAAAATGTTTCAGAGGGACCAAAGTTCTTGAAAGCCAAGGTCAAATCCTCAGGAGAGAGCTGAGTCTGAAATATGGCATCCTGTTTGTAAAATTGACTGATATCCAGTGTTTTATTTAGAGGAGACTTAATTTCTTCATTATCCTGTTCTTCTAATGTTTTAGGGCCACCAATTTCCTTTGTAGTTATTCACAGTGTTCTGTGTTTCTGTCATTCCATGAAGATATCCTGAGTGTTCTTACATTTTTTATTTTCTCTTCACACAGCTTTTTTACTTTTTGAGGTGACAAAGAAACAAGGGGACAAGGGAAAGGATTACAGAGTAACAGGTTCAACACATAACTTATTCTGTAACAAGCTTTCATACCTTTGTCCAATATTCCTTTTTTTTTGCTGTTGTTCTTTTTTTTTTGCGGGGGGGGGGGTGATGGAGTTGAGCTATTCAGCAATGTTTCTGAAATCCTGGCCAAAGTTCTGCAGAAGAGCTCCTGTCAGGTTCTCGTGTCTGTCACACATGAGTGAGATCAGTCAACTGCACTATCTGTTCCCAATGAAGTGTAGATATACAGAGAAGGCTGGTTGTTCTCTTGTTCTGGGTCATGAAACATTTTGAATGTCTGATCTTTCTATAATCCTTCTAGGAGCATTTCCCTTTAATGCTAGAGGCCTATGATGCAAGATTTTATAATGGTCAGTCCGGCAATCCTTCCACTATTAATGCATCTTTGATGGCTCTGTGTATAGGTTGAAGTGAGTTGGGATTTCTGTCGGAAAGTTTGTCAAGAGCCATACAGTCAGCAGGCAGCTTGTAGTACCACAGGATGAGCTTTCAGAAAAAAAGTCAGTGTTTGATAGACAAATGTACCATATTATTTTAAGGTCTTTAAGGTTTAAAAAAAACCCTCACAAGTCTACGTGAATGTCCTTCATGACAGTGTTTTGGTTTTTTGAAGATGTTTCACTGTGTGTGCTGAGGACCCACTAGACTGCTGACAGTCTCACCACTGAATGCATGATATGCCTAAGACTGTAGTAGAGCCTAAATCAATGTAGAGAGCTGTAACTGAACAGCCCATGGCCTTGTCTCAGAGACTTTTCCTCACTCCCTTAGTTCTCCATTTGTACTCCCTTCTACAGAATTTCCCCAAAAGTTGAAATCCTTGGTTTATACTTCAGTTTCTCAGGATTCAGATACTCTGTGAGAGTCCATAGATCTATAGCTAAGAGTTAACATCTACGTAGCAGAGGAGCTCCCTCTGTCCATTTTCCAAGCCAACCAGAAGCTGTGTAGCACAGTTAGCATGATGCTGAGTACAAGCTTATAAATTGCTGTGATTGGCAGTGTTCATTAGCTCTGACTCAGTGCAGTTAACTTGGCCTCAGCATTGCTAGTGACTTCTCTCCAACTTTTATGCTGGCTCAAAAGTGGGTTCAAATTTGCCACTGCCCCTGCTCTGCCAGTAAAGGTGTAATAGATGGACAAGTTGAGGTTCAGTTAAAAATAACCACAGTGAACAAAAATCAGACTTGCTCTTTGCTCTTATGCTGCATTTTTATATTATTTTGATACCGTATTGTACAGATCTGATTTTGAAGCATACTGCCTTCAAGTTCTCATTTCCACACTCATCACCAGAGGTTGCCCTCCCTTCAGCAGAGCTTAAAGGCTCAGCAGATTCTTTGTAAATGGGATCTGAGAAATTATTCATGTTAAAAGAACCATTTTTTAAAATGATTTTTTAATGACCCTAATCTGGTTTTGGGTATGGCCAGGCAAATGCTTAAACTGAGGCAGCTGGGGGGATTGTGGTGGAAGGGGGAATGGGTCAGGAAACAAAGGCCTGTGCTACTCACCAACATCTAGAACGTTATATCCCTCAGTGCAGTGCTGTTACCACAGACAAATCCCTCCTCCTTGGTCCCCTTATTTTTACATGTTTTATCTCCGCAGTTTGGTAGCTTATAGGAGCCTGTCCCAAGAGATAAATGGAACAATAAAAAAAGTGAATTTTTAAACTGATGGAAACATTTTTACTAGAAAATTGGGAAATTTGCATGTTCTCAGTACCATTCTGTATTTGTGGCATCACACCTTTCATGACTGCATGATCTCCCCAAAACTTTGCTGCTCATATTCTTTGATCAGTAAGGGAGATGACCAAAAATTTGCACTTTAGGTCTTTCAAGAGGTGAGATAAAGAACAAAAAAATTTTATCTCAGTAAGATTTAACTGTGTGATTCAGTCTGTAGCTGAATCAATTACTTTGGATATCAATAGTATAACAAAATATTCAAGGCCACTTGGGTTTGGCTGTAGAAAATGACTAATATAATGAGGAACATAAGTCCCATTGCCTTCATGTTTGTTTTGTTTTCCTTGGTGGAAAGAGTTGACAGATGTGACTAGAGCATTTTGCCCCTGAGATTATTACTAGCTTCTTAGTCAAGGAAATCTGAGTAATTTGACTATGTTGCCAACTCTTCTCTGCTCCCCACTCCAGCTGAGACAGGTTATAGATTGGACAAGGTTTGAAATGACTCTCCTTTTCAAAGCATTGTTTTGTGAAGAAGCAAAGAGCAGTTACTGCTTTAAGAGAATCTGTCACCTTGTCCTCTAGAAGAAAGGCAACAACAATCTTTTCCAATAATGCACCCGTTATCTCCCTCCTGGAATTTATCAGGCAGGAAACATATTGATCCAATTTGCAGGTTGCAGCCTGTAGTTCTCCAAACATGTCCAAACCCCTAGCACATGATGATGGCCAGAATTTAGTCGGCATTTAGTTTGCAGACGTGTTTCTCCCCCCACTTTCTCCCTTGTGGGCTGCTGTTCTCTTTAGAATCCAAGCAATCTGAAGTAGAAAAAAAATCCCTCTGTTTCAACTAATTAATTTTAACTCTGTTCTTTAGGAAATTCTCTTACAATGTTTTCCTCCATGATTTCTCAGCAGCTGTGAATTTGGAGAAAAAAATTGTGGATGGAAATATTTATATCCAAGCAAAATATGCTTAATTTGAGTTTAAAAAATCTAGAAATATTTTCTATTTATAATTTTTAATTTTTTTGTCATTTTTTAATGGAGACGGTATTTTTTTTTGCATAAAACTGGCACTTCCCTTTTAATCTCTGGATTTGTTTTTTAAGATTGCTTTTTAAGACAACTGACACCTTATACTTCTCAGAAGACTCTGTTGTAATGATTCACTGTGCTTTAGCCGTCATTACGAAACAAAAATGACTGTGAAATTATTTATTTTATGATCAATTTAGAGTGTGACAGATAAATCTTACTTGTTTGTTAGAAACCACTTACAGAGGCTACTATGGCAACAAAATTAATGACAAAGAAGGAAGCTGTTAATTAATTGTTCAGACTGCCTAGAATAAGAAAATCCTGAATTTTTGTTCAATCTGTTTACTAAAATCCCAATAGCTCTTAGTTATTTGTTTGAAGAGTTAGTACATCTTTTTACTGTACTGGAAAAAAAGAGGTGTGTGATAATAGAATTGAAAGGCCACACGGACTTCATTAGCCTTCCCCTGTGATCCCATCGGAAGTGATTGCTAAAGTTTGGGTTCGTGCTCACAATGATCCCCTCTGCTGCTAATAATTTGATGAATAAAGCTGATAATGCCTTTAGGCCACTAAGGACATAAACAACTAGGAGTAATCCCTGTCTAAAGATTTACAGTCTACAAAGCTGATACATGCCAAGCAAAATATAATACATTGGGATGCAGGCAAAAATGGTAATTCCAATTCTTTTTAAAATAGTCCTGGGATGCTACCAGAGATGTTATGTTGATACATGTTAGTAGGCATGAGATGAGTTGAGGAATACGTAATCTCCTCAGGAAGAGAGGAAGAACTCCTTGGATGCCTATAAGCAGTTAGGTATATAAACTACAAGCGTTTCCTTATTACTAAAGTTGGCATATTATACTCTGTAAAACAGGATTGATATGTTTTCTACAACAGAAGGATCAGCCAACAAACTGGTTCGAGTTGTAACTTATGGAGAGACTGATCCGTTTTACTTTCTGGAATAAATTACAGTTTGAGAAAATAAATACATCTCTATAGAGAGTTCAGAGCATGAAATGTTTGGGCATTTTTACGTATGCATTTAACTCAAGAGCCAGTTATATCATGGAAATGCATATGGCCAGCACCCCATAAGGTTAGTTGCCATATAGCCAAAACTCTGTTTTTCCAGAGAATTATGACAGGTAGGTAAGATCTCTGCTGACTTGAAGTGGGGAGAGAAGATACCATGTAGCAATAGGATGCTCCTTCTCCCCTCCTCTTAGGCATTATTTACTTTCTAGAGATGTCAGCTTTCCAGACATATGACAGTCAATCTTCTAAAATATCAGCTCTATGGAATTAGAAACTTATGAAGTACAAACTGAAGAACCAAAGAGTACCCACTTTGACTTCCACGATGAAATTCCTTCAACAACTAACTCTTTTTCACGAAGTCAACAACCGTTGCCTCTGAATAAAATAGGAACAAGCTTCTAAGACTGTGATAGGAATCAAAAGTAGTGACTAAACAACTGAGAAGCATTTGTTTCTCTATAATAATCCTTCGATAAAGAGCTAAATGCATACTATTGAAACAAAAGTATAAACCAAATACTACTTACAGCAGTATATTACATTTTTCCCCTGGTGAAACCCATGAGGTTGTTACTTTAGTGACTCTTTCTCCACTAGGTTTCATAATTTCTCTACCAGACTGAAAGACAACACTATAAAACAAAAGTACTGTGAGTTGGTATGTCCAAAGAAGGTACTGGTGGCTGCTGACAAGCTGTGCACTAGTGTGCTCCATAGCAACATGCCCTATCTTCTACTCACAGTCATATATGTATACCAGGGAGGTTACCTACTGCAGAACATGAATGTGAGCATGGTCCCCCATCTCTTTCTTGGACAAAACTCCAATTAGCTTTGCTTGGAACTTTCCTCTTGGTCTAAGCCTAAGAGAGCTGTATGGCTATGTGTGATGGCAGCTGTACTGAGTAAGCAGTGATACCTAGTGTCTGCTGACAGAAGTTCCCTTGCCTGAAAGTAGCCATTAGAATATTTCTTGCCTTCCTGCATTCTAATGTTTACAAATCTTAGCTTTTTCTTAGCTAGCTAAGGAGCAGAAGAAAAAGCCTCAATGTAAATAACAGCAAGGGGTTTCCTTTTCTTATTTCAATAATAAAGATATCAGAGGCCATCCTGTTTTCCAGGTGCTTTTCTGCTTCTGCCACCTATGATATCTACACGAAACATGGTGCCATCAGTCAGCTACGGTGTGGTAGAGTCATGCATATTTACCGATTTGCAAATTATGCATGGAGAGCTCTTAGCATAGCTGTTTCTTTGTCTTTCTGCTTTTCTTCCTTCACTAATGATTCAAAATGCTTACATGCCTAGAATCAGAGGGCTGTATTCTATGCTTGGCGTTTGCCTTTGTACACCAATTAGGCCTTTGTAATTTAAATGATGTTTTATTTGCTGATTTGGAAGCATCCTTGTTGTTAGAATGAGGCTTTCTTCATCCTGCAACTGTTCTTTGATATAATGATTTATTAAGGTACTAGGAGAAATATTGATCCTGCTAATAGCTTCTGCCTTGCCACAGAATGCCTTACATTTTACTTGCTGAAAGGGCCATATTCCTTTCCTCATCATCTGATTGGCCATAAATGCTTTGGCCTTTCCCCAGCAATTATCACACTTACCAAAGCAGTGGGTAAAAGTCAAGTATTTATAGACTAATTAGAGAATTCAGCATGTCCAAATGTGTACTTTACATAGCACAGAGAGTTATTGGGCAGTGCTTTGAAATTAGGGAGTCGGTCCATACTGTTCAGAAACATATTCAGGGAGTTCTGTATTTATTATCAATTAGGACAGTCTTCCTGGGAATTGCTGTGTGGAGTTATGTACTGGGCCTGCGATTTACTAATGGCATTTAAGCCTACATTTCATTGGTGTTTTCCACTGTATTCTCTGTCATCTATTCTAACCTTCTCTTTCTTGAGAAAGCTTTTTAATGTTAATGCTTTCAAGGTGGTGGTGAAGGCATCAATTCTGTAACCCACCTAGAGCTGATTCTTTTTGTAGTTTTTATTAACCACCTAGAAGAATGCATTATCCCTAAGGTAACCAGAAACACCAAAGGGGAATAGGGGACAGCTTCATGGAAAATACCGGACAAGGCTTTTAAGTGTTCACCAAAATGCAGCCAAACGGAGATGGAGATGACCTGATCACCTGCAGACCGGTGCCTGAAATGGGTTATGTAAGGTTGTGGATACAGCATTACAAAAACCAGTTTCCTCTATTTTATCCTGTAGGTGCATTCTGTTTTATTCTTTTTTGCCCTGTTGGAGCATCTGTAGATTTGTGTTCCAAAGTTATAACAGTTAGTGAAAACACATTGTTTAGAGGTATGTTAATTTTTATGCTTTACAGTTGGAGCTACTTTCTGGCTATTTAGGGATCAGAAAGACTTTGCCTATGAGGGGAAGATTATGATAAATTGGTTTTTAGTAGTCCTTTAAGGGACACAAAGCAAATTAGGCTGCTGTTCAGAAATGTCACTTGTTCCTGTGCAATCACATACCCCAAAACTCTGGCTAGAAATCACAGAGTAGGAGAGTATTACTGTTGCCTTGCATTAAGATCTGTATCTCCAAATATGCAACTATTAATCTGTTCAAGATTTGGTTTTAGTTAACATTTGGTACTTGTGTTTTATTTTGTTCAGTGTAAGCACTGTTGCTAATGAAGCTGCCAAATAGGTGAGATGACTTTTGCCACCCACGTGTGAGCTAGTCATCCTGCATCGTTAGTGGAGACAAGCAGGCATTTCTAGGACAGGAATCATTTCAGCTTTAAATAGACATGCAAAATAAATCAGATTCATCACACCCTAAAAGTGTTTCTCTCTGTAAACAGAGAAGGAAGCTGGGAGCAACTAGTTCAGAGGGAGTTGTTCACAGTTCAGTGAGGTGAACCCATACTGATGTGGTATGTGGGAGAAGTTACTCCCTCTAAGTCCTCAAAGAAGAAAGGGTGTTGCTGAGAAAGCCTAGATGGCATGCTCAATCCCATTTTTGTAGATTAACTAAATTAGCTGAAGTCTATCCTACCTGTCCGATGTGCCAGGTTGCTGCTGGTCTGGATGTGATTTGAGTGTAGGAGATGAGGCTCTCACAGATGTAGATCTGTACAGCTCCATTAATGAAAGCAGAGCTCTGCTAACTACATCAGCACAGAATCTGATCAGCGGAATGGTAATTCTCTACCTGAGTTACAGCAGCCGTCAGGGGGTCAGATTATATCTTCCTTTAAACAGGACAACATGATGCATGGCTTTGCCTTGTTCCAGCTACAGTAACTGGCTGTAACAGTGATGGGGGGACAAGAGGAAGGGGATCCCCTTTGCAGTAACTGCAAGTGGATGGATAGTACCCAGGGCATGGCTGTTCCCAGGGTGCTGTGTTTAAGTCACTGCATCCCACATGGAATGAACTGAAAAGATCCTAGACCATGACCAAGATTGTCAATAGCTGCCCTTAAGTAAATTCTCTATGGCAACATATCTTCATCTCTGAATGTTAATTAATAATTGATCTTGTTATGTATGTAGAGGACTCCCTATAATTCAATTCTCTGTATTTATGTCTCATAAATGATTCTGTCTTGTCAGATTTTATGGTGAAATAGTAGATCCAAAATTAACATAATGTAACAACCAAATCGCATATATAGCCTTGATCTGCAAACTCTTTTGCCCATGAATAATTTTAGTTATTACAACTGAACTCACTGGGACTTGCATATGCTTTTATAGGATGAGAGCCACAGTGTTTATTGAATTAATTTCTTTCATACACTACGTGTGTTCAAATGAAACTAATTTATCTGTCATGTATCTAGGCATTTCTCAGCATATATTATGTAATTAATTTTTTAAAATGTGGTTCTAGAGAAGCAGAGGCCTACCTAGTATTTCCAGTAAAGATTTAGATAAAATTGAATCTGAGTTCATGTTATGAAAGAGAATCTTACATTATATATGTCTATGTCTCAATATATATTGTATTGTTTAATACATATCTTATATATGTAAGAAGTTATAGATATCTATACGTAGCTGGACCTCTACAGATAGATATGCATGCATATATATTTGTAAGTACACTTAAGGCTTGCTTTCTCCATACCTATATACATATATATATATGTTCTTTATATAGATATATGGGTTCTATGCATTTGAAAATGAAGACAGTTGCTTTATTTACTAAATAAATGCAAATCTAGGTATACCTGTGCTGGTCTGACTCAAACCCATCTATTTTTGCTTTCAAATAAACAATCTTATTCAATTTCTAGAGTTTAAAACACAACATTCCCCTTGTGGGGACCAGTGTGTGGTGTAACTCTGTGAAGAAGGAAACTCATAAGAATGAGTTCTAATGCTCATTTGGAGTTTCAGTGCAGACAAATGCTTTGTGTGTTGTGAAGCTGAAGAAATATTGCACTTTGTAATGACACTGTGCTTATATATTGCTTTGCTGAGAAGAGGGAATAAAGGAAAGATAAGAACCTTGCCAATAGTAAAGTTAAAAATAGGAAATAAAAAGTTATCTGATATTTTTGTACTTAAATGAAACAAGAAAGAATATTTAAATGAAACAATAAGAAAATATACTGAGCTTTCTGTGAGAATGTTGCTTAATGATATACAAATAATCACTCCTATTGCAGTGTTTGAAATGAGTGTGGTTTATGATCTAATGTCTAAAGATCATTAACTGACATCTGCTATTTTCTGTAAACAGTGCTGCAAAAAGCCCCAAATATAAACTCCTCCAGTTAAATTGCCCTTTTTATATGCTGTAAGTAATGGGGAGAGAACCATAGGGAAGTCTGGAGGTCCTGCTTGCATTTGGGTAAAATGAGATTGTTCTCTGCTCTTCAGAATTGACCTAGAGAGATTACTTCATTTCCCTTGTAAAGAAAAAATTGTTGTTTTGCTTTGCTTACTTCTTTTATTTTAAGTGGACTCAGTCAGCCGTGAAGGCTTTTAGGCAGGACAGAGCACATTTGGCCCTTGGGGCTGGCAGCGCTGACTCTAATGCATTGCTCACTGGCCCTAATCCTTGATAGTGTGGATCTTAGTTAGGGTGCTTGGCATTCCCATGTGGAGCTGCTTTCTTATAGCTGTGCTGATGTGGTGGTGTTTGTCAGCTCACAATATGCCCTGTTAACGCTAGTGCAAAGCTGCCCAGGAGTAGCCCCTGAGGGAGAAATTCTGAGTTTGAGATGTACTCATGTGTGGATGTCCATCCTCTCACTTACCTGGTCATGTTATTTGGGTAGTATAGACGTAGGTGTTAAAATAAATGAGATGTACTCAGCATCTGTGTGGTGCTGTACTTATAGTTTGAGCTCATAATATATAAGCACCCTGTCTTCCAAACCTCTGCTCATAAGATATCTTTATATTCAGAGGCTTTTCCTTTAAGCTTGTCAGGCTGCTTGTAAGAGGAAGGCTTTTTAAGATTGGATCCCTTAAAAAAGATGACTGTAGATAAAAGTGCATCAGTGCACATTATGGATGAAATTTTCAAAGCAAGGACATCCTGTTGAGCTCTGTTTTGCCATTGTTGGTTTATATGTTCCTTCTTTTGTGTGAAATGCAGTACAAACATATCTGGCAGAGGCCTTTTATTTTGGGGTTGATCTGAATTTAAGGTCAGCCACTTAAAAATGAGATTAAACAAAGGTGATGAAATTATGCTAAGTGAACTTTTTCAATTACATTTATTTTTTAAAAGGACACAACCAGGAAGGTGGCACTTACATTGTTATAGTGGCAAACAGCTACCATCGCAGAATGTAATTCAGCAAACAAGTGTCTACAGGGTAAGATATGATCTCGGCACAGCATCAACCCCCAGTAAATGAAAGCAGTTCAGGGTAATTGATTCCTCAGCGAAACAGCAAAATGCTTTGGGTTTTCTTTACTGTGGGGCAACAACATACTTTGGGCTTGTAGCATAGCAGCCAATGCACATCTGATTCTCACCATAACTTTCCCTAATGAGGGTTATTTATGTCCCTGCTCTCTGCATGATCATCAGTCATTAAATACTGTCACTCTAGGAGTATGTGTGTTTAGGGTTTTTGCAAAGATGCTGATAACATGTAAACAGGAGTTAGTGGAGCTCAGCAGCATTTGGTTGCATTTTTCAGTTCATTATTTTGACATGTGTTCCCTTGCAAGTGGTTTAACCCTGGCCTGCTCAGCTCTGTAAAATGAGACAAAACAATTGCTGTCCATCAAACAGACTTAACCCAGACATGAATTTATTGGTATTAGGGAGCTCCTTACAAGTCATGGACAATGACACTGAAGGATGTTGAAAACAGTCTAAATGATGCCAATATTTATTTAAAAGAGAAAGTCTTTTCAAAACTTTTACTGAAAGTTTAAGAGAAGGAGTATAGATAAAAACAATACTTTAGTTTTATTAAGGAATGCTTTAGTTTTATTAAACTTGTAATATATCAGCCTTCTGAGCAATATACTTTCCTATGGATATAATAGAAAGTGTTCTTGCATTCATCAGGCTGGCCTCAGGTGTCATTTTCTTTTAGGCAATTGAGAAACATGCCTTCTTTTCCCTGTGATTCAAGATCCTGCAATCCAAGGAGAAAAAGGGTTTTCAGAAAGAGAAATGACAGTTTCTTTAAGTTTATGTCAACATTAACACACGATTGAAAACATCAGGAAACAAGATTGTAATGTTAAAGACTGTAATGCTGACTCAGGTGAGCTAACGAGCTTATATGGAAAGCAGTTGACTTGTGCTGACATAGCATGTACAGCCTTGGAGCTATATATTTAGCCATTCTTGGTTAATTAAAACTCTAAAATTTCATTTTTTATGTACTTTTGGACAAATACTGCTGGAGAAATGCCAGCTTGAGCATGGAGGAAGATTGGATTTGTCCTTGTGATTTGAAAAGAAGGGTAGGAGCTGAGCTTCTCTCCTTGCCTGCTTTAGGTGGACAGACAGGGCCAACTAGACATGCCCAGACCACATAACTGGACCAAACTTTGTCTTCATAAATCTCTTGTCCTTCTAGAAGAGTTGGCTTTTTAATTGGTCATTATTCTTCTACCTGAACAGGACTAGATGAATTTCTGCATTAGAGAACCACAGAGCTATGTGCTATGAGTTGTAATGTGAAAAACTCACTGTGCAGGAACCAAAGAAAAAGAAGTGCTAAATTTAAGATTCTTCTAACCTGACATAAATAACCTCTGTTGCCAGTCACTGCACCATATCATGGATCAAAGTTGTTTTTTACTAACAAACATTTGGGCAAGCAGTTTAAAAGCATAGGTGACATTGGAAATCATTCCTGTGTGGTTTGTTGAGTTGGTTTTTTTTCTTTTCTGAGATTCTTATTTTAAATCCACTTATAAGTCACCAATGTCATAAGCAAAATGTCTCATTATTATATTAAAGGAGGAAAGTGCCCTTTGGCCTGTGATCACATTGACCAAGATTTTATGGTGGAATTTTAAATCCCCTAGCTGTAGGGATTTGTAATTTGAAATATAGATGCAACCTTGAAATGTACAGTTTCAGGTTTGTTGGCTGTGATAAATATGAGCCATAAAGTAAATCTGTGCTCTGAACCAGATTGGATCAAGCATCGTTGCTGAAGCTTGTTTGCCATTTTTCTATGTTTCTTTTCTAAGCATCTGGTTCTGCAGATCAGTTTTCTCCATTTCAAGGTTGTATTTTTTTCTGATGCTGAGGTTAAGGAATTGTCACATCCCAAGGGGAATCTTTGTTTTATTTTTTAATCTATCTTGCTGTAGCTTTAGTTCTACAGCAAGTGATTTCAGTAATCCATACTGATGAGTTGTCCGCTCTCCAGGTAGGGTTGACAGGTAGATTTATGAACCAGGAGAAGATAATCTGCTTCCACAAGGGGTCACTGGTACCAGTGCACACAGCAACTAGTTTCTGCCATGCTTCTGTAAAGGGTAGGTTTAGACAAGCCTCTCGTCAAATAGAATAAAAAAGAAAAAGGAGTTCTTACTCTTTAGAATTACACTCTATGTACTTTACAAAGAAAAGGAGGAAGACAGTTAGATGAGAATGCTTTTAAGAAATTTTTTCCTTTCAGTAGTCAGGTAGCCAGATGTCAGAAGACAGAAGTCCTTTATGCCATCCCTGTCTGAGTGGGGACTTCACTATTTCCTACCGATATGGGATGCTTGGCTGATGTTTCTTTAGAGTCTGCATCTTAAAATTGCAGACTCTCCATGAAAATTGCTAGAGGTACAGATAGCATAACAGGAAATTGTTAATTCATCCATAGAGTCTGTAAGAGTAATTAAAATAATTTCTCCTGAAATCCATATGCCTGCCAATTGTTAAAAGAGGTTGCCACAGGGTGTAATTTTAGGACACTTCTCTCCTGTTTTCTTTGTGTGCAGTCAGCAAAGGTTCCTGGTGTCAGGGGACAAATCTCTCTTTTAGTTTTTCAGTCTGTCTGAAAATCACCTTTGGAGAGAGGCAACTCCATTAACAGGAGTTAATGGAGCCCTTTCTGTAGGCAGGGTTCTGCCCAGAGTGCTGGTACTGGTAAAAATCAGGACATTTCATAAGCGTGTTATTTCTGTGTTCCTAAAGCTTTATGTCAAATCTGATTGTCTCAGGTTGCATTTGGCTGCTCAGCACACTGAAAAATACCACAAGTTTTTTGTCTTGTTTCGGCATTGTGTCTGTGTGCAGCTCCTAGTCCCCCAAGGATAAACAGAGGAAAGCTTTGCTCTGCTGTCTGGTGATAATTTTCTAAAGGTCAATGTCATCATCCCTTTTATAGGAAATCTTACCTGTCAACAGCTGTCCAGAATGACTAGAAGATATTTCTTTGCATTTCACTTGCAGTGAGGCTTTTCTTATGAAGCACTGTCTAAGCCTTTTTGCATTCAGATGTGCTATATGGTAATTTTATTTTTTTTAAACAGTGTTCTGCCTTTAAAATCATCATCTCTCTCATTCCTTGACTGCCATTCACATCAGTTCTAAAACTCCTGGAATGTGTGGCAGAGATTCCCAACATAATGCTTTAATTGCTGATATGGTGGGATTTCTTTTCTGTTTTCTTTTTCCTGGAAGAAGAACAAATTTAGTGTTCATGCGAGGTGAAGAGATTGTAACTCCCAACAGCATTGTTTTATCTCTTAACATTGAGAGGTGACTTTTAGAGCTGGTCACTGTGAGGAATGAGTTTCTCATCAGAGCAAATCCTCTTTGTCATCAGTTTTGACATACATCTACTGTGTTCCAGAAGGACTTTGTCTGCTTCTGCATTTCCATTCAGCACCGTCCGGTGAGGGGAACGGTCTCTCACTGCCTGACATAAATGCAGCTGCCCAGTCCTCTTGGCCAGATGGGAGCTTCATTCACCTCTCAATTTGTTAGAAACAGATGTTTTCCTCAGAGGAAAGGAAAAGGAGATGGAAAAACATAGCAGCTGCCATGACATTTCTATTGTGGAAAGATCTGTTTAATCCAGGGTGGAATTTCTGGTCTTAACCCATGAGTCACTGTCTGTCCTGGGAATACCAGCTAATTTGTATTTAGGTGCACACCACTCACCTGAGTTGTGTGATGGCAATTGGCAGGTTGCAGACTTCAACAAAAGGTTCTTCAGAATAGTCTTGAACAATTTAAATCAGGAATTTCACCAAAATGCAGATTCCTTTGATTGTCTTCTAATTAGCAGGCTTTTGTGGGATACAAATACTGCTTCTTGCCCAACTCTAATCATATACCAGTGTTTGGGCTAGAAGAAGTAATAAATAAATAAGAAACATTTTAATTTGGATTAAATAAAAATTTATCTCCTTGAACTGGTCAGAGAGAAATTAATTATTTTATTCTTCTGATCTACTAATTACATGTACAGGCAAGCCCATGTAAGCTTTTCCTGCCTGCACTATCATTAAAGAATGGATTACATTGGAATTAAATTACTGTATTTCCATGAAAGGTCTCAGTAGATCAGGGTAGTTGGCAAGATTTATAGGCTAAAAAGAAGGAAGCCAATGGATGTCAGTGCTTTAGAAATATATTGTTCTGCTGGAGGAGCTATCCTTTCCAGAGAGTCTGGATTGCTCTTTTTCTCATTCTTAGCATCTTTTCACACCCTTGCACTTCATGGGCATTAATTCTAAATTCCTGTAGTTTCTTGTCAGTTCTTAACCCTTTCAGCCACCAAGAAAGATAGTGTCAAGTGCAGGCTTTCCAAGTCCCAGCCTCAGACAGGTAAATGTAAGGGGCATGATGACAATGCTTCATTTCCTAGGATGAGATCTTTTCTTGGTTCTGTTTTGTCTACAGTGGGGCTATGTGTTTGCTGGCAGTGACTACACACACAATTTCTTTTTCCCTGCTGTAACTGTAATAACTGTCTTCTGCCTCTTCCTTTGGCTACATAAAAAGCAGATGAGAATGGAAATGTGAGAAAAAACTTGACAAAAAAATTGTTTCTTGAGGGTGAGATTCACAGGCAGAAAAGACAGTAGATGTCACTTTTGGGTCAGCAGCACAAAAGAGTGATTTAAGAAAAATCAGGGAACAACTCTATTATTTTAAAAAGTGACAGACATCTTTAGACATTTAGGTGATTTGTTTTCACCCTATCATATAAGGTCTTTTCCCAAATTTTGATTTCATAATTAGAAAATATATATAATTATGGCACAGTCTGAAAAGCTTCAGTAAACACAGAAAATTGCAGGTGTCAGATTACCTTACCCCTTTTCCAGGTATAGAAAGCTTATCTGCACAGAAGAGAAAAAATTGCAGACACATGAAATGCAAATGGCCACTTAACAAAAATTAAAAACCTAAATACCTAAATTTCTGCTGATTTCTCATCAATCATCTGTTTAGGCAGCATACAAAGGGAAAGCAGGAAATCATAAGCACCATTTGAGACTCGCTTCTCTAAGCCATATTAGTTGCATTATTACCATAATTAACACATTCTCTAATAGAACCGAATACACCAGAGATTGCTCCAGGTTCTGGGCTTTGGGACAAATGACTTCTCTGTATGAAAGCCAGCAAAACACAGAGAGTTTTTTTGCAGTCTCGAGGGTGTCAGCATTCCCAGCTTTTGCACGTCTGGATCAGAGCCAAGGTTTTACGAGAGGAGCTGCACATCCCTCCCTCGATGCGGTCCTGACCTGTTCTGCTGCACAGCGGTCCAGGAGATATAGAGCTGGTTTCTATGTCAGCAGTGCAGATTCACCAGTCACCTAAGGGGACATAATAATAATGAAAGTACATGCACCAACCAAGCAGACAAATTTTACTTTACCAAAACTCAGTAGACCTTTAAAAGGGTGCACCAGCCTCTCCATGCCTGTGTGCAATTTGCCCTTGAGACTCGCTGATTTTCCAGATGGGCAGTTGTGTGCAGAAAATCTCAGTAAGACTTTAGTGACTTGCACAGCTCCATCAAATTTTGCTGAATAGTTATTTACAGAGAGAGTGAATGAGTGAATAGCTGCCAGACAATTTGTAATGTGTGTTGCTGAAAAGTAGAAGATAAGACAGCATTTCCCATCATAATCTACCAACTCAGACATGTGCAATCTTGCCATGTTTTTCTTTTTCCTGGTGAATGAAGAACTTTGTGGGAGAGGATGGAGAGATGGCTGAGAACACTGTTCTGACCTTGAATTTGCAACTGTATATTTATTTGAACTTATATTCTTCTTTGAATGCTTTTTTTTTCCATGTGAGTGGTTGCTGTGACAGGGAAGGGGGAGGCGGAAAGCTGCATGAAGTGTAAATGGGCTGTGAAAGGTTATTATGTTGTCCATTTTGGGAATCCTGCTGGTGGGAAATTTCTCTGGACCACAGATGTCTGCCTGCCCAGGCTGAACCCCATACAACTGTTTGGAGAGGGGAAAAGGAAGGGACTTTTTTAGAATCACAGGAACCTAATTTGGGTGTCCTTGAGTTCTGAACTGACTATAAAAGTGGCTGAGAAAAAGGGTGAAGCAAATGAGAAAGGAACTAGGAAAATTCCCATTAGATTTCATCACAAACCCTGGAAGAATGAGCTTTTATATATTCCTGTTTGAAAATTTGTTGTAGTCATATAATCTTCATAGTCTCATTATCTAATACATACAGAGCCACAAAATCACAGAATCAGATGAACGCTGGAAGCACCTCTGGAGATCATAGAGTCCAGTACCCCTACTCAAAACAGGGCTATGTCCAGTCAGGTTTTGAGTATCTCCAAGGATGAAGACTAACCCTAACCCTAACCTCTCTGACCAATCTATACCAGTGTTCAGCCACCCATATAGTAAAAAGGTGTGTTTTTTTTTTTTCAGATGGAGTTTCCTGTATTTCAATCTGTACCCTTTGCCTCTTTTCCTATTCCTAGATGCCACTGAGAAGAGTCTGGCTTTGTTTTCTTTACCTGCCTCAGATATTTATGCACATGGATGTAAGATCCCCTTGAGCCTACTCTAGACTGAAAAGTCCCAGCTCTCTTAGCCTCTTCTCACAAGCTAGGTGCTCCCTTCATCATCTTTGTGGCTCTTCTCTGGACTCATTCCAGAGTCCATGTCTCTTATGCACTGGGGAGCCAGAACTGGACATGGTCAGATACACCAGGCATGTAACAGGTGAATACCTCAGAATTATATATCTAAGCATTTTTTAATATCTTCATCTTAATTCTGTGTGATGGAGGTTTACATTGACCTATCTGGACTGGTATGGAGAAAAAGGAGCTCTTGAGCATCTCATCCAATGATGCAGTAAAGCAGAGACGGTCTCAAAGTTAGTTGAGGTGCCTCAGGGTGATATCCCATTGAATTCTGAAACTCTTCAAGAATGGTGCATCTGTCTCATCAGAAATAAAATTTTCTGTGTGTCCAGCTGTAATTTCCCTTGATACAACTTGTGATTGATGGCTTTTGTCTTTTCACTGTAGACTCCAAGAAGGGTCTGGCCTCACCCTTGCTCTAATCCAGCTCCTTCAGTCTCTCCTTATGTACCATGTGCTACACCTCCTACTATCATAGTTGCTTTCTGCCATACTCCAGTTTGCCATTGTCTTTCTTGTACTATAAGCCTCAAAGCTAGACACATCATCCTAGATGTGGCCTTGTGAGGGCTGAATAAAGGGGAACAACCACTTCCCTTGGTCTGAAAACTGGCCCACTTAATGCTGAACCTCGTAATGTGTGTTGGCATACAGTGTACTCCCATATGTATTGCTTGATTTTTATTAATTTTTTTTTATTATGCTACCTTACTTTAGGTCTCTCTAAAGTTTTCCACAAAACTCTCAGCTGATTAATGAAAGTTATCTGCAGATTTCACTGTCTTGCAGTCCTCACCACACACATGCACTTTCCTCTTCTATCATATATTTATGAAATGTCATAAAACAAGAGGAAATCTCAAAGGAACTGTTAAAATCCTTTCCCCCAAGATGGAAGCTATTAATTAAACATTACTTCTTTCTTCTGTGTCCTGCCCATTTTTCATCTATGCCATTATGCTTCACGCATTCATGGCTGGTTAGCTCCTCTATTAACTTCTTGTATGACAACTCATCAGAGACCTGCTGGAGGTTGTCTGCTGCATTATTGTAGGATCTCAGTCACAGACAGGGAAAAGATGCTGGTAAATGCAACACGAACAGACAAAGGAAAGTTTGTAATCATCTGAAAGAGCTCCATTTTGAGACTAAATGTTGCGGGTCAGCATACCTCAACCTGTTACTGGTTACTTTGGGAAGAGACTTCATGTGATGTTTCTGTAAGTTTCTGGTGTTGAAGTATCTCTTCTCTTGTAAAATTAGCCTTAAAAAAAAGATATCACTGACAGCTACTTGAGCCCAGCTCAAGCATAACTGTTGGCAAGACTTTTTTTGGCCAGAAGCTATTTCTGGGGAGAGATTGAGGGGCTGCAACAAAGTAGTGTTCCAGTGCTACAGAGATGTTCTCACAAATGTAGCGAAGAGTCTCAAGAGACACTACAAAGTTGGCAAGTGATGAGTAGAAGCAGGGACTTCAAACTGTTCAGATGCAAGAGTTGACCTTTTGATGCTGAATAAAATGAGCAATAAGGTGGAAGAGTCCTTGAAACTGAAGGCCAGTTGATTGTTTGATATGACAGGGAAAAGGAGCCAGGAAGATGAGCAAAAAGAAAGCCAGATGTGAGGCTGGGGAATGATCTCTGCAGCAGCATTGTGGATCAATACACCATCAGGGCAAGACTGAGTTTGTCAGTGGCCAGGAAAAGGATGTTGCAGTAATTGAGACGTGGCGATGAGTGCCTAGATAAGAATTTAACGGCAGGGCTGGGAGTGAGAGGCGCATCTGAGATATGTTAATTGGAAAGAATCTGCAAAATCCTGGGTACATCCACACAGCCGGCAGAGCTCTGACTGTAGTACTGCAGTTGACGGGGACCAGCCAAAAAGGTTTCCCTCCAGACAGTTCAGCAATCAGAAGCAGTGAAGGAAGGTGCAGTGACATAGGCTTTGATGTGGGCTAGCCATACTCAAATGGGCTATTATGAGTTCAGTTGTGGCCACCACTGGATTTCACTACTCCTTTTGCTTATGTGCTCCATACCTCTTGTGGGGGGAAGCTTCTAACTTCTAAAAAATTGTTCCTTTCTATTTTTTTTTTCCTTCGAGCTCTTTGGCCCCTGTGCACATGAGTAGCTGGAAGTTCCAGTTCCTGGGGTTGGGCAGCTTCTCAAATCTCATTGTTTTCTGCATGTTCCATTTCTTTCTCTTGATACTGAATTCACTAGCATGACACTGGTAAAAACTGAAGAAAACTGAAAAAGTAGGTATGTTTTCAAATTCTGGAAAAAGACGGAATTTGGCCAGTTGAAGAACTGTGTGCAGAAAATTAAAAAGCAAAGCCCAGACAACCTCATCTTCCCAAGGCAAACAGAAAAACAACCAAAAATATTGCCAAAATTGAAAAAAACTGATCACAGTCCTGCAGGATGTTAGATTGGGAGGTGGGGGGAAGCAGTACAGTGTAACATAGACACTATTTCCCAGTAGCTGTAATTTAGCTCCAAGTCTTCTTTCCAAGTCACTTATCTTATTAAAATCTGTCACATGCCCTTTCCTGAGGCCCATTTGGTGCATTTCTGTATGAGCAGTACAGTGCTTTGGGGGGAGGCAGACGCCTGCCTGCATTGAAACGGGAGTTCTGCAAATGACTTTAAGTTATTTGGCTTCAAGATGCACAGGGCTGAGCTTTACCCACCACGCCAGCTGAAATCATGATCCTCCTCTAATAGGGAGAAGTTGCCTTTGTTTAGGAAGAAGCACTGCCTTACAACAAAAGATCATAAATATGACTCTGAGGTTAATATTTGGGTTTGTTTACAGTGGCATAGGAATTATTTTACATTCTGAGTGTATGTGATGCACCTGCTAAACATGAGGATTTTTACTAAGGTAGAAACTTTAGACACATGAGTAAGACAGTGGATTACTCTTAGGAAAAAAACATCATTTAGAAATTCTTTGTAACATCTGCCATGCATTCATTTTCAAAGAAGTCTGAGAACTTTGAATTAACCTTAAATCTTTAACTACGGTTTCTAGGGAGTCACAGCAAAGTGAGCAAGTAGGAAAAAAATCAGTTGGAGCAGAGGTATGCAGCAGCATGAGAAATGTTGCCTGTGACATTTAAACTCAATTTAATCTGCTGTGACACTAGTAACATTTGTTGATGACTTAGGGAGAGGGTGTTTGCAGTGGTGAGTGGGATCACAAACGTCATCTGGTTTTAAGCCTAGTGCCTTGGATGAACCAGTTTCCATCTTTTCGTGATGCTGACAGGAAGCTTTTTACTGAAGCACAGAAATGCTGGTAATGGATAGTTTGTCAGGCTGTACACTTTATTGCAATGTGGGTGATTCAGTACATATTTTGCATTTCTACTCAGCAACATTAAAATCTTGTTCAGGAAAATTCCCTCTCATGTGAAGTGGTAACCAGATCTCTTAGCTGTTCAGTTCTTTAGCCATGATCTGTTTCTGTGATACATGTCAGTGAAAAGTAGATAGAGGACACCAAACAAATTTTCTCATTAATAATTGTCAAAATATCTGTCCTATAAGAAACACAGAATTGAAACCGTTTCTAATCCCTGAGCTATGCATCCTGCAGGGATGATGCAATTTCAGCCGATAACATAAATGGATTATAATTAAATTCACATGTAGCTAGGGCAGGGCTTTCTGCTTTAAAAACAAAGATACCTCGGCTCTTTTTGGTGGTAGTGTTTTAGGGAGAAGGTGTTTAGTGTTTCTACTTCAACATACTGTTTCTACATTTCTTTTTTACATTTCTACGCTACAGTTCTGCAACTTTGCAATAGATGTGGACTTCACTCTGAACCTTGACATTTTCGTTTTTTAAAGCTAAGACTCAGCAGCATTTGCTTTTGTCCAAGTCTTAAAGAAAAAAAAAGAGAAAAAGGAAACCTAAACCAAATACAGGATGAAGTCTGAGAAATTCTTTGTAATGTATATTCCAAACAGAAGAGTCAGATGTCACCAAGTGGGATTATTTGTCCTAAACTCTGACAGGTTTACATGTAAGGGAAAAATTACATTTCATTTCGCTAGACTTGTCCTATGCCATTTGATTTAGCAAGCTAGCAAAAACAAGTGTATATAGTTGGCTTTCACATGCACACATTTTGATGACTGGATTATGTCATTTATTTTCTATGCTGCTCTTGGTAAAATGTGTGTTTGTTGTACTGCTTTTGATATTTTGGTTGGGTTTGATATTTTGTTGACAAGAAAAAATGGAAAGTGTGGGTAAAGCTCTTAGGTCTGTTTGGGAACTGATGTGCTGTCTCAGTTTTGAGTTGCTCAGGGGGAGTTAATTGGCGTCTGTTGGAACTGAGCCCAAAAGTATCTTTTAAATTACATCAGTGCATTACCTGTCCTCTGCTAGCTGGAGTCCCAGCAGAATTTAGCATGGTAGGTCCATCCGGCTGCACCTCAGACACTAGTGCTATGGGAATCTCAGTGCCTCACTGCAGGACAGTCTCTCCTAAGGGTATCCCTGTGATATTATCCTCATGCTTTTAGTTAGTCTAAAGAAGGCATAAATGGAGTAGGAATGTGATGTAGGTATCTTCTGAGAAAAAACAAATATTTTTCCCCACCTCTTCCCCCTCTGTCTCTTGGCAACCATAAGGACAGAAAAACAACTTTTTAGAGGAATCTAACTTTCTTAAAAATGTGAACCTAGTGCAGACACTCTGAATAAAGGTGACACAGTATGTCCTTAGCTGAGGACCATTTTCCAAGCTAAAGAGTACAAGTATAAACATTAAAAGCCAAGCATGACTTAAACCAAATCAAAACAAAAAACACCTGCAAAATCCAGAAGACTGCCAGATTGCAAAAAGTCTTTATCTTGTGAGTCCATACTCATGATCCAGCAAATTATGTCAAAGAATATAGAGCCCAGAAATGTCTTATAATAATAATAATAAGAAGAAGAATAAGAATAACCATGGGCTTTTGTCTACTGAAACAGGCAGCAGTATCCTAGATTTCCTAAATATTCAGGTCTTAAACTGGTTTAATGCCTTGGTAACGAAAGACTGGAGCCTGTATTCCATACTTTCAAAACAGAGATGAAATTAGTGGGTAAAACTGTAACTATGTTAAAAAGGACCTTAGACTGTGTTAACAAGGATCATCTAGTCCCAGGTAGGCACATTAAAAGCCTGCAGTGCAAGGGAATAGGGCTGTCAGACTGAGACCTTTCCTGTGTATTTAGAAATCTGTTATATTCTGATGTGATTTTTTTGAATGAATAGAAAGGAGAAAGATATTTGCTTCAGAAAAAAATGTTTATTGTCGTGCCTGAGAGACTCTGGGGTTACTCTAAGAGTTGAGGTTTGCAGAATTGCAGCTCCTACATGCCAGACACATCCAGGGTGCTTGCTGCATGCTTGGAGCTAGGACCACACTATTGTGCTACAGCTGTGGTAAGGGCTTTTAAAAATCATATTCACCAAGCTCTGCTCCCCACTGCCATCTCCTCTCCCATACAAAATCCTGTCAGCTTGGGCACAGATAATATATCAGACATTGAGACATTCAAAGCAGGACTTGGCCATTATGCTGCTGATTGCATAGAGCCTGAACGTGAATGCAGACACAGATCCTGCTGACAGGCTTAAATAACACAAGGTAAGACTCAGCAAAGCCTGGATCCTTGTGATTTTAGTCATTGGTTCTCCCTAAAATGCAGAGAGCAGGTGTGTGATTGAAGCTGCATGACCCAATACAGTGAGTACAGAGGCCTTTTCTCCAGAAATTACTTATGTCTGGGCAGGAAGAACAACAAAGAGCTGCCTTTGAATCCTTGCTGACTCAGCAGAGTGTGGACAAGAGAAAAAGCAAATGTGACACAACTGCAAGGAGCAAACCACCATCCCTTCCCGGGACTGTTCCAGTCTGCATGAATGGTTGAGGTTCCCTCACCAGCACATCCCAGGGCAGAGGCACCAGTGCAAGGCAGGGACTGAGCTAATCCAAACATCTCTCCTATCTCTGCTGGTCCCTTTCAATCAGGTTTTATCTGTTTCCCCACACACCTCAGCAGGGCTGAGGAGCAGCCTACAGCCCCCAGCTCTGCCTGTGGTCTTACATCCTCTAGGAGTCCAACCACACTCCCAAATGTCTCTGAGAGGTTGTTCTGAGTGGAGAAGGTGGTATCGTTTTATGCCCTGTGCAGGCAGTTTGTATTTTTGGTAAGAATCCTTTTCTTTTAGTATCTTTTTATTTATGGTCCCTCTCTTCTGTATTCTTTATTCCTGTCTAAACTGAAAGAAGCCACATTATATCTGAGTTCTACTCTGCAGAGCATGGATTTGAAATTAACAGAATGAGCTAGTCCATTCCTAGTTTATTAAAAACTGTTTTTCTGGGTCTGATAAGGAAACCAATTAAAGGCCATGAAGTCTATTTTCATAATAATGCTAAAAGGGGCACTTCATAAATTGAAGATTCACCAGGCAAAGAAAAAGTGGTATATTGTATTTTAATAAAATGAGTCCAGAAGTCTTAAAAGAGCAGAGCAGTAACTTTTTTTTCCACTTGTTTTGAAATTTCCCCTTGTTTCTTGCTCCTTATTCAAACAAACTTCCTGCAGACAGCCAGGAGGCAGTGCAACAGCTGTTCTGTAGGCTGAAAGTGATGGGATATTTGCTTGAGGACATGGCAGAAGAGGGTCAATTATATGCAGTGAACAAATAATTTATTAGATTGGCCTCATTTCTTTGTCATTTATCTGTGAACAGATTATAATTTCAGCAGTGCTGTTTGTTTTTCAGGATTTGACACACGGAAACATAAATAAACAAATGTGACTGCTGAATTTCTCATGAACTTTAATCACTTATACAACCAGATATTAAAACATATTGGTTTTGCTCTTTTAATTGGGTATGTGGTACTGATTTGGGTCTCTTAGCTGAATAGGGTTTACTGACCTCTGGGATATGTGAATGTTCAAAAATCAAAATGTATTTTTTGTAAGATTTCTGCAGAATCATTTTAGAATTCCAGGCACAGAATTGTTTTTTAAAGACTGGGGGAATGGGAACCAGACTGGAAAGAAATTAGCAAAGCAGTCAAAATAAGTTTTTCTACTGACAATTTCTATCAGGGATTTAGCCATCTTAATCAGCAGATATGATCACTGCTTTACAGCAGTTTTAAAAACAAGAGGGTTTTATTGATACTGTCTGTAAACAGTGTTATAATTTTCACTCATGTCTAAATGCCATGTGCATATTAAATGCCTATTCTCATAGCGATAAACACGGTTTAGTAAAAGTTATATTTTGATGTGCACGGAAGTAAATCAGCAGAAGATTGGGCGAACTGAAATGTGTAAACTTTTCTAGCTGAAGGAAATGAATTACTGAAATGCAAAACTAGTTACCTGCTTCATTAAGAACTATGAGTACAGACGATTTCTGTGAAAAATATGATGGGAAGCAATTGGCTAGAGAGTGATTGCAGGAGATAGCATCTGTACTAATTGACTTGTTCAGGATGTACACAAAATCCGATTTACCAATCATATGTACTTTTTGTAAATAATATTATGGCAATTAAAGGATAAATCACTTTTTCGTGATGTTGCTATGTTAACCTAAAGTGGTCATGTGGGTTTAATTCAGATCTAAGAAACAATTTATTTAAAAATGTTACCTTTCAAGTCTTATTTCTTTGTGTGTGCTCTGAGTGCCTTTTGTCTGCTGTATATTGGGGGTTCTCATGCTCAGACTGCTGATCCTAAGGGTGTTCATATAAACAGCTGTTCCTCATATCCTGTCTGGGTTATTTTTTTCTCTCTCTTTATAGAAGTCATAATTCTACTGTATGTAGTGTTGTAGGCATTTTCATGGTAGGAAGCCACAGTGTCTTTCATAAACGGCATTTCCCATGATAGACCAAAAAGTGTGCAGATCCCACAATGATAGATGTTCATTGTAGACAGTCTGGGCAGCAACAGGAGGAAATAGATACATGAGATAGCAGGGTAGTATCTCACGTGGGAAAGACACAGTTAACCTTAGGGGGAAATAGCCAAAAAAAGTAAAACAAGATATTTTTCCCACTAGGTTGGAGAGAAAAGTGAAATTCTCTTCTGTAAATGTCTTTTTTTTTTTTTTTTTCCCTGTGCTTCAACTATTTCACTTTCATTTTTCTGAGATTTGCTCTGCACTCTGGCCAGTTATTTCTCTCATCTACATGACCAACCAGGAGGCTTAGCTAAAATGGAGTCTTGTCCTTCGCTTCAACTCTGAGAGTCTGCTGTGCAGGCTATGCTGAGAAGCTCAGACTTAGATGGGGGAAGGAGTCTGCAAGCTTCAAATCAAGAGATCACTCATATTGAACAGGAATCACAGAACTTTATCCTTGGAAATGGGCTGAGGATTGATGGATTTTTGGAGAACTTTTTTCTTTATGCTTGCAGGAGGTGGAGGAGTGATGGATTTTGTTTTGATCCAGCCCTATAGGATGAGAGTAAATGAAATTACACTGAACTGGCTACAGAAAAAAAAAAAGCCTCTGAGTTTGCTACAAATAGATAAAATGTTTCTCACAGTTTCTAAAAATTGCAGTGAAAAATGAAGGACATGGAGACAGCATGACTTTTGTTTATAAATATTTGTATTTCATGCTGAGAATTCCTTCAGTTGAGTAGAGGCATTAAAAATATCTGAAGATTAGAAAATCTGACTCTGACAAAGTAAATTCAATGGTTTAAATGCACCAGAATTTAGTTCTTCTTGATATAGGACAGGTGGAATTGCCCTCTGGGCAATGCTGTTTATGCACAGTGTCCGTGTCATTCGTGAGCCTGGTTCTGTCTGAACCTGTGCTCACAAGTTGACACCATATTTTGCAAACTGCTCATTAACACTTGCCTTTTCACCCTGTATGGATGAGCAATCAGCTGCAGGCTGAACAAGTGTTTTTACAAGGCTATTTATTTCAGTAATTCAAGTTCTCAAATAGAGCAGGGGAAAAAAGCCCCAAACAATAGCAGTGTGTCATTTTTCTGAACTATTGACCATCTGATCTTCAATAATTTGTCTTCACTCACTTCTCATGCATTCTCTCTCTTTCCTTCAGCCTTATCCCCTTTTCCTGCCAAGCTCCCCTGTCAGGCACGGAGGGTCTTCTTCCTTCTCCCTTCTCCTCCCAGACTGTGTCCATTTTGCACATTTTCTTTCTGATGTTCTCCTCCTAAACTTTAATTATCTCCTCAAGTTCTGTTTTTAGGATGCTACAGAAGCTAAGCAGTACAAACTGTAATACATCCACTGCTTTACACTGTAGGTCAAAAGTTGTTGTTGAAATCCTACAGTTATCTGATAAAACCAAATTCTTTGGAAAGTAGAATTTAATTTTTTTTCCATCCCAAGCACTCATTGCCTTCCATATTTTACCTCCACTGAAATAGATGGCAGTGGTTTCATTGGCTTTGATGAGGAGATATCTGATTACCTGCCTGGTTTCAAATATTCCCAGAAGTCATAGCAGGAAGCATCTTCCAGAAAGTTTTGTATTCTAGTCCGAGCCATGAGAGCACACCTGGGAGTTTCAAAAGGATGCGAAGGAGAAGGTTCAGCTATCCAGAAATCCTCTCTATAAATATTGATGAGGGAACAGTGGGGAGCT
The DNA here is from genome assembly GCF_001604755.1 of Lepidothrix coronata. NCBI lineage: Eukaryota > Metazoa > Chordata > Aves > Passeriformes > Pipridae > Lepidothrix > Lepidothrix coronata. The sequence continues at coordinate 499,912 of NW_016690228.1, read as the reverse complement.
CTGATGTGTTGAAAGATGCTACTTTAATGTGGAAAACGCAATGAGAAATGAGTTGAGGTCTTTTGAAAACCCGTGTTTGGGGGTGCCAAGCACCTGAGAACATGTTCCTGAGTAGTGTAATGCTTTATCAATATTTTGATGGGGATGAAGTCTCCATCGAAGGAGATAAGTGTAGAGTGGAGGTACCTTTGTGCCTCTGTGGTTTATTTTGGAGGATTTCCAGTCATTCTAAAAAGCTCACCATCTTCTGTCATCTCTCAGTGTGCACTGACAATCTTTGTGCTTTACCAGATCAAGCCATTGAGGCCATAGCTGATCAGTAGTGTTGACAGTACTCAGTGCAAAGGGAAGCTTACAAGGATCCTTTGCAGCTGTCTCAAGGCAGAGTGAGTTCAGGATCCACAAAGAGCATTACCTACAGCTGAATATTTAAATATTTGTCTCTGTGCAAGAGTTTAACACTGTTGAATTGTACGTTTATATTGAACTAGAAATGTATACTGTACAACATATAAGGCCCTTGATTGTGCTTAGCAGCTTATCTGTATTTGTTCTCTTTGAAAATGTTTTGTTAGCAGAGTCACTTCTCATAGCTGAGCAACACCAGACAAACAAGCTGGTGTGCACTTTGCTGAAGGAATAGCAATCCCTGTTTGTATTTCCCAGACCTAAAGGGTTTGGTGGTCACTGTAAAATGTGTGCTACCATCTTGTGGAATGCGCAGGTGCAGTTATCCCTGTTCTTGAGTAAGGAACTAAAAATATTGTGAATTCCAAGTGACTTTCCAAGCCACAGACGTTCCATGACACTGTTTTGTCTGCGCTGTAATATCTGGCTCTCCCTTTGAGTTGATGTGTTCGGACTGGCATTCCAAAGCTAAAGGAACAACTGGGACCTTCCAGAGATGAGAAAATTATGCAGATTCATAAAATATTTAGTTTACAATTAACACATGAAAACACAATGTGTATTCCTATTACTTGACACAAGTGAGTTTTCACGTGGAGTAAATAAATCTCTGACAAGTTTACACTTTTTTCCTTTCTTAAATTTTGGATTTTCACTTCAGAAGATACTTTTCCTCTAAGGCTACAATACAGATTTTATTCCTTGATGTATCTTGGGGTTCAGTCACTGTTTTCCTTTTTAATGTGCTTTGCCTGTTACACTCTTCCAATGATACCACAGTATTTGTCTTCTGAAGCTTGTACCCAACGTGTGAAAAAAATTTATGTCTTTCTGTATATAATGGATTGGATCTCTATTTTAGTCTGTGCTGCTCCTTACACATAAAGCAGCACTGCAGAGGAGGTGGAGATGGAAAGGGAGGTGTCAGTGAGCTCCCTCACTAAGCACGAGGTGCTTAGGTGCTAAATGCCTGTAGGTGACCTTATTCTGCCTGCAAGCAGATGATACCAGCACAGGGACTTGACACAGTCCATCCTTGGTGAGGAAGAGGATGTCAGGGACGCATTCCCACAGGTTTTAATAAGGAGAAAAAACAATCATTGTGTGTGGCCTTCTCCAATTCTGGGTACTATGTTGTTGTAGCAGTTTCATCCCAAGTCTATTAGAAGTTTTCCCATTTTTTGACACCTCCAAAGTGAAATTTGACTTGTCTCTTTTCTCCATTTTAGAGAAAAATTCAGAAAACGCCCTACACAAATAAATGCCCAAGATCAGACTCTTTTGCATAATTTTCAGCGATCTGCAGATTTGTGTCACATAGTGTCTGTTAAAGCCTGCGTTCAAAACATTTCTCCAAAGAACACTCTCAGGTTGTATATGGTTAAATGCTAACTAAAAATTAAGAACGTTTTGAGTATCTGCTTGAGAAATTTAATTATGTCATGATTTGAAATTTGTAGGCTTTGGTATCTGTAAGAATGCTACTTAATTTCCTGCAAATGCTATTAGACTTATGCTCCGATCAGCTGGAATATTTTATTCATTATCATGTGGCAGTCAGTGCCCATAATTAACAATTGTGTGTCAATTTGTCAAGCACCATAAAAGACGAAGGTACTTTCACTTTTCTATGGGTCAGCAAATATTTTTCATTATAAATCCCATTTCCCAGAGAAGTTCCTGAGATTACTTTGGTATTTTAGTAATTTAAAAACAAACAGTAGCCAGTTTGCAATTACATTCATTCCTGACTGGAAACTCTTCTGGATACAGTATTGCAGTTTATCTTACCATTTGTCAATAAGAGAGAGGAATATTCCTTCTGTAGGCTGTCAGAAATATCTGGCAGGTGGCTAAATTGACCTTTTCAGTTTTGGTATGCTGCCTCTGCTCTTGGTCTGTCACACAGGGCGTTGCAAGGTGCTCAGCTCCTCAGAAAATCAGGAACTGCTCCCTTTTCTCATTGCAGCAGCTCTTTCTTTTCCGCTTTTCTCTTTGATTTCTCAATTCGTTCCCAGTGATGATAGGTATATAAGTGAGGATAGGACATGATCATCTTATTAATTTCTGAGTACCTTGACGTTAAATCACCATCAGGCATCTGAAGTGGGATAATTAAAATGAACAAACTAAATCAAACGATGATTCCAGAAACCAGTTGCACATCCCCTGGTAGTGGAGTAGAGCTGTTGTCGTTGCACCAGTTTTCTTCAGAAGATGAAAAAACCCCGTTATGTGTAGCAAGAAATCAAACTTCAAAAGGGGCAAGTATTGAAAGAGTTAAGGCATTTGGTTTAATACACTTCACTAGACAGTTTTATGTAAGTACAATTGATAGAGTAGACTCTACAGAATAGACTCTACAGAGAAAACTCTACAGACATCCGAATTTCTATCCTGCCTGCTGAATCTACCCATATCAATACACATCTGTGGTTTCTGTTGGGAACAGGTTTGTAAGCAGAGTTTAGAAATTTGCTGCATTCATTTTGTATATCCATCATATTTTTCAGTCAGAAATCCCAGTACAGAAATGCTGGTTTAGAAGCAGTTTTTCCTAATTTATAATGGATAATACTGCTATAGGACCTATACACAGAAGAAATTAGGAAAACCAAACAAAAAACCCCTCCTGAAAATGGTTAAAATTGAATAGTTTGTGTATTTTCTAGAATTATGTGGGTTTTGTTTTCTGGGTATTTTTCAATTTGTTTTTCTTGCCTACTAGTGTCATTGGTTGTCTCATAAAACTTCCAGTCACATCTGTTGTTGGACACCAGGCACAGAACCAGGAGGTGGAAAGACTGACAGTTCTACTTCCACAGACAAGACTAATACCATGCTAATCCTGGTTGGTCACCCTGTATAGCTGTGAAAAAAAGGTGGAAATTCTTTTGGCTACTTGACTGCCTTGAAAGTGGGGTGACTGAACTGAATGTAAGTTATAACAACTGAGACCAAGGGATCTGTGTGGCTCACCTGGGATTTGTTTATTTAGTACATTCAAATTTTATGTATGACCTGTAGTCACTTACTGAACCAGAAAGCAAATGCAATGGAAAATTATTCTTGACTGTGAAATGGTGCACCTCAACCCTGCTTTGAAAGTACCCTTTGCTGGGGGTGGAGCAGCCATGACTGCAAGGATCTCTCTGATTGTATGAGCCTTTTGATAATGCCGTCACATAAATGCCACATATTGGCTCATTCCGTGGATTCTTTTCTCACTAGGAACTGTACTAAAACTTCTAAGAGGTTTATGAAGATGCTATTAGACAAAAATATTTTTTCTAAACGGGATTAAGTCCAAGATTTAGGCTTTAAAGGTCCCTTAGATTCCTTAAACTACCACAGTCCCTTTCCCATGTGTCTATACCCACATTTATTTTCTTAACACTCTTTTTAAAAATTATCAGTGAAAACTTGACTTTTCTTTTTGATCTCTTTTTTTGATCTTTCTGGTGTACTTCCCCTTCTATTCCAAATGTCTTTGACTTCTCTACTCTCGCTTTTGCTTTTCACACAGAATTTAAATACTGTGCCAACAGAGCACAGCAGAAGTAAAAGCTTATATTTGGATGTGATGATATATCCCGGTGCGTTTGACCCATTCATTCACAATAAATCCTTACTATTTGCTGGATGACTCATATCAGGAAACAGCTTTTTGTAATGTATATGTTTTTTGTAAATATTGAATGCCACCTCTGTATTATAGAGATCAATTGTTTATGACAGAACACTGACCACAGTATCTTTCAATAGGCAAGCTTGGCAGTGTAGTACTACACTGCTACTGTAATCACATATCTCTTTTTATGCTTCTGGTGATGGATCAGTGTATTCGAGGTGGATCTTAGGAGAACTGTGCAATTATAGATATTGAAAATAAACTTCAGAGTCTCCTAAATTAAGGACAGGCCAGGTGGTAGCTGTGATGTGCCATAAACATCTGACAGCAAGTTGGATGACCACATAGAGGTTTTATTCAGCCTCATAATGTAAGTGGACTTCATCACATAAAATACATAATCACATAATACCAGTTATCAAAACCCTCTGAGACTGTGGGGTTTTTTCCCCTGTATTTAGAAAAGAAAATGTTCTGACTTTCTCTTTGCCTGAGATTTAGGAAAGGACATTAAGAACTACGGCTTAGTGTTTTCGCTCAGAAGTGAGATGAAAGAACAGATTTGAGATATAAGGCTTGAACCATCTCTTGGTGCATGGACTTCAGGGACATACAGTCTCTTGATAGAGGCTTCATTTTAAAAGTGTTTGAGGTATTTTCCTTCCGTTTTTCCCACTGGAAGTCTGATTCCAAACCCGGTTAATGGCTAGGAACTTTATTTGCATTCCTAGCCTAAATATATTCATGAACAACTTTTATCCATTTGTTTTGTGACACCATTACCTTTTATCTTGAATAGTTCCTTATTAATAATTTATAGAGTATTAATTAATATTTAATAGAGAGCAAACATATCCTCTCTTACCTTTCCCCTTAGCTGTTCCTATCCATTTTACTAGACTAAACAATCTAAGCTTCTGTAATTTTCCTTGAAGAAATAAAAAGCTCTCTCCAAACTGATTTTTGCAGATTTTTTCTACACCTGGTCTGTTTTCATTTTTCGATGATGATGGCCAAACTCCATCTTGCAAAATGCATGTGGTTCATAAGCTCTTGGAAATGTGTCTCTTTTGCTGATTATTCAGTGTTAGTGCTGCTGCCCAAAATGCAAGAGAAGTGTGTTGCTACTGCTACAAGGTAAGAAAATGGAATAAACAGGCATAGGATCAATGTACAATGATCTGGTATGTGTGATGCTTCTAGTATGAAGTAGCAGCTTCCAGCTCTGCTGTGTGTTCCACTCTGCTGCCAGGAGCTCCAGATTGAGGATGCAGGAACAAGGTAGGACACAGTATTTCATTGGGAAGATGTGCAAAAGGAGGGAGGCTGATAAGGTTGAAGCAATATTTTGAAGAGGTGTAGGGCACAAAATGTGAAGGTAAGGGGGATGCATCCTTTGGGCTATGACCATTTTGCAATGGGCTTAGGGACCATTGCTCAGTTGAAATGTTAATATAGTTGGTCTGGAGCCCAGCTGTCCTGCTATCTTTAGCACCCTGGGATGTGTTTGTGTGGCAGGCTGCAGTAACACCTGAGCTGTGTGAACACACGAGCTGTGGTGCTGGGAGTCTGTTTTAGCATGATATTCCACCTGGGCTGATTAGTCCTTCTCACATAGCCAGGCTGCTCCCAGAGTCAAGGCTGGCAGCTGTGGCCAGCCTGACTTTGGATAATATGGCCAAGCGTTGTAGATTTAGATGACGGGCATATAAACAGCAGAAAAATCTCCCAGAGTCTGGAGTGTTTGTCAGGTACGTAAATATCTCAGATTATTTTTCCTTAAATTATCCCTATGGGGATCATTTATGCAGCAGTTTTATAACTAGTTTTTGCATAAAATATAGTCCTGGTACTCAGGTTATCTTTTATGTAGTCAAACACTTTATTGTTTGCATGCTAATCTAAACTCTTCATCACTGAATAACTTCAGCAGCTCTAGCCTGGTTTTCCTACGGTGCTTTACTTTGGAAAAGAAAATGAATGTGTCTGCTTTTCTTAGTCATAAATTCAGTCTCCTGTTTCTTTGTTATAATTCTTTTGATGTGAACAAAACTCCAAATCCACTTTTTTGTGAAATTTAAATAGTGAGTATGTTTAAGAATGCATATGTGTTAACAATCAATCCTCTGCAGCTGGATGCTTAGTAAAAGCTGGGGCAATGTCTGTGTTTAAAGAGCTCTTTCAATTTTCATACTTTACTTCTGATTGTGCCTGAGATATCATTTCCAGCCTCAAAATAAGTACAGGATTTGCTGTTCCAAAGTGGTAGAGTGATCAATTCAGACTTCCAGTTTACTTTATTCAGGGACCTCTTTCAAATGTCGCATAGAAAAGTATAACCCTGTTAGAAGAGCCCAGGTGACGTAGGGAGCCTGGATAACATAGGATTTCCAGTTTGCTGGAGTACGTTGGGGTGTGCCAAACTTTAGGATGTAAGTCTGTCTCACTGAAGAGTACCTGAAGTCATGGCAGTGGAGAGTTACACTTTTGTATAAAGCACACCCATCCTATAATATGAGGTCTGAAACAAACGTTTTAAGTGCATAAAAACAGCAGCTCTCATTACATCTGCATGTATATACGTGCTGTATGTATTGCACTGCACATTCCTGTGCACTGCACAGCCCAGATTTCCAAGCTCTCAATTGCAACCTGCGCGCATGTGATTACAGCTACTAAACTATCCTGTGCTTAATTTACCACTGTTTAAAGCTTTCATGCTATGAAATGGCCCACGGCTTCTTTGCTAAGTGAGCAGCGAGATCCTTCTACCCATAGACCTCAGCTCTCGCCCTCGGGTGCAAAGCAGTTAGGTCATTGATAGAGTGTCACTGCAAGCATTTGTTTGGACCCAAACCATTTCTTTTCGCTTACTCAGTGGTAGGAGGGATGCTGAATGTAAAATAATGGTAATTTTCTTACACAGGCTACAGTGAGCCAGGCAGGTGCCCTCCCCTGCAGAAGCTATGCCCAAGGAATGCCTCAGGGAGTAAGGAATGTACTTCACTGTGGCAGAAGACATCTTTGGGGCCTCAAACTGCTCCCACAGCAGCATTTATAATCCAGTGGTAGCCCAAGACCCAAGTCAGGACAGTGTCTTGACTGAGGGATTGGGGTATCCCAGAGGTAGATATAAAACCTGTCCTGAGAAACTAGCAAGGCTGAGTCTAATGCATGGCATGACTTGGTCTTTTCTGTGTTTGTGGTTGATCAAGGTCTAAGCTCTAGTTGTTGTTGATGTCAGTTGTTTTATGGTAATGTCTCTTCCATAAAACAGTGGCAAAGCTGCTGAGATATAGTATCGTGTGGCACCCATAATGCTACTTCACACTTACTTTCTATAGTCTAACTGCACCTCTGATTTGGTTTTTTTTCTCATATTTTCCTCTTCTTTTTTCTTCCTATAAAACTTTAAATTCAAGATTGAAAAAAAAATAAAATTGAAAGTCTCTGCTGTAAAACGATACCTGGAACGATAATTGGATCAAATGAATAATGCGCATTTTTTACTCATGGTCTGAAATGTCCTAGTTTGTGTGATGGATTAGTCACTATTTCCTTGTGAATTATGTCATCACTTTCAAAATGATAGCTTAGTTTCCACAGAGTGGCTGAAGCCTTATTAACTGCTTGTTCATAACAGCTCTACAAAATTAGAATTTTAGTTAGCGGTAATGGTTAAAAAAGGTGGGAAACAAAACCAACCAGGAGGTTCCAGTTTACCTGAAACAACCACTTTCATCAAGATGTGATCATTATTTTTTAATTATGTTTTGCTGGTTTGTGTATGGGACTTGTTGAATAAAGTAATCATGTTCACAGTTAATCAGGATGTATCTGATTCCCTCTCAAAAGCAGGGAAGCCCAGTGGTGGCAGATGCAGATCTTATTTCAGCTGTGTTCTGTATTTAAAGAAAAAACAGCTGGGAGCAATAGTTACTAGCATTAGTGACACTCAGCCAACCTATGCAGTCTTTTGGACTCCATTATAAATATGAAAAAAAATCACAGTTCACAAAATGCAGGGATCAAATGATTTTTATAACAACTCATTCCTTTGTCATATTTTATTTTAAGATGTAAATGAGCACATTACAAAACTGGATAATTGTAGATTAGTATAATTACCATATGGGTTTCAAGAGGTGGAGGGAAACTAGGACTTCTGCAAACTGTTCCCAAATACACTTTGATAGGAGAAAGGAATAGGGGAAGACCTAGGGAGGTATTTGTGGAGGTGGAAAAAAAAAGGGAAAAGGAAGGAAGGGAGGGAGGGAGGAAGGAGAATAAGTACTATTAAATGGTTGTTTTTGTAAAAGTATTTGGTTGTGCTCTCTGAGGTATAATAAATATAGTCCAAAACGCAAAAATGTGCAATTCTGTAAGAAAGACTCAAAACACTACCATCAAATCCTCCAGCCTGATGAGAGTGTTCAGCCTACCATAATTTAGAGTTTGTCATTAATAACTGACACACTTTACTGACATATTTCTTTTTCCATCATGTATTTGAAATTTTAATCAAATTGGTCTTCGCCTACTAAAAGCTTGTTCATTTGCTAGGAAATTTCATTGGGCAGGAATAAATACATAGAGAAATAATAATTCTGAATGCTGAAAGACAACTTCAGACTTCCAGAAATGTATTTTCTGTGACTCTTATTGTTTTCCATCATCTTTGTGTAGGACTGTGACACATAAACTCTTTTCCCAGCAGAAATTTGGGTTATAAATCTAAGTCTGCAATATCATGTTCCAGAGTAAATAAAAAGAAATCAAATTTCTGTTGAGTCAAGTTGGGTTTTTTTCTGTTCAGAGTCAACTTCTGATTTTTGATTTAATGGACTAGTCCCACTGACTAGTGACTGAAAGGCTAATGCAGGAACAGCCACACTAGGTCAGATCAAAAGTTGGTCTAACCCAATACTCGATCTTCAGCTCTGAAATGAATGCCTAGGAAAGAGTACAAGAGGATAGGCAGGCATAGCTATTTCCAAAAAATACTTTGTATTACTGCACTTCATTGCTCAAAGACTAGCTGAGCCATAGGTGATAAACCTTGATAGGTTATTATTCCTATGAATTGGTCCAGTCAGCTTTTCAGAGTACGTAAACTTTTAGCAGTTACAGCTTCCCATGGCAGGGGCTTGCACACAGTTTAATGAAGTGCTGTATGAAGAACCACATCTTTTTGCTAGTTCTGTAACATGCTAGTTTCATGCCATATGCCCCAGTTCATTTTGGTATGACAGAATCACAGAATGTGCTGATTTGCAAGGGACCCACAAGGATCATCAAGTCCAATCCTTAGCCCCACACAGGACCATCCCCAAGAGACACACCATATGCCTGACAGTATCATCCAAACATTTCTTGAACTCTATCAGGCTTGGTGCTGTGACCACTGACCACTTCCCTGGGGAGCTTCTTCCACTGTCCAGCCACCCTCTGGGTGAAGAACCCTTTTTCTGATATCCAGCCTAAACCTCCCATGACACAACTTCAGGCCATTCCCTCAAGCCCTGTCACTGGTCACCACAGAGAAGAGATCAGTGCCTGCTCCTCCTCTTCCCCTCAGGAGGAAGTTGTAAACGGGATGAGGTCTTCCCTCAGTCTCCTCTTCTCCAGGCTGAACAGACCAAATGACCTCAGCTGCTCCTCGTACGGCTTCCTCTCAAGGCCCTTCAGCATCTTTGTTGCCCTCCTTTTGGCAATCTCAATTAATATCTTTCCTGTATTACAGTGCCCAAAACTGCACGCAATATTCAAGGTGAGGCCTCACCAGTGCGGAGCAGAGTAGGACAATCAGCTCCTTTTACTGGCTGGTGATGCTTTGCCTGATGCCCCCCAGGACATGGTTGGCCCTCCTGGCTGCCAGGGCACTGCTGACTCAGATTTAACTTGCCATCAACCAGGATCCCCAGGTCCCTTTCCATGGTGCTGCTTTCCAGCATCTCATTCCCCAGTCTGTCCATACATCTGGGGTTGCCCCATCCCAGGTGCAGAATCCGGCACTTCCCTTGTTGAACTTCATATAGTTGGTGATTGCCTAATCCTCCAATTTTTTGGGGTCTCTCTGCAGGGTCTCCCTGCCTTTGAGGGAGTCAACAGCTCCTCCCAGTTTTGTATCATCTGCAAACTTGCTTGGTATCCCTTCCAGTCCTGCATCCAAGTGATTTATGAAGATGTTGAAGAGCACAGGGTCTAAGATGGTGCCCTGCAGAACCCCACTAGTGACCAGTCTGATGTTACCCCATTCACTACTACCCTCTGTGCTCAACGTGTGAACCAATTGCTCACCCAAATGTGTCTTCAGATAGACTGAGCAGATAGTTGTTCCTTTCCACCCTCTTCATTTCTCTGATGATTTTGTGAATGTCTGTCATATCCCATCCTTAGTCATCGCTTACCCAGGCCGAAAATAACTCTGTAGTTATTTTCGCCTGGAAGGTGCTCCATGCCATTCAGTGTACTTGCCATCCTTCTATCAGCCTATATAATTTTGCCATGTATTTTTAGTGTAGCAAAACCAAGAGATAAGACTGAAACTTTTACAGTGAGAGACTATTTCTGTATGTTTTCTCTTCCTTTGCTAGTAATTTGATTTACTGTTCTGTTTTAAGCCCACCTGGAATCTAGGCACCACACAGCTGCTCACTCACTTTCCCCTGATGGAATGAGAAGGAGAATCAGAAGAGTAAAGTGGGAAATATCATGGGTTGAGATAAAGACAGTTTAACAGGTAAAGCAAAAGCCACACACACACAAGCAAAGCAGAACAAGGAATTCATTCATCACTTCTTGTGGTCTGCCATGTATAACCATCTCCAGGAAAAAAGGACTCTGTCCTAGCTAATGGTGACTTGGAAAGACAAACACCATAACTCCAAATGTCCTCCACCTTTCTCCTTCTTCCACCAGCTCTATATGCTGAGCATGATCCTATATGGTATGGAATATCCCTTTAGTCATTGGGGTCAGCTGTCCTGTCTATGTCCAGTCCAAACTCCTTGTGTACTCCCAGCACATTCACTGGTGGGGTGAAGTAAGAGACAGAAAAGGCCCTGACTCTGTGTCAGCACTGTTCAGCAATAACAAAAACACCTCTGTGTTATCAACACTCTTTTCAGCACAAATTCAAAACAGCCCCATACCAGCTACTGTGAAGAAAATTAACTCTATCCCAGCCAAAACCAAGACATTTAGTGTAGTGACTGCTGAGATAAGCTGTTTGAAGGGCTGACAGTTGTGACTCTGAGATCTCATTTGTGCCTTACAATAGTCTGTCCCAGACTTCATCAGCCTGTGTACAAAGTCATGATTTTTGGCTTTTTCCAAATTTATGGAAAAAGCACTCTAAATTTGTGTGTCTTCAATATAACCTACTATTTCATTGCTTGGGTTCTAAGCTACATATAATGGACTTGTGTTGGTGGTGTAGGAACAAGAGGGTGCTTTCGAAGCAAATCTCCTGATTGTCTTCACTTATCATGTGTTTATACACACAGAAGATAATCTTGAGAGCCCATGAACTTGACTCCTTTCAGACGTAATTAAACCAAAAGATAAGCTCCAGGAGTTCAACTTGGGTGTCGTGTCCTCAGACATTGAATTCATGGAAGTAGACTGGACGGAGTCCAAATTAACTTAAAAACAAAACAAACACAAAAAAATCATGAAATGTGGATTGTGTGTGGTCTTCAGCAGGAACTATTTCACTGTGCAGATCTGCTCCTGTTAATCCTCAGTTCTCTCTAGTTTTAACATGGCTTCAAGTCCTATTTCAGTACTTCATCAGTTGCCCCTATCTTTACTTTCTAGAGCAAATTAATGTCATCTACAGGGTGTTAAAAAATAGCAATTTTACAGTTTGGGTTTGAGATATTAGACCAATATCACTGAGAAGAGATGTTTTTTCCTTTGAGATCTTCATATATGTACCATTTCTTACCACCTTTCTTCTACTACTGTGCCTGATACTTTGAGTTTTTTCTTAAGAACTAATTACAAAAAAAATTTAAAAAATCTTGGCTGTTTCCTGTAGCTGTTCTCTGAATTTGAATGCTCAGGCTGAATATTTCACTATCTCCTTTATATTATTATTTTTCAATGAAAGAGAAATTACCAAAAGAAAGGAAGGGAAGTACATGAATTTGGAGGCATGGTAGATTCTTGAAAATTGCCATAATTGATAACTCATCTTCAACATGTGATTTAATGGGAAAGAAAACCAGGATGGTCTTGAACAAATATGATGTTGAGGAGTGATGAACAAGTTTTTGTGGTTTATATAAATTGTCTAACTAACCTTGTGGTGACAGCAGTGATTATGATATAAAACCTTTTTAACTTGCAGGATTATCACATTTTTCATTGCTCTGTCTTTCTGTTTCAATTGGCAAAATTTCACTTATTGGCTCATTTGATTGGGGAACTGAAAGAACCAATTTTCTGCTCCTTCTGAGATGGAAACTTGTCTTGCTGGACTTCTGTTTACAACCTCTTGACAATGCTTATATTTTATTTAGGAAATTGTATTCATCACTTCAGTTTGTTCAACCAAAAACCTCCAGGCACTTAATTCAACTTTAGATATATGCAGTAGGATAAATGCATAAGTTGACGGAGTGCAATGATTTGTCATTAATGTAACCTTCTGCTGTTTTGATGCCTAGTTTTTCCCATCTATCACACTTGAGATAGAAGTAACCACAGCAGAGGAGTAAAAAAAGGCATATGAAAGTGCCCTAGTCCTCCACCTATGAAACAGGAATCTGAGAACTCCCCCTTGTTGCATGAAACTTCTGATTATTGTGAAACCATAACTGGCCTCATAAATATAATAGGATCTGTGATGCAGTGCTCCTTGCTATCTGGTCTGTTAAGCTTTTAAGTTTGGTGTGAAGTCTACCTTGAGATTAGAAACAAACAGTCTGATCTAGAGAATTCTTCAGGCAGGTATTTTTTGAATACTTAAAAGAAAATAAACCTAGTATTGTTATTATCCTATTCTTTGTTGTTAGCCTCTCCTGTTACTAGCTTCTCCATTGTCAAATGACAAACGTGCTTCACAGCTGCAATCTTCTTTGCAGTTGTTCTGCCAAAAACGTTAATAAATTAAATCCTTATTGTTAGGCATATTTATGAAATACTTTGCTTCATTCCCAATCTACATGCCCTTTTTTTAGTACAGTTACAGAATTAACATGCTTCTGTTGCATATTTATAAATCTTAAATATAATTAACTTCGAATCACCGAATTAAGTGGTAACCCTGATTATTCTTTATTGTGAGAATGGAATAGGCATTTGTGCATTTAGTTTACAGGATAACATCTGGTGCAGAGAGTGCCAAACAGCCAGCTATTCTGCAAATTGAGTGCTAGAAGATGATTTTTAAAGAAAAGTCTGCTGCAAAGACAATGCTGCAATGCTTGGACAGAATTCACAGAATGTGTACTGCAAGGGAATCACAACCATGCTGTCAGAGGGCAGGAGAAACACTCCCCCCACATCTCTCTTGATGTACAAACAGGGTTTGGCACCTGCTATTCTCTGTGCTCTCCTTGTAGATATTAGTGGAGTGGTTGAGACAAGACTGTGCTGAGTCTCTGACTCCTTCAAGTGACTACCACACCAGGGATGTTGATGGGAGAGACCTTGTCTGCTTACACCCGGCTTGTATTAGGGGTAACTCTAGCTCAGTGTGACTGGGGAAACTGAGTCTTTTGTGTCTGCTGTGCTCCCCTCTCAGTTCGCTGCAGGGTGTTCTCTTTCTAGCAACTTGAAAGGATCTAAGTGTGTCCTGTCTCAACAGTTCTGCTGTCACAGAGCGGGATGCATAATTTACACATATTTATTGTATTATTAAAAAAGAGCCTATGTGGCTAACTAACAAATCCATGTGATCTGATGATGAACAATTTCCATATATGTATATCATGTAGTGGGGCCTCTGGTGGTCTAGTGGTTAGGGTGCAGGACTCTCACCGCTGCGACCCGGGTTCGATTCCCAGCCCCCCGGGCAGATGGAGCTCGTCAGCCTTGTGTGGCAATCCATCTAAGAGAAGGTCACTCTAAACAAACCTATGTTCTGAGACCCTCACTGCCACTGTCCAAACTTGCTCGGCCCTGGCAGATGAACCTCAGGATTAAAGGGTGTACTCAGTTCAGCGCACGCTGTGTCTCACCTAAAAAATCCACTGCGCAGGCTCGAAGGGTTAATGACCTTTCCCAAATCTTCGCTCGCGAAGACTGGCCATTATTATATATCATGTAGTGAAAAACATGTAAGAATTGCAGCAACAGTAAATCAAAGAGCATTTACATACAATCAAGCAATGAGCTTGTTAAAAGCCTATAGAAGTGGAAACTGTGTAAACTCAGTCCTTCCAGATGGGACAGTGCAGACCTACTTTTAGCCGTATCATGGCCCCATCAATACTAATATAAAATTTAGTTTACTCTTTCTTTTTTTTTTTTTAATTATTTGAAATAATATTTTTCCCTTACATTTTTACCTCTCTTTTTTCTTTCTTTACCTAATTAAGCTATTCCCCAAAAATCCTACCTTTTGTTTCTTTTAGTGATCTGAAGAAGAATTCTTGAGTTTGTACTGCTTATTCGTCAAGTGCTATTTTCTGGCCTGGAGAGGTTTTGTGTAATTCATGTCACCACGGTGTTGGAAAGTATTATTGGGAAGAGAAAGAGAAATTTCAGTTGTATTAAAGCATTAAAACATTGCTTTCCCACTGCATCTTTGAAAAAATAATGTATTTCTAACAACTCTGTATGGAATCTCAGCTGGAGTTGACTGTACAGTAGTATATACCTCATGTTAGATCTAAATTTAATCCGCCTGTAGTCAACCAAAAGCAGATGCAGCATTAGCTGTATAAGCTGGATATAAGGCAGTCAATTTGCTGAGACAATCTTTAACAAAACACTTCTTTCCTATTCAATTTTCAGATTGTTATGTTATTCTAAGGGACTGATGACAAATGATCATGCTGTTTTGATGAGGGTTTCTGATTGACATCAGATTTCATTAGGGGCATTAGTATTGAAGAGAAGGGTCACAGGTTGGTCATGGTTCATTCTACCTGCCTGTCTCACTCAACAACAATCAGGAAATGTCCAGTAATTTTCTGGGTTTATGCTCTTTTTAACATTTTAATATTTCAGATGGGTGAAGTGCAAGTTAATCATGTTTATGCATTAATAAAAGGTACATAAAGTGTTTCAGTTAGTCAGTTGAATTAAATGATTTCAGAGATGTGGTAATAACCTTAATTGATGTTTTGAATACACTTCATATGAATTAGATACATTAAACGGGACAAAAGTGATGTTTTTTAGGCATTCACTACTAATTGGCATGTTTGCTAATTCCTGCAGCCACTCTGAGCAGATGCTGGTAGCTTTCCATCATTGTCCAAACTTTTCCATATTGTGTACCTTGTGTTGCGAGCACACCTACTCCAATTTTCCCTTCCCAGTTTAAGCCTCCATAGATTGGAAAAATGTAATTTCAAAACCTCAAGGATCATGCAGCTTACTTATGAGGATAGTGGTTTTATTGCTGACTGGAATCCACCAGGTGTCCAGAGATGAGAGGTATCTCCTCCCATTGCAGTTCCTACTTGCCTTGCTCCACATCTATGCAGAGCGTTTCTCAGGCTTACAGGTGGTCATGGAGATAAATCTGAACATAGTAATTCTTTCTGCCCTTTCGGCATGCCTTTGATGATAGAGAAGAGGAAAGAATGTATTACCCTGTCTTTTGTCATTTGAGTCAGAATGACACATGTGGAATGGTGGATCACTCACTCAGGTATTGCATCCAGAAACAAACAGGGCAGAAGAAGGACTAAAAGGAAAATGCTAGCTCAGAGGAGGAGCTGTTTAATTCTGTGGTGGATTTTAAATGTGCCTTTGCAGAAAATTAAGGGCAGTTAAAATAACGTAAATTGATCTTTATCTGTCACAGCCGTCTTCTTTCTCCAAATTAGTGTTAAACCCCATCTGCAGTAAATAATGCTATAATCTGTCATAAATATTTGAACTCTTCTTTCTCAATAAATGATGATTGCACTAAGTAAATATTTAGCAATTAGATATCATATCTATTTTGGCTTTTTTCTCCATATGTGTCTTTGATCACACCACAAAAAGACTCAAAACTGTTTGACTCTCCCATGCTTTCCACTTTTTTCTATGTAAATATGCAGTTGAAATTTCCTCTTGTATATTTCTGGACTCAGCAGTGAAAAGGCGGTTTAAAAGCCAGGCTGTTCAGCTTAGGAAAGGATAAAGGAAATGAAGAACAAAACCAGTCTATAGCTCCAGTATAAATGTGGTTACACACAGAACAGGATAGTTGTATTTTGCAAGTCAGATTTTCTGCACTTCTCTAAGCAAATCTAGGGGAAAAGAAAAATAAAAATCTAGTGAGCAGAGAGCCTAATATGCTGGAATTTTAGATGGTCATTAAGGACTGCAGCATTTGTTTTGAGAGGTGGGAAATGCTTTGGCTTTCATTGTTTATTTTTTTGGTGCAGAACTCCTTGCAGAATTGAACAGACAAATGAAAGCATTCCATTTGTCATGTACGTCTTTAGTGTGTCCATTATTGCAGGCAGAAAATTCTCCACCTTCCTGAATTTTATAAGCTTCAGACATAGGGTGAATAAATATGTACTTGAAAGCACAATACAAAAGATGAGAAATTTTGGTTTAAATGTAAAAAAAATTATATTCCCTTTTGTCATCTGAAGGCAATAAAGCTTACATACATAGTCATTGTTTTATTTAAATCTAGACTAGCTGCAGCACTGTCCTATTTTAGCCTCTACCCTCAACAATATATCTTGTTCTTTAAAAGGTATTTTCTCTCTCCAGTGAGAACTCTTTTTGTTCCTAAACAAAGCCCTGAAAAGGTCACATTGGAAATTTGAGTTCCAGGTAATTCAAACATAAGCCTAAGTTGAAAAATGATGTGTCTGCAGCTTGCCAAGTGCTATTAGAATCTACAGTGTTAGTTTAGATTCAAGTCGAATAGAGCAATATCCATTGGGAAATTATGCTTTCCTGAGAAGCATGTATGGATTTTTCCTTTCTGTATACCTTTCCAATAAATATTATGATAGCAAGATTCTGTTTCCCATGAATTCTTTATTTAGGTTAAGTATTATGTGTGAACTCTGATTTCATGGTTTAGTCCTGATCAAAGTAGTTGATGTTTTAGTTTATCTGGTAGAGAATTGAATTAAAACACACTGCAGACTCACATGACAGTCCTAATAAACGTGGTTTGTAGTAACACATGTCCAGTTATATAGTAAGAAATAGAAATGAAAGTACTTGAAACTGCAATGGAGGAAGAATTTTGGTTTTGCTTTTCAGATCTGTGGTGGTCTCTGCCACTATATATGTCGATCAGCCTCTGAACCCAGGCAAAGGCTTTGTTTTCTTCTCTGATTCCTTTCCATTATATATTTAATATCTTATGCAAGCATAAATATTCAGTACCTACATTTAAATCAGAATAGTTGTAGGTCAGAATAGGGTGGGATGAGAATTTTGACTGCTCATGTTTCATAGGAGAGCACCAGAATGAGAAGCAATGCATCACTGTTTGCTATGTTGCTTACAAATGGCTCAAATATGTTTGACTCTAAGCCTACTCTTTGAGGTACGGAGCTCCTTCTATTTCTAGGTATAAGTGAATTAGCTGAATATTATTATCCTTCTGCAGTATTAATCATCGTTCGTTGTTGTGTTTCTGAAGTCCGGTGCGTACATGTTCATTCCTAAGAGACTTCGATCAGCATACCTCTGTCTGCTTCTGTGGGATATGTGGATGAATAACTTCTCATAGGCTGTGGTTTATCCTGGTGTTTGGAAGTTGACTGTCCATCCTTCAGTGTGGCAGCCATCTGTTTCTGGACGAAGTGTAAGCTGACTGTGAGCACTGAAAAGCACATCCATATAAAACTGACTGACATCAATTATGGGATTTGAAGGGTTTGAGTTTTGGTCCAGACAGACTTTGAATGCAATGTCAGAGTTGCAGAAGGGCTTCCTGTGCCTCATGCCAGCCATACATCTGAACATGCTGGCATTCAGAGTATGAATGAAATCCTTCCCATGTGTATTTTTCACTTGAAATGAAAAGTAAATATGAAAGTGTTAAAACTAACAGATAGAATAGAATGGAGGATGCTGTTGCTAAGCATCGCTTAAAAGGCCGTTCTTCTACAACAAGTGCTGGTAAATACAGTGCTATTTAACTCAGGAGATCTAATCCTAGCGTGTATTCTGTATGCTCTCTTCAAATGCTAACAATAAAAATATAGGGGTTTTTCCCCCTTCTATTTTGTGTTAGCACAGCAGTCAACATCACCAAATATGAGCTCTCTATTGCTTTTAACCTGTCAATAGAGTGGTTCTGAATGTTCTGTTTACAAATCACCCTGTGTTGTGTACCAATGCAGTGGCCATTGCCCAACCAATGCAGAGTGAAGGATGAGGCTGCAAAGGACATGAGCAGGCAAAATGGACCTACAAGTTGCTGTTTACTATCAGAACCGCCAGAACTTTTTCAACCACTCTAGAAAATGCTGATTTGATGAAATGGAAATATTTCACCTAGAACACATGGGGTTTGATTGTTATTAGAAGCAGTGCTCCTCAGTCCAACTTGAGAGCATTAGTTCTATCAGGATTTGGGGCTATAGTGTATTGATGGAGGGGTATGGACAGATGCTCACAGATCATTATGATCAGCAAAATGTCGGCTTTATTAGAAGAAAGACACCTTATATACTGTTTATGACACTCAGACGTGTGTTTCTTGTTCACAGAGCACTGGATACATAAGAAAAACATACTTTGTTGTCCAGTGCTAATTGGATCACACCAGGTGGTCATAGGAGATGAGAAAACTTGTTCACCTGCCAAAAACTCCTCCTTGACCTTGGCAAAAAGCCTTCTTTGTTCTAACTTCAGCTTCTGTAGCCATTTTAACTACACAGCTCATTTTACTGTTCACACTCAAATATGCCAAGGTAATGCTCACAGAAATGCAAGGGAAATTGTTCACACGATCTCAGTACCCCAACAATAGTGCCATAATCTTCTGCAGGATTTCCACATTTCCTGGATGAGATGTGCAGAATCAAGGAACTCAGAAATGTGTCATGATTTCTGACTCCATTGCAGAGACATGAAGGCCAAGCAGAACCCACCTTGTTCCAAAGATCTGATAAGGCTAGACTCAATCACGTACATCCCAGGCAACTGAAGATTTCTAGGGGCAGACAAAGAGAGAGGACTCCATTTTCAAGATGCAGCTACACAAATTCCTGAATTGTTCTGAGATGTTGTCCTAATGAAAACATGGTACGTGATACCATTAATATGAGAAGCATGAAAAGTTTTTAACCCAGCCTGCATTATTGGGGGCCAGTAAAGGCATTCATCAAGAGGATGAAAGATCAATAGAAAAAGTAAAGAGACTTCTGAACTGAAGCCAGTTGGCAGGTAAAAAACAATAGCACTGGAGTCTTCAAATAAAGATATTGAACCACCCTTAATGGTGAAATATGATTTTATTAATTGGGACTCCCTGTCAAAATCCATTGAAAAGCTGCTGGAGTACTGGGAGAAAAGTTCGTGTCCCTTGTCACTAAGGTCACTTTGTAACTGGAACATCCCTGTTGGGCATCCTGGAACACAGCAGGACAGCCTCAGGCTTGAGCAACATTCATTGCAATGCATAGATCATCTCAGCTTTACTCCTCTGAAATCTCTGAAGAATTGCACAACTGTCAATTTTTGGCCTTCCAGATTGTTCAGTGATATGCAAGTGAGTGACTGGAACAATTCTCACACATCTCAGTGCAGCCTTCAGGTTTTTGGGAATGTATATATACCTGCTTTCTTGCAGCAACAATATACACCATAACTAAATCTCACTATCATTTTTACAGGGTAGCAGACCTAATGTCATCTATCCCCTATGGCTTCAAAGCATCAGATTTGAATGCTCATCTAAATACAAATATGACCTCTGCCATTTTGTACTTATCTTTTTTCCAACCTTTGTTGCCCTTTTACTCTAAATGTCAAGTCTTGAGAATGCATCTGCCATCCTGTGGTGCTTCTTGTTTGTAGGCTTTCCTGGCGCCTTGAAGTTTTGCAAGATGTCCCAAACCTTTCATAACGCATGGGTAAAGATTGAAGAAGAACATAAGACAAAATGGCTTTCTTTATGATTCAAAGTATGCTGTGAGCTGGCTGGTAAGACTCCAGAATCAAGGAAAAAGTTTGATAAGGTTTAAGATTGCTTAAGTAGTTTCTCCCAGAAACATGACTCTTGGTAAAAAGATTATTGAAGTAGCAGGGTTGTTCCATTTACCCATAACTATGTTACTGCTTCAAAGAGAGAAGTGAAGTGGAGCCCAGCTGCTGTGCTGACACATATAAGTAGCATTTCTAGCAAGGATTTACTGCTGGGAAGCTACAAGTTGTACTGCATGTATGTTTAAGTGCATGGGTATACCCACACAGACACACAGAAGACTCTTGTTTGCAGAGCAGGTAGAGTTCTTTTACCCTGGCTGGACATAGGCATCTTCTGGGGACTTCTGGTTCAGTTCTGCACTGAGCTGGCACTGGATGACATTAGAATTTTGTGTGGATGGTGTAGTTAATCCAGCTTTGTGCACCACCAGTTTAGAAACACAAAGAGCACCATTACAGTGGGCTGCAGTCATCCGAGGCTTTGTATTGGACTCCATCACAGCAACCGAGGAGTTAGTCACACAACATTTCTTTAGGAATTGCAGCCACTGCACAAGTAAGTAACTATTTTACTGTCAGCTATGTTAAGAAAATCAGTTTTTCTACATTTTAAATCTCGCCTCTATGCTTTTCCTTTACTGTTTTGAAGAACTGTGATCCTCTCCAACTGTTGTAGCCTGACAAGATGTGTATTAGCAAAGGGGCAAACACAGAAAGCAGTGCTGTGATGAATTTTATGTTTCAGCTGCTTTTCAGAAGGAACCTGTAAACCAGATAAATTTAGTCTGCAAACAAAGAAACTATAAAGCAGTCACAGATGTTGTTTCTTTTTAAGCACAGTGTAAATAAGAGTATTCATAAAACTTTTATGGACTGTGTCTGTACTTTTTTCTGCAATGTTATAGAAAAGAATTAATAACTCCCATCATCAAATACAAAATAGAATTTTGCCCTACTTTCATGGTGAAAGAAATAAATTTTAAGTGTATCTCTTATGTTCCCTATATATGCATCACTATATGACTCTTGGTAGCCTGTATAAATAAATGTTGACTCTTGCAAGTGATTAGACTAGTCTCAGAGAAAATAAGAAAATCTTGACCATACATCACACATACAGTGACTGTAGTCACACGTGTTCAGTGATACAGAAGATCCTTTTTTCCTATGAGCGTCTTTTATGTAGGTTCATCATGTTTGCATAACCCTAAATGAAGCCTTACGGTACTCAAATTTATTTTTCACACCAGGGACTAACATTTTTTTAAGCTTTGAATGGATTTCAGCTTTTATTCCAAAATATTTTTCAGAACCTCAGCGAGTCTTTTGTAGTTAAGACATTGACACTGGTTTGACACTGGTTAGACTAGAAATTTGACTTCTGCGAATTTGTAACAATAGTTTATAATGTATGTAACAGAACATCAGTTTCTTGAAGTTAGTGCTTCAATTGTCTTACATGGAAATAAAAGCAGTTTCTAAGTGAATATAAGTTGTATACTTCTATCAGAATTAAAAAATAATATCAAATTGGAAAAAGGTATTTTCTACAATCAGATGGAGGTATCTTTAGAAAATAATGATCCCAGTGTTCACAACCAGTTGCTGTGTAGTAGTTGTGTTTAGCACCTGATTCATCTTCTCTAGATGAGAGCAGGTTTGCTGTGAACTAAAATTAAAGATATAATATCAGAAAATTTAGATTATCTCCAGTTTGCAAGATGTCTTTTGCAAGACTTCTGTCATAGAGCTTAAAAATGTACGATAAATATATGAAATAAAATTTCCATCAGTCAAAACAGCACACTCTATTGTGGGTAAACCACACACAGTTTTCAGGCTATCCTTTTTGGCAGCTCTTTGCAGAGGTCATGCAGCAGGGGAAGCCACGAGGGTGCCATTCAGCAGAAAGTGAGCAATGTCTCTTTTCAGTTTTGCATTGTACAGCGTTCTCTGTTTGAAATGCTAAGTGTCAGTAAAAAATACAAGGCAAAAGTAAATAGTGGGTGAAAAGCTGCTTCATAAGTCTGTCCTTAATTGTCCCACCTGTAGGCTCTCTCGGCAGATAACAGTGACTGAAAAAAGAAGCAAGACACCTTCTTCATTCAGAGGCTAAAGTGAAATATTGAGAGTATTCAGAGTTTGTGTGTCCTTGTAAGTTTAATAAAATTGAGATACTGCCAAATCAAAACAGCATCCTGGGCATACTCCTATGCTTCTTTTCTTGTTTTTGGCATTTAGTTAATGCTGAGGTTTTATACTTATGTAACCTTTCTTTCTTCCTTGCTTCCTTTCTTTCTTTTCCACCCCAGGTACCCTTAAGAAGCAGAAAAAACTATAAATGCTTTAATGATTCCTTTGTGGTACTAAACCCCTTTTGAAGCACCTTTAAAGCTGTTCCTTAATACCTCAACCACGCTAAATCACTTTAACAGTACATTCTTATCTGTGTATCTGTCAAAGTAGGTAGTCATGGAGGTTTATCTGTGCATGTTCAATATCCTAAATCTGTCTAAGATAAGGACAACAAGGAAAAAGGAGTAGAAAATTGTAATGTGTATGAAGACGTTAAAAATCCTAAAGGAAATTTACTTCTGTGTAAACCCATTTTATTTTAGTGATTTTGGCCTCTCTGTTTGAAAGGGTATGTGACAGGTGGATTTTGTTTTGCCCACATTTGAAACCTCTTCAATGCAGATGTCTACAATGGTTGTACTTGCCTGAAGGTCTCAGCATAGCTAGAGAAGAGAAATAGGCATGTCTAAAATAGGTCAGATGAACTGGCTGCCAAAACTCACCCATTTCTCTCTTGAACCTGTAAAAAGAGCCTTAAATGTTAAATATCTGCTTTGCAAATGTCCAGTGTTCAGCAAGATGAACCACACTCAGACTGTTTCACAGGTATTGATTAGCAAAATATATTAAGCAATAGGAGAGGTGTTAAGTGCTGTTCAGATATAAAGGTCCTGCTTTAAAAAAAATCATTGTCATATCAGACAGAGAAGAAAAAGAACAGAACAAAGGCAAGATTTTATCTGTGTTTTGCAGATGGGGAATAGAGGCATGGTTAACAGATTAAACCAGTTTAAATCATCTGGAAATGAACCATCCCTGGGGTTAAGGGGAGGGATGAATTTCCTAGGAGATATCTGTCCCATTTGAGCTTTAGCAAAAACATTGATGTATTTTTTGGTGTCCAGGCTGGGATATTGATTTTTCAGGGTATTTTGTAGCATTTTATATGTTCCAGACCCAATGGATGATGATTTCAATCCACAGCTGTGCTCCTGCCACGTCACCTCCAACCTAAAATGAAGTTATCTAATTTGCATAGTTTATCCAACACCCCAAAGATAATTTATATCTCCAAATGAAGAAACTAGCTCTCCGTGCTGAAATCCCACTGCCTTTTTGTTGTAGTTCCACCTCCTATTCCCAAAATACCTTCAGTCTTCTGCAACTGAGTAGCTGTGGGTCCTGCAAGGAAGTAAAGTCTTCTTTACTCTTCAGCCTAAACCTAGTCAAGAAAAATAATCAATACTGAACTACTGGAAGCAGCAAACATTAACATGTGATGTCCCATGCCTAATTTGTATCCTAATTATAGGGCATATAATAAAAAATGCCTACATTGGGATATTGCTTACCTCCTGAGAGTTTGACTTAAGACTTCTGTAGTCTCTCTTCTTTTAAAATGCAAACTAAGAAAAGGTATTTTACATACTACCATTTACAGGCTAACCATAAGTTGAAATGTCTGGATTCACAGTTCATACGTCTCCCATTTGAGTTAGTGGAGCAACTGATGGTAATAATAAGCTGTCTGCCCTCTGTGGACACCAGAAATTAAAGGAGGACTACGACAGTAATTTTCTGTGTGAGTTTCAGAGGCATTCTGTTGAAACAGGGGAACGTAAGAACTCATGCTCTCTAGGATCAATTACATGGTCTGAAGAGAGACACATATAACCATTACTTACAGACTAGTTTGACATTTACACCTTCCAAGCTGATGGTTATTCTGCCACTCAAATATTTCCTCCCCACTCCCTATCCCTTTTTTCCTTTTTTTTTGTTCTTTCTCCACCTGGCCTCTTCCTACATCTTATATGTACCTTGGTATCTCTTCCATCTGCTTCATTGTGTGAAATCAGGATAAGTTTAGTCTGTCCTTTTAGAGTCATCTGAAACATAGACATTTGCATATGAACTAGCCTCTCAGTCTCCCCTGTATTCTGTGCAAAGAAATAAACCTTTCCAGGGACAGATCATACCATCATCAAATACACAGGTAAGATCAGGTACAGCTAAAATGTAGTGTCTAAGATTAGTTAGCACTCAAGCAAAATTTTTTTTCCATTGACTGTAGAGTCTATTCTGGATCCTAATGTCTCCTTTTTTTTTTTTTTTTTAGGAAGCAAAAGTTAGGGCACATGAATCCTATGTACAGCTTCCTTTTCTCCTATGGCAACAGGACATTAGTTCAGGGAGAAGAGTGAGCACAAAGAAAACGATTCTAATCTTAGAGATAGTGCCCAGGATCACCAGGAGTGGTCCTAGAATAAGGTTAGTTTAATATTTAAAGGTACAGTTGGAGGACTGGAGATTCATGGGCTGGGGTACACTCAAGTGTAGACCTCATGTATGGAGAATTTGGTGCTGCCAAAAGTATGAGGATGTATGGTTCTCTGCTGAGGACAGGCAAAAACCATTTTTCAGACAACACCTCTAGGCAGACAAATTTGAATAGGCTCTCACAAACATGGCAAATGCAGCTTGCTTGACCCTGCTCAATATGTGTGTTTTTTCTGGAGATAGAGGAACATTTTAAAAAAATAAAATATACATAAAAATATATACAGAAAAAATATCTCTGTCAACTATTTTCTCAGAGCAACTCAGTTGTTTAGATGAACTAGCAGAAGTTGATTTTGATTTTTGATCTGCTGGGAGTAGGATGACGGGAGATTATAGGTGAGGGAGAAGAGCCTGATGCAGACATCTCACATGGAAAACTTCAACTTTCATGGCTGGTGAAGCTCTAGACTACAAGTACAGATCTACAGCATTATTCAGTCTTAAATATGCATGTTGCTGGAGTGATTTAAGTAAAATATTTAATGCATAGCTTTCTTTCACTGCAATTCAAGGTGCAAGAATACAGTCCATATTTTCAATTGGGATTGTTTTTATCAGTTTAATCCAGGCTAGTGTCATAACTCATTTTTCCCGTGTTCTTCATTTGATGTACTGGAAGTTGTTTCTAAGGGGAGGCAAGCAGAAATGTCAGGCTTTTCAACCTGCTTCCATTTTCAATGCAGCCAGCTTTGCTCTTACAATATCATACCTTCTGGGAGTCTCTCTACATGACATGGGCTATAAAAGGTATCAATAACAACAGGAGTTCCTGCTGTGGAAGGGACTGTAATTGCAATTGCCCAGGATCTAGAGATTCATTATAGAGAAGGCAAATGTTCTGCAGTCTAGTTTTCTTGGGTGTGTTCTGTTTTTCCCTCACAGATAACCACTTCCAGAGTGAGTTTTCTATTTATTTATTTACTTATTTATTTACTTTAAAAAATGGCTGTGCACAAAGCAGTGCATGTCTACAAGTGGCAGAATATCAGAAGGGAAAAAAAATGCTACTTAAAAATAATTTAATAAATAATAACCATAATAATAGAACATTAAATGTGTTACATACATCTTCATGTTAGTCTCTGATTTAAAGCTTGATGACCACACACTTGGACTGAATTCTCAACAAGACCTATTTCTTATTGTGTACATAAATAAGATGTGTTTGTATAGCTGTAAGTCCTGGGTTTGCAGTGTAGCTTGGCGCTCATAATAGAGGAATAAATATTAGTTTTATGCTAGATAATTTTAACAGCATTTGAAAAATAGGACATAATAAAATATAATAATAATATTTTAAAATATAAGTATGTGTTTTCTTTACTCACAGGTATATATTTCACCTCTGTACACAGTGACAACTTGCTAAGGAAAAGCACATTTGCAACATAACTTGCCTGCAATCATTAACTTCTTTCTACTTTTTAAACTATTCCTTTTAAATTACTCCGAAGTAATCTCACCAGAAAAATGTTTCCATGTCATTGTTTTTGGCACTGTACCTTATTAAGATATTTTTAGTTGTCTGTTCTCATTTTGCAGTTCATATGAATATATGAACACCAAAATTATCTGCCCAAAGCGCTATTTGCTCTCTTCGTCAGGTGTTTAACTTCCACATCTCAACACTGAAGTTTATGAGGTTTGCATGTAATGAGCACCGCTTTGAAGTTAGTGCTACTAACTTACAATTCTACAAATTTAGATCAATTATTCCCACTAATTAATGCATCTGTGAATATCCTGCACCAAATCACGTTACTGATAGAAGTATTATGTTAGTGTGAATTCTTTTTTTTAAAAAACAGAGCAGCCATAGAAATAATTGTAGTCTCAGAAGGCTGTAAAGTCCTTGTATGACTGTTGAGGTGTAGACCTCTGTAATTCCATGCATTGCATGTGATATGTTTGTACCACTTGTCATAACAAAAGAACACATTGCCAAATGTGCCCTTTCTGTTACAAATATTAAATAAAGCTTGATGCAGCCTAGAGATAAAATGTAACATGTATGTCACTGTTACATATATTATTGCTATTATGTTTATGTTATTTTACATACATTAAGAAAGTTCCGTTCTTAAAGGTGTTTCTCCTAAAGCTTGGAAAAGTTGTTACTTGTGTAATTTTTGTGGTACCACCAGCCTCAGAATGCTGTTGGAGCTCCTGAGTATCTGGGCATTTTAATTCATTACAGTACAGCTGTGCTCCAGTTTATTCTAGCCTTGGCACTGGTTGCAAAAACATGCTTGCCAACCCTGAGCAAATCACCTAATCCAGTCCAACCTCCCCAGAGATAATAATCCTTCATATGAGACTGAAAAGCAGTCGGCCACAGACATCCTTTTAGAAGCTTAACTTTTTCAAAGCGTGTGACCACCAGCTCTTCCAAAATACTCCTCAGGCATCCAATTTCTATACTGAGAGACAGTTCTTATTCTTAAAAGCATCAGCTAGATCCACTACCAGCCACCAGAGAATCCACTTGAACATGCAGACATCTTTTGTGCAAGGTGTTTTACCTTTAACCATGTGCATCTGTCCTTCTAACCATCAAAGCTGTCCCAGAATCCAAGAGCTATTCCAGAAACTATCAAAACTCTCCTCCATCCATCCATCCATCCATCCATCCATCCATCCATCCATCCATCCATCCATCCATCCATCCATCCACCTTTCCGACAGGTGGAGACAAACTGTCAAGTCAAACAGATAGACTGATCTTAAAGACTGCAGGTGTCTGGTGGTGGTTATGGGTTCTCCA
Source organism: Lepidothrix coronata (assembly GCF_001604755.1). Classification (NCBI taxonomy): domain Eukaryota; kingdom Metazoa; phylum Chordata; class Aves; order Passeriformes; family Pipridae; genus Lepidothrix; species Lepidothrix coronata. Next base: position 472,166 of record NW_016690228.1, on the reverse strand, counting down.
AGCTGCTAAACCCCTCTCTGATATCACATTTTTCTCTTGATGACAACCAGTTTTGTACATGCCCATCCATCTACTTAAATGAAAACATAGGTGTACCTGGATACTCTTTCCACAGCTGCAGGTTCTCCCTGTCACAGCAGAATTACTATACTTTCTTAAATTCAACCTTACAAAAGGGTCCAGAGTTCAGGCCTTGCAAACAGGCTCCAGTGGGTCTAATTTGCAGAAATATTGCATTTTTGCTTAGTAATTCGGTGATTATTTCCTGAGGTCCTTGCCCAAGAAGTGAAGAGCAGCAGAAAAGGGATCAACTTCTTATACGTGATAAGCCCCAACACAGAGGTTGGCGTTTTAGCTTGAACCAGCAGAGGAGGTGGTTATGTGATATTATGGATAGGGTGGTTATTGAGTAAATGGAATATAGCATATGTCCCCTTCAGTTACCTCTGCCACAGAGCCAGGGAGGAAAAAGGGAACGTTAACAGCAGTATTATGTGGAATTGACCTACCTTTTGCATGCAAGAGCTGGAGGTGTAGATATCTATTTGTGTTTTACACGCCGAACAGTAAAATGGCATATCTTTCAAGAATCCTTTCCCTGTTTCTGTCACATCCGCTCCACTGCAGTGTCTACAGTAAATTTAGGCTTTTTGTTCTTACTGAGTGCATAGGACAGTGCAACAACAGGTGAGGGAACTGGATTCTCTTTACTGCAATAGCAACAAAGTTGCTAATTACATTTAAGTCCGTGTCACCTATGCAAATGTTCTGAAGACATAAAGTCTGCACAGCTGTTGAAGAGATTACAAGTTTTGAAATAAGCAGGGCAGGAAAAATTATAAACAGTAGCCTGCTATTGTTTGCCAGTTCTTTGATACTAGTAAAGATGCAGGTAGAGAAATGTCCAAGTTGTTTTCAGATTCCAGTCTGGTTAGTCAGAGCTGGGAATTAATTCTCTCACCTTTTTTTCTGCATTTAACATGAGACAATTCATGTGAAGCCACTGATGGACAGAAGGGGTGAGCTTAAACATAGACATTAAAGTGTCCTTTTCTTAGTGCTAAAAATGTGTGGAAACTGGTTTGTCAATGCAGATTAGCAAAGCAATGGGCTGAGATGATGAGGGCTATTTTTATCTGATGTCATCTCTCCAATACACCTTTACAACCTCTTCATTGCTAAAGGACTGTATGCTAAAGTGTGCTAAAACAACCTTTAAATCTCTTTCTCAAAACAGGGATAACTTTGGAAAGCCTCACATATAAAAAGAACTGTAAATATTCTGTTAAAAATTAGAAGGTGGCTAAGTCAAACCCTTTGTTTATTTTTAACTGAGTTTGTCAGAATACCCCTAGTGATTTGACTGCACAGTTCTATGGATTTATCACTTGCCAAGTTTCAAATTTTTAGAAATCAGTCCTTTTTTTGAAGACCACTAACAAGCATAGAAAATGTCCTTTGCACTGTTAACTACATAAAAATGACCCAGATTTAATTTGTTTTGAAAATTTTTTGTGACAAGAAAATACTCCCAGGCTAAAGTATTCTTTGCCAAATGTAGTCTGCAGTGAGTGTTTGCAGGCCAAATTGTGAAAACAGTGAAAAACTGGTTGTTAGGGGAAACTTTTGCCTATCTACAACTTCACAGGTAACAAGTAGTGTTCACTGTTTCATTGAATTCAAAATCAATGTATTTACTTAGTAGATCCATCATTTTATGAGAGTTTTAGAAATTCTTCCTTGAACTCATTTTATACCTCCCCAAATCCATATTTTTTATTGATAGTGAAAATGAGATAAATTTATTGGAAGCAGACAATAAAACTTGTATGCATAAGGCAGTTTACTTACTGCTTGCTCTAAGAGAATGTGTGTTTATTATGCTTCTGATGAACTGTCCAGGCCCTGTTTCTGTAGTGGATTTTTTTATCCCATAGTGGTCATACAGTATTTCACTGAATGTTTCATGTTTGAACCCTGGGATACTCTATAATTCTTGAGCCTAAGAGTAGAGGCATGGCAGACATAAAACAGGAAATGTGGAACGTGACGTTTTGAGGAGTATTTCAGGTGATTTGGAAAAATATATCATAGCTAATAACAAGAAATGCTGCTCTAGGGTAAAGAAAAAATTTCAAGAGTGAGAAGTGAAGATATTCTTTAAAAGAGGTTTTAGCTAGAAGATGAGAAACAGGTGCAAAATGAAGTCAGTAATATGCTTGTGAATAATGAGGAAGTTACATTTGTGTAATGGATGTTAAGAAATTTATGTTTCAGTGAGAATGGATTGAAAGAGGTGACAGAAATCAAACTGAATAATGGAAATAGGACTACTGGGTTTGCAGTATCTGTGTGGGAGAAGAATCTCTTCCTGTAAGTCTTATCCTATGGCTAAGAATGGGAAAAGAGCAGAGAGAGTGCAGCAGAGTAATGGAAAAGGAGAATATCAAGTGCCTATTCAGAGCTTTTTAATCTATTACTTGTTATTCAGCTCTGATTGGGACATTAGAGCTATAGTGATGATGGGATGTGAGCTTCAGAATGAATTTTGAGGAAAGAGATTTTCCTTTTCTGTGGTTAGATTTTTTATTCATAAGTTACTTAATGGAAATCATGTGGCAGTGATGGCTGGGAGGTTGTGTCTGTATACTTGTGAAAATGGCCTTTTTTACAGAGGTTTGAAAAAGAACCTCTGTAGAGGTTTGATCCAGCCAAACACCTGTAGTTTAAACTTTGTACATTATGATTTTGGGAACCTGGTGCATTTGAAAGACCTTTTGAAATTGCACCTCAGAATAACTAACTCTTTGGTATGTGAATGCTCTAGAAAAGAGTGTGATAAAACCTGGCCAATCTTTCCTTACTTTATGTTTTTCTTCAGGTGAGAGAAATGTCAGGTTGAATATTTTACCTTTGAGTGTACTCTTTTACATTGTTCTCTCTACACACACCTTCACTACATCCTCATTTTTGTTTTTCACTCTTCTTCCATCACATAGTTTTCTCCTTCTTTCTCTAACTGACTCAGGTTTTTTTTGTTTGTTTTCATATATATATGTGTGTATATATATGTATATGTGTATTATGTTGTGTAATATATATATATTATGCTGTGTAAATGTCTGCACAAAGTGTTCTCTGATTACTTCTTTTACTTTCTGTACTGGGCGAAGAAGCCTTGTGGCTTCTTTTTCATATTCTCAGTGAGAAGAGATTCAAGGCATAAAGCAGTTATGCAAGAAAAACCACGAGTTTCCCTACACTCATGACACAGGAGTGTAGGAGTTTCCCTACACCCATGCCAAAGGAAGAAGCTAGACTTTTTTACTGTCATGTAAAGTTGAAGAAGTGTGACGGTCTCTCTTCAAATATACCAAGACTGCAGAGGAAACGAAGGCTTCTTTCACACCTCTTCTAAACTAGAGGACCAGTATGTCCCAAAAGATGGGACTCTGCCATTTTTAATTTTCTGAGAAGAAATGGTGTAAACCAAGGTAAAAACAGCAACCAAGGGTGAGGAGAGGATGTACCTAAGTACTCATCCCTTGTAGCCTCTTGGTGATGTTTCTATAAATAAATAAATCAGCAACAAAAGGAAGGCTGAAGAGAATCTCTATCCTTTATCAGATGCAAGGGGAAACAGTGGCAAAGTATGAGGAAAAGGCTGAGGTACTTAATGCCTTCTTTGCCTCAGGCTTAAATAGTAAGATCAATTGTTCTTGAGCTACCCAGCCCTCTGAGCTGGAAGACAAGGACAGGGAGCAGAATGAAGATCTCATAATCCAAGGGGAAAGGGTCATTGACCTGCTACACCACTTAAGCACACACAAAACTATGGGGCCAGATGTTATCCATCCAAAGGTACTGAGGGAGCTGGTGGAAGTGGTCACTGAACCACTTTTCATCAATTACCGACAGTCCTAGCTAAACGGGGAGGTCTCAGTTAACTGAAAGCTGGCAAATGTGACAGTCATCTACCAGAGGGCTGGAAGGATTGTGTGATTCTATGACACTCATGTTTGCTAAGTGAGAGTACTTCCATTTTCAATACTTAAACCCAGAATCACTCTAACCTCATTTCCATAAATGTTTACTGTCTGCAGATCCTTACAGAATCACAGAAAGGGTAAGGCTGGCAGACATCTCTAGAAATCATCTAGTCCAACCCCTTGCTCAGAATAGGGTCAGCTACATCACATTGCCTAGGACCACGTCCTCCTAAATGTTGAATATATCCAAGGGTGGAGATGCCACAACTCTGGGCAACCTGTCCCACTGCTTGACCATGCTCAGATTAAAAAAAAAATAAAAATAAATAAATATAGGGGGGCTTATGTTTATATGGAATTTTCTGTATTTCAGTTTGTCTTTTTTGCTTTGTCCTGTCACTGGGTGCCATTGAGAAAAGTCTGGTTCAATCTTCTTTGTTTCCCATCCCCTAGGCCTGCCAGGCAGAACAGTTCCATCTCTCTCAACCTCTTCTCATAGCAAAGGTGATCCAGTCCCTTTATCATCTATATGGCCTTTTGCTGGACTCACTCCACTGTGTCCATGTTTGTCTTGCACTGGAGATCCCAGCACTAGACCCAGCACTTCACATGTGCCTCACCAGTGCTGACAGAAGGAAAGAATCATCTCCTTTGACGTGCTGGTTACCCTCTGCCTGATGCAGTCCAGGATGCTGTTGGCCTTTGCTGCAAAGGGCCTGTGCCACAGGTCCCCAAGGTCCTTTTCTGTAAAGCTGCTTTCCAGCCATTCATGGCTCAGGATGCACTGGCACTTGGGGTTATTCCTCCTCAGGGGCAGGACTTGACATCTTCCTTTGTTGAACCTTATGAGGTTCCTGTCAGCCCGTTTCTCCATCCTGTCCAAATCTCCCCAGATGGCAGACTAACCCTCTGGTGTAGCAGCCACTCCTCCCACTTTTGTATCCTCTGCAAACTTGCTGAGGGTACACCCTGCCCCATCATCCAGGCCATTAATGAAGATTCTGAACAGTACTCACCCCAGTATCAATTATCACATGTAACCAGCCTCCAGCTGGACTTCATGCTACTGATCACAGACCTCTTGATCCAGCCATTCATCCAATTTTCAGTCCACCACGTGCTCATAAACTGTTCTCGGCATCCCTGGAAATCCTGTGGAATGTTTCTCACAGAGACTCAAGCTTTCCCCTCATATGTGGCAGTATCTAAAAGCACAGAAATTTGTCTGTTTTACTTCAGAGGTTGTCCAAGGTCATGCAATAAATTCTTGAAGAGCTAAAGAATAAAACCAGATTTCCTATATTTTAGATGTTAAAAAAAAACTTCCTATCTCTGCTGCCTTTACTAGCTAGAATTATGTTGTAGACCTGTATCTGCACAGAGATTTTCTTTGTCACAGTCTCTTTTTCCCAACTATATTTTAAATATGTCTATAATTTTTTAATAACACTTGATATATTTCCATCATGGGTAACTGAAAAGGACAGAAAATGTAATATGTGAGAACATCCTGCCTTTGAACAGCTGTATCATCACAGGTGTGTTTTCATCCAAAACACCATTCTAATGGATATAGAAATAAACAGACGTGTGGAAATTCTGCTTGTCTGCTGCAAACCATTCTTACTGCTTTTTTTAAAAGCCTAGCCTGAAGAAGACTTGTCTGAAACAGATTATATTGCTAAGAAATGATAGGAGAAAGTGTTTGGGAAAAGAGTGTAGAAAAGGATATAGCTACATGAGTAGCACAGCTATACATGTTCGTGCTTGACAAAGGCATAACAGTTAGTTTCATTTCCTAGCTTGTGAATATATGTATAATTGCATAGTCATAACATATTCTGAACAGGGCTGCTCGTTTGTATTTTAGATTGCCTTCAAAGGGGTGAAGGCTTTCTTCTTCTCCAAACCTGACTGATACTTGTTGCCTGTAGTGCTAACTTTCTTTCCAATGTGAGTTCCAAACATGTGACATGCTTTGAACTAAGAAATTCTGTGAAAATCCTGGAGTCAGGATTCTCTTAATAAGATTTAGTAAGTTCCCTTTAAAAATAGCTACTGTTTAACTTTTTCTGCTTGGTTCTCAATTCTGGTGTACCAGAGGACTCAAGGAGTTATTTAGTTTTTTCATCAGTACTTTAAAGGGGAAGGGGAAACTGAAAAAATCCCATTGATTTTTAAATACATATATATATATATATGCATATATATGTATGTGCATATATATATGTGTATATGTGTACATATATATATATATATATATATACACACCATTTACTTTTAGAGAGTTTATTTGGTCCCATTCCCTCTCTCACACCTAAGAAATGGAGCCTCCACTTTGTATTGTTCATGGCTGCTCCAGTAGCCTTGTACATGATGGTGCACATTAGGACATCTGTTTGAGTGAGTAGACTGGCCATGTCACTGATGGATGCAGTGGGAGCAGTAAAAAAGAAAGGTACATTTTGAAACAATATTGCCATGAATGATTTTCCTAAGAGGTCTGTTGAGCACTGCCATCACATATTAGTTGAGTGATTTTACTTTTACAGGTCATGTTTGCATTTTCACGTGAAGGGCCTGATGCTGAATGCCTTCTTTGTGACTGGTGTCCTCTGTATTACAGTTTCACTGACAATGGTTACAGTAGGTGCAGCAAAGGACCTGTGTTTTCCACATCTGAGTTAAAGGAGCTTCCAGTTAAAACTCTTTTTAACCAGTGAGTGCTTACAGGTTCCTTAGCAAGAGATTCTTGGAAGGGGCGAACTTTAGAGAAAATAAATGAGAACTATGGTGTTATTCTTTTAGTCTGCAATTGTGTGATGCTGTTGTCAATAGAAATAATGGCATACATTTGTCTTCATTAATCATTTCAAGGTGTTGCTTTTTGATGCAGCCAGCCCTAGCAGTTCACAGGCACTTTAATTTTCCAATTATTGTACCTGTGGCTCAGAACAGATACTGATTAGTTTCACATTTTGGTCTGTGGGCAGCTTAATGTTCTTGTCACCTTACATTGAGTTTTAAATGTGCAGAGTGTAAGAGAATGTCAGACATGCTCTCAAGTCTTCTGGGTCAGTCTCAGCAAGATATGATATCTCCAGATACTGTACTCATAGGTTTTTGAAAGATGGATGAGAGAATAAGATATGGCTTTAGAATCCTATCAGAAAAGTAATGATTCCTCATGTAAAGTGTGTGTGAGTAATTTTGTGTTGTATTCTTTTTCACATGAATTTGTAGCTAGAGATGAAGGTAATGCTGCTGGCTGCTATAACAGCAATACAAAAGAAAGTTATGATAGCAGCAAGGCAAGAGCAATGCTTTTCAATGTTTGCACACAATTACAAGACCTTTTCAAGCTGTAGTAGTGAAAGCGAAGGAAAAAATAAATTTTGAAAAGCCCTAAACACAAAGATTAATTTTATAACAAATAGAAATGTTGCCTGTCTCCTCTTTATCAATTGTGTACCAGCTATGACTCATCCATGCATGCCTTTTTTCTTTCTGAAAACTGCCATGGAAGAAATCCCCTCCAAAACACAAAACCACGCTGAACATCTGCTGTCTAGGTATTCATTGGTTCTGTCTGCTCTGCTTTTGGCTAATTGCCTGGGAGTGAAGTTGAATCATTTATGGGGACTTAACCTGGTGGCAGTTATAGTAGTGAAGATTGTGTAACATTTTGATAAAACCTAGGAAATGTCAAACATGTAGCCTCCCAAACATAAAGTTTATTTACTGTTTTTCCATGCACTTTGTTTGCTACAATATTGCCTGCACGACTGCTAACAGAAAATGTATTTAACAACTACTCAGTGCTAATATGCTGTAGTATGCATGACTGACTAATTTAATTTATCTCTGATTAAGCCTATTATGTTTGAGATCACTTTACAGAAGACACTTTTTTTGCCAGCTGTAAGCTTATTTGAATTGTAATATAAGTTAATAATGTGTGAAATAACTACTGGTGCCTGCTTCTAAATGTTAATTTTACCAAATCACTTCCTGAGTTAGTGTGTATACAACTCATCCATTGCAGTGTAGTTAGTGGGGTGTTTGGATGTAAGATTACACAGGGAAAAAGGCAGGTGCATGGCAAGGGGATAAATGGCTGTTGTTTCTGCTGAGAAAAAGCAAAATAAATATAATCGTAGCTCAGTTGGTGATGGCACACCATCTATATATTGACAGTGTCAGCAGAAGAGAAGCCATCATGATGTTCTCCATCTTGAACTACTTGTTTCCTACAAGGTGCGGAGAGAAATAGGGATTCCTCAGGAAAGCAGAGAGGAATGCATAAAACAAAAAGTTCTGATAAAGGCAATCATTAGTATGTTTAAATAGAAAAATCGCCATTTGGGTGCAATTCTAGATTTTTCTCAGACTGAGGATAGAGCTGGAAAAGGAAATGAGGGGAAAAAAACAAACCAAAACAAACCCCAAACATTTAAAACCTGGGAAATGTAAGGGGCAAAAAATTAACCGTGCCAAGGAAAGCCGAATATTTTTTTATTTAAGGAAAAGGAAGACTCTTTCCTGTTTCCCCTCCACTCTTTTCTGTGGTCTGATTTTTAGAGTAGACAGGCCCCTAATGGGGAGGGAAGCAAAGCTTTTTCTGTGCGTAAGCTATATTCCAGGGCTATCACTGACAAATGAAACTTTGTAATGTCTGTGCTTTAGCCACGTGTTTCTCTGAGAGGCTGCAAAATGCTGTCAATTGTAGATTTCTGTTCATCAGTTGTTACTTCTGTGAAAAAAACTTAATTATACATAGTCTTACTTTATTATCTGTTTATTTTAAATCTGCTGAGAAAATTTAGGCGGAGAGAATGAAATTTTCTACCTTGTTTAGAGAAACAAGTGTGATAGTGGTGCTTAATATATGAGGTTATTTACAAGCAGATGCCTAAATTATGTGTATGTTTCATTTAAATATATGCAACTTCAACTGTAATGAAAAGAAGTCAAATCTTTTCTCTGTCAGATTGGTGTATCTCTTCAAATTAGAAAATATGTAGGATACTGTACTTACTGTGTCAGACTGAACTGCCAAAATAATGTCACTTAACTAGCATGGAAAGAAAAGTATGCTCCACATAATTTCTTTTTATGTCATTCTGTTCCACCCTCCAAACATTTCTGGCATGTGATAACATGTGGGATGTCAAGCATCATTGTTCACATTTTGTCATGCTATCTCATATAGATCAGTTATCAGAAGGTTGATTTGTACAGCAGCTCTGATTTCAAGATCTCTTTTCACAGCATGTCAAATGCTAGCTGGTGGGACAGGACTTAGGCAGGTCCACTGCTGACTGTTGGGGTGCATGTACACATGCAGCTGAATGTGTGGTGGGTGTACTCTGCAGAGTAAACTTCCAGTGATACGTAGTCACAAAAAGAATGGTATTTCTATAAAAATTTCTAATATGGTAGTTTCAAGATTTGTCCTGTGGTATTGGCATTGCTAAGACTTCTTCTCTTGTTTTCTTGGAATAGTCAATTAATCAGTGTTGGAGGCAAAGATGGGTCTCTTTTTTGGATCAGGGATAGGATTGATATTCTTATAAACTGCTGGCAAGGCAAAATGTTTACATAGTATCATGTGGAGGGTATGTAATGTATTGGCTTCCCATGCTTTGTATAATCTTGCAGGTGTAATCCAGGGCTGAATGTGATACACAGAGATCTGAGAATGTGATGTTGTATGTAATTTAGAGCTAGCACAGACTCCAAAACTGTGAGTTGCACTCTTGCTGGGTGGTCCTAGTTTTGCTTAGCTCAAGTCTGGAGACGGGGTGTCACTGGGGAGGACTTTCTGCTTTGAGAGTTGCATCTTCACTGGCGTGAGAGCACTCAGGTTTGCTCCAGGTGTGAACGCTTCACCTATATCCTCTACTTCTTGCCTGAGCAGCTATGCTAGGGAGATTTAGTTTATTTACTTTTCTATTACAGGGAGAAGTATTCTTTTAGAAATTATAAACTAATGCTTTTTTCCTTTTATTTAATATCTTGATGAGAGCAGGAGACTGAGCTTCTCCATCTGACAGAAAGGATCACAGTAATTCAATTTGTAGACCAATCAATTCTGAAAATTTTCCCTATTTCTACAAATCATACATGCTTAGGGATAGGAAAGTAGAATTTGATGCTTCATATTTCCTATCTATAAGAGAGAAGTTTTGGAGAATAATTAAAAAAGAAGGTAAAAAATTTGGTTATAAATAATCTAAATTTTTAGTGACTTTCACAGTAATGAGGCAGTCTCCTAGATGCGTTGAATGTATGAATTATAAATTTATTGCACTATTATCTGCAAGCATCTGTGATGTACATGGTTAATCACTCCCTGTTCAAGCCCTTCTCATGCAGGGCTCTTGGAATTCTCTGCAGCCCAGTTCAACATAGAAACCATCAGTGGGTGAGGAAGTTGTGCTTTATAGAGGATTGAGCGAAGACTAGGACTACCTTCTCTCCATTCTCTTTCATCCTTCTTTTCCCCCCAATACCTAAATTGAGATTGATCATTTAGCAGAAAAAAAGACGCTATGAGCAACAAAGCGTAACTCAATACCATGCTGAAAGCTGCTTAGCTGTCATATCAGACTCAACTCACTCTTAAGCAAAGATTAGAAAGGATAACTTATGTACAAGGCTGTAAATCTGCTTAGCAGTCTGTGACTCTTATGGGCAAATAATGCTTCCTAAACACAGCCTTTGAATGTGTTGAGACTCACCTTTTTGAATGACTGATTAATAGAAGCCAGATGATTTTAGCTGGGAAAGAAAATAATGTTCAGCATACTAAAACATAGGAAGATAACTCATATCTTAGTTAAATGTGTTATGGTCTATCTTAATCTACATATATGTTGCAAAAGCTCATTATAACTATGAGTAGCACCCCACAAATATTTGTTGTTAGAAAGCTTGCTTTCTTGCAACAGTGATTGTTTCACTTTTTCCTAAAAATAAAATCACCAAACAAATATGACATTATAGACCCAAATATTCCCTCAAAACATACTTTTTGAAAGTTTACCATTTCTGTTTGCCTTCATTACATTAATTTTTTTTAGCTCGTCAAATGAATATGAACTATGTGCAACAAACACATAATAACAATCCAAGAAGAAACATGCAAAGTGTCCTTTTCCCCACTTACACTTAAAAGCTCTGCAATTCATGAACAAATAAGGTTGACTAAAAACCAACATGTTTTTTCCATGCATTATTTAAATTTTACTTGTTGATCTGAAAAAAAAAAAAAAGGTAAACCAAAGATGTCCAAGGGATCCAGGAATGGTTTAAAAAAATAACATAATGTTCTAGGAGATATCCTAGTACATTGAATGGGATTTTTTTTTTTTTTGCTATGTAATTAATCAGTTTAACTTCTTTATTGTCTTTGTCTACTTATATGTAAATTAAAAGGCCACTCTAATGTTGGGGAGAGGAGGGACACAAAGCAAGTGGTAAGGATAACACTATGTGGGGTTTTTTTTAATTTTTTTTTAAATTTCTGGTGGTCGTTTTCTTCTTTTTTTTCAAAGTGGTCCAAGTTCCAGGATGGTTTTTTGCTTCAGCTGAGTCCATTAAGGTTTTTCTGTGGTCTTGTTGAGGAAATCCCTGTCATCAGTGAAGCTTGTTTAGGCAAGATTAACAATGGCTTTATGGCACGAAATCTGATAGCAAGCACTCTGGGGTTTTTTTTGAGATTGATAAAGGGCTTATAGGTCTGTGCAGACCTTGATCATCCTATTTAACTTTTACAAAATCGACATAGTTTTAATTTTCTTCCACTGCCCTGGAATTTCTCTGGTAGTCTTAGATTAATTGAAAATTAATGTTGGTGATTGAAAACCTCCTAACTTTTTATACAGAAGTGCTGATACAGCCACTGTTTAATATGCTTCCAAGCTACTTTCCAAGAAAAGAAAGTATTTATCATAGCTGAGTATGAATTAAAATATCAAAGTACTTAAGGAAACTGCACCTATGTGTCACAGCAGGGGTGGGTCGAGACAATAATGGAGGGATTTCAGGCATCTCCTGAGAATGTCACAGACTTTACTTCTTTGTAGCATTATTTCAGATTCACTTATCAAATGGTGACACAGAGAAGAAAAGCTCAATCTAAGGAAGCAGTGTGTAAGACAATAAAAAAGAAAACACTGACCATCAAAACACCTGAAAATCCAAATGGACCAGCACAGAACTAGAAAAAAGGATTGTATTTGGCAGAGAGACACACTTGGTGTGGAAGAGTAAACTTCAGAGGAGCTTCTCACCGACAAAAGCAGAACCAATCTATTTATTGAACATGTTTAACTTTCTTGCATCTCTATTGGCATTTCTGTCACTTCTGTTCAAAAAAGGGACCAATGTCATTGCTGAGGTTCCTCTTCTGCTTGTTGTGCTTACTAAGTTGTTAACTGTCCTTTAGTCTACATAATATATATTAATTGCAATCCATTTCCCTATGTTCCCTGATGTAGATTATTTTTGTATCTTTTTTTGCTTCAGTAAACCAGTGTGATGATTCAGAATTCCTTTTTTCTCATTGTTAATGGTTTTTTTAGTGTCTGGTAAAATGTTCTTAAACAGGTCCCAGCTTTCATCTTTTTCTTAAATAAACTGTTTCTCCTAGCTGAATTTGCTCATAATTGTTCTCAAGATTGCAAAAAGGAATCCTTTTAAGGCATCAGGTATATTTGTTTTCATGTTATCTTGTTTGTGAATAAGAAGCATGATGAGCAAATAGTATAATTCATAAAGAAGCAAATACTAATTTTTAGTCTGTGGTAAATTTTAAGTTATCATTCAAGATTAGTTATAATATAAAATTCCTGCAAGCTAAATGCAGTTCAAAAAATGAGTTCAAAAAAATCCATATGTAAATTTTTTTTAAAATTTTATTTATTTTAAGGCAGCACAAAGTCTCCAGTGTGTGCTATTAAGTCCTCCATTGTAACTCAGATTTCTCTCTTACACAATATAAACAGATGCTTGAGGAATCCCTTGTCAGCATTTTCCTCAGTGTTTTTGTGGTCTGGAACAGATATCACTCTGCTGGTCTTGCACAGCCTTACTTTCAAAAACCATTCCAGCCTCTGTCTTCCTCCTTCCACTGTACCCAGATGGGCTGTGGGAAGACTCATTGCTTCTGTCCAGCAAACACTTCTCCAACCCTGGGGGCCACAGCTGCAGCCTGTCTCTAATGCTTAGCCAGCCCAGGGAAACCAAAGATTTCACTGGATTGTGGTCAGTGTGTAAAAACACTTAATTCAAGAGATTTGGTATTTTTCATAGAATCACAGAATATACTGATCTGGAAGGGACCCATCCGAATCATCCAGTTCAACTCTTAGCCCTGCACAGGGCACCTGAGAATCACACCATGCACTTGCGAGCATTGTCCAAACACTTGAACTCTGTCAGGCTTGATGCTGTGACCACTTCTCTGGGGAGCCTGTTCCAGGGCTCAACCACACTCAGGGTGAAGAACCTTCTTCTGGTATGCAACCTAAACCTCCCCTGACACAACTTCATGCTGTTTCCTTGAGTCCTGTCATTGGTCATGAGAGCGAAGAGATTGGTACTTGCCCCTCTGCTTCCTCTTGTGAGGATGTCGAAGATAGCAATGAAGTCTTCCCTCAGTCTCCTCTTCTGTATGCTGAACAAACCAGTCTTATGCGAAATGTCAGCCTGATAGGAAATGTTGGGTTGATAAAGTTCTGGCTTTTACCAAGGTGGCAGTGCTGGGTTAATAGTTAACAATTGGACTCCATGATCTGGAAGGTCTTTTCCAACCCTAAATGATTCTATGATTCTATTAAAAAAGAGGTGAGTACAGAGCCTTTCTCAGAAGTTACAGGTGTATGAGATAATATGAGAAATACAGGATGTCTCCACATACCCCTGGGTCAGGGCTGCTCCTAAGGGCCAGGGTAGCTTGGAGGGTGGCAATGCAGAGGTGGGGGCAGGGGCAGGAGCAGTGTCTTTCCCAGCCAGGGCTGGGGGCCCACAAGACGTGGTCAGACACAGCATGGCTGCAAATAGCACAGGCAGGGACCAAGGAACAGGCCTGAGTGCAAACACAGTGTCTGAGCTGAGGGGGAATGGAGTCTCAGCAAGGAAGCTCATGGCTCCATCCCACACCACAGCTGATATACACCACATGCAGCTGACACTGATCAAACAGGACTAAAATGGCTGCTGATCATTCTCAAAGGGTTATTGCTTCTCATTACATCAATAAAATAAAAGCAAGGCTCCAGGTTACACAGGCAGTGTAATCAGCTTGGTGATATTAAACATGGCATCAACTTTCCCTGCCCATGGTGAATGTAAAAAGACTATAATCTAAATTTAGGGTGCTTTTGACTTGACTTTCACACCAGACCTAAATACAAATTATATAAAAATGTCTTTTAATGTCATTCCTGAAGTGATAAAAGACCCTCAGTATTTCAGATCTGAGTACCTTCAGATCTCAAAGTAGAGAAAGCTATTATGTATGTTATTGTTTTAAATTTTAATCTGTTCTGATGTTCCTGAAATGCTCTGTCTGTAACATCTTTTGTATTAATCATCATAAATATTTTATCCTTTCTGGACAGGGCATTCTGACGTAATGTCTAAGTGAGAGAGTCAACTTAGCTACTTTATCATACTTGCTAGACTTGAAATGATTATCGTAAGTTCCAACATAGATGTTGTGCAGATAATAGAGGCAAAAAAAGTGGATACAAAATGATAACCACATGCAGCTGTTTGCTTGCTTGCTGTTTTGTAATTTACAGAAACCAGAGCTCACTTGTAATGCAGCTGTAAAAGTTCCGTAGGTGCAGCAGTCCCTATTACAAAAGTAGTGGGGTCAAGAGGAGTAAGAAGCAGGGGCCTAAAAGGTGTGATAAAGGTTTCAAAAGCATATGCTTGCTAACTTCTTGTATTATTTTCTTTTTTTATGTTGTTCTGTAAAGAATGGTCAGCCTTGATAAGACTAAGTCAGTAGCTCCATGCCTGTGCTTGGTCTTTGAAAAAAAGGCAAGTGCATGGTGCTACAGGATTTGAAGCACTGGCCTGAGCAATGTGAATATCTCCCATCTCGCCACAGGTCATCTGGTGGTGGGCAAGTATGAGCTTGGGTGTAAGTCTCATTCCTATTTTCCGCATGCAACTAAGTGTATTTCAACAGGCTTTACCTTAGGTTTTGTCAACATACTCTCATTGCAATGAGGAGAATTATCTTGGATAAAACTGTACTATGATGGATCTTTTCAACTGTCAGCATCTCGTAGGGTGATGCAAAGCATTTATCTCTTACCTTTCAAAATACCCAGATCAAGCTTTCCTACTATAGAACAGATCTGTGTTCAAAGCTTAACAAAGGCGTTAGTGTGGCCTTCAGTGTTGGCATTTAAGGCTCTTGCATCACCCTTTTGTAAAATTACTGAGTGCTTCCCATCTAATGCAGTTCCTGGAACATGTGCTCTGGCTCCCCTTTTAGCATAAGACAGACTGGGACTGGCATGCACACCTAAATAATTAATGGCTATTTATCCAGGTACTAAGAATACTCTGTGGTTTGTTTTTTAATTGCAGCTTGCAAAGAGTATTTCTTGGCTTACTTCTTGACCAAGAGTAGAGTGTGGTCAGAACAAGACAGCCAGAGAAATGCATATTTTAGAGCACCAAATAGATTCAAAAGAAAAGAAATAAAAACAACAAAAAACCCCAACAAAACAAAACAAAAACAGAGATGCTCTTCTTCCTGACAGCCAAAACCCACTCCTGTCCTCAAACTGTGGGCATGCTATTGACAGTCATTTGAAGGAGAAAATGAACAAGAGAGCTAAACATTTGGGAAGTGATTGCCAAGCGCGCAATAGACAAACCCTTACAGAGCACTGGGGTAGGAAGATGCAGATTTAATGCATGATGCTTGTTGTGAGAGCATTCTGTACATCTGGTTCAGTTCGTGGACTGGGTCCATTTGTGGAGTGGAGCCTTGGCTATTATTGGTTGATCCCTCTGTCTTATTTTATCTTCACATTACTCAATGTCTGATTATGTTGGACAATATTCACTGTTGCTGTTGAGAACATTTTGGACAGCAGTGAAAAAATGCCAGGGATTGTGTCCATATCACTCTATCATAGCTTAGGAAACCTGTGAGAGTGAGCCAAGGCAGGCACTGGGTACTTTGCCTAAGGAGGGGTGCCAGCCTAGGATAAATTAATAACTAAGTTTGTTTCCCCTCTTTTCTCACCCCCCGACTACCTGTAAAACAAGAAGATGAAATGGGGGTCCTGAAACCCACTGAGTGATGGTCCCAAGTCTGAAAAATTATAAGAGGGAAAAAGAAACCTACTTTGTTGCAGCAGGATGGGAACTTTGCAGATCCTGTGAATTTTGTCATCGTGTTAAGAGCTGAGATCATTACTGGGCGTGCTGTTCAGCAAAGCAAGATTTCTGTCCATGTTTTCTTTTCAAGTTTATCCAGCCTGTTTTACAGCTGTAATAACTTGTGGCACAGTCCAAAAGCTGGTGTGTCTATATATATTTATACATATATATATATATAGGTATAACGTCAGTTGTTCATACTTGCTATCTGAAATTGTGAATTACTGCTTTGAGAAGAATGGATGCTTATATTTTGGGTTGTTATGTGAACCAAACAAAACCAAACAGAATATTTGGCACATAAGGAAGTATTATATTTCATTTCATTGTAATGTTTTCAGTGGATCCAAAATTCAGTAACTATCCCAAATTCATATGTTGTCTTCAATGTGGCATATCATCTTTTATCTGAAGTTTATCTGGAACAAGTATCTCCTTTAATCAAACTGGAGGTGATTCAGGAATACTGATTATTTCACTAAGATTAATATTACCTATAATAAAACCTGTTCTTCATGGATTCACTTACTTAAGGCGATACTGCTCACATATAGTAGATGATACTAAAATCTCTACAAATGTTTTTGTAAGTAACTAAAATTACTGTGATTTTTATGGTATTCCCTTTTTGTAGATTAGAGAATGAAGCAGTTACTTAAATTACCTTCAAAGCAAAACTATGAAAATTTCCATTCAGGATTTACAGTGGAAACAAATAAAAACATAAAGTGCCATTTTGGGTGGTACAACTGGATTTTAGTATATGCCATGTTCACTGCAAAGGCTTGAGAACTGGATGTGGAGGACACATTGCCTTCTTGTGCCTCTTTATGCAGCTGAAGACGTGACACATGTCACAAGAGGGATGCATGTGCCATTCAGTTGTTCAGTTCTGAGGCAGGGTTTTCTGGCCCTGTAGACAGAGCCTGAGACTGCAGTAACAGGGTGTGCTTAGGATGCAGAGAATACAGGAAAGCAGTTTAAGAGAATGGCTGAACTACAGGAGATGCCCTAGACAGACAAGAGGTCAGCTCTGTGTGGAGAAAGAGAATGGATGGGGCAAGGTGGCTAAGAACAGTTGGGAAAAAGGAGTGAGGGGCTTTGCTTGAGGCTTTTCCTCTCTTTTTCCCTAGAAAATCCCTCTCCCTCTGCACTCTTCTCTCTTTGGGATGCCAGTCTCGGAGTTCACATCTTCTGGAGTTTCCAGATTTGTCTTGTCACCAGCATCTTATTATCACTCCAGCTCATAAAAGTCAGTCTGTTCTCCCCATTCATCTCCAGTGATGCCTCCTTACCTTACTGGTACTCTGAAGGAGGAAGAGGAAAAAAGATTCAGAAAAAGAAAATATAGAGCCCTCCTAGAGGAGGAACTGCAGTCATTGCCAGAATTAGGTGTGAACGTGGCAGGTACTGGAATGTGAGGAGTTGCCTATTCTTCTCCACCAGATTTGCAGCACCCACGATGAGACTGCTTATCTCATCCCCATCTTTTCAGGCCCTGATCAGGAACTAATAAGGGAGACGGAGCACATCTCTAGGCAATACCTACCTGCTTGTGTCTGAAGTTTTACCCTAAAAACAATGCCTGGATCTCAGAAAAGAATTTGGTTCACAGTAGACCCATTGACTCTATTCTGGTTCTTTAGATTTTTTGTTTTCTTTTCTTTTCTTTTCTTTTTCTTTTCTACCAGCTTCATGAAGTTATGAGGAGTTTAAAAAATAAAAAAACCAAACTTGTCTTTGGTACTTAACTCAGTATTGAGCAATTCAACAAAAGTAGTGCAAAAATACTGCAATAGGTGTTGAGTAAAAATGTCTGTTGTGGTAACTATTCTGGATATAGCTGCTCTTTCATGACAACTCCTTTGAATTATTTCCATGTGGAACAAAGCAGCTCTGACAGCAGCTCTTTTTTAGAGAGAGGCAATTTCCCTCATATATGACTTGTCAGCTGCTAACTGTGGGTGTGTAAATATAGCTGAAATTTCGAAATAGTGCCGATCTGGCAGAGGTTTGAGCAGTTATTTATGGTGAATTGATGAGATTTACTAAGCTCAGATTGATGGTAAATGTTGCAGGGCAGGTACATTACGCAAGCTTGTGTTTGTGGAGCACCTTGACAGTTTTATATTGATTTCAATAAAGTAATTATTCTTTAAACAGCTCTCTAAGTGGTAGATATGGTATGTAATTTATATAATAACTGTTAGAATATTCAGAAGCACCTCACTTTAATTTTGCTCCAGTCTTATTGACCTTTTCTCCTCCCTTTGCTGTTGTGATTGTGTCCTCCTTCTCTCATCATTCTTACACCTCATTTGGGATTTCCCCTCCTCATATTCCATCTTTCAGCTGAAGTCCCACAAGACATGGGATGCTCCATCTGTACTTTCAGCATGGGTGACCTAAATTATTTGGGGAGCATCTGCTCTACCTTTGCAGTTTTAACTCTCAAACTTGTTTCTTCTTGCTTGATTTTTCTTATGTCATCCAGTGCCATGTCTCTGGTAAGTAAACTTTCTGAGTATATCCCCCTTCCCTGTCTTGCCTTGTGTATCCTCAGTGTGTCAGCTTGGAATTTCTGTCTACACAAAGGACAGAGAGTCTACTACAGGCCAGTTCTCAGGTCACCTTCACCATAAAGCCAGTTGTTTCAAAGTAATTTTAAGTTCATGGGACCTTAACTAAGAAAGGTCTTAAGAGCTTTAAGAGGCCTAAGAATATGTCTTTCATTTCAAGCCAACCAAAGATGCCAGTACTATCAATACAATTCTCAGCCTTCTGTAACCTTCTTTGACTGGAAGCTCTCTTCCTGAGAAATCACATGAAGATTTTTTGTCCTTACTTTCAAGGTGTTATCTCCCTTTTCATGTGGATATTTATGAGATCTGCTCATTCATATAGTTGTGAGAGAGTATTATAGAGCACAATGCACCTTTTCTGTTGTCATTTCCGTGCCTCAAGTGTCAGACCCTCTATTTCCACTAAATCCATTTTTTATCCCTCATTGATCTAAATGTATCAAAATAACAGAAGAATCTCCTCCTTTTTACAGGAGACCTTCAAATGCTTTTATTAGTCAAATTTTCACTCTATCACACTATTGCAGAAGGTGCAGCAAACTCAAGGAATAATTAGTAAAAGAAATAGAGAAATCAGCAGAAGAGAACTTCCTCTTTCAAGAGTAGCTTGTTTTAGTAGTGTCTACTGTGAATTCTAGGACAGAAGATTGCCTTTATTTGTGCTGTGTCTTTGCTGCATACAGCAGCAAGCTTATATTGAAACTTCAAGTTAGTAATTTAGCTTGAGTTGTCTGAAAGCTGGAATTTTGTATGTGTTTGCATTTCTTGCAGATGTCTGTCACACAGCAAATATTGCTGGATGACTGCCCTCAAAACACTGGGGAAAAAATAAGATCTTTGAAAAAATGAAATACTAATGACTTAGAGCCATTTTATATCTAATACCTAGTGAATGCAATTCTTGCTTGAAAGGAATGGGAACAGTGAAACATGGAGTTTGCTTAGTGGTGGAAAGCTTTGTGTTGTTTTTGAAAAAATACCTGCAAATTCTCTGTTTGGTAGCTGACATTTTAAAATGCAGTCAAATCACTACGTGATAATGACAGAAGTAATCTCATTATTCTGAGTTTGACTGAAAATGTGTATTGCATTGGACAAAAAATAACAAATTACTCAGAAAATATGCTCTAATATGCTCTGCTGAGTTTCATTGTCTCCAGGGAGCTTCATTTTATGACTTTATCAGCTTGCCTTAAAGCCACAGAATATGTGATTCACAGTTTCACTGTCCTATTAGTTCATGTTTCTGTTTGGAAAGTGAATCAATTTCTGGATCTGATGTGTGTATAAACAGCTTCTTTTTTCTTGTAGTCTCAAGGGATATAATGAAATTTCCAAAGAATAAAGGTACACAGAGTGATAGGTGAATTCCAGTGTTGCAAGCTGAAAGTTAAGACATATCTAAACATTAGAACTTTATTAAGAATTCAATGATCAGTGCTTTACTAGCAATGTGGCAATGTGCTCTCTCCCACTTACCAGCTATTTGTACACACCGTACTTTGATCACGGGGTGCACTAACCAGGAAAGAACAAAATACTTAGCAAATTAAATCTAAAGATTTCCACTCCTGCTGTAGAACAGATATATGTAATGTACCATTTCATCTTAAACCAAATTATGTACCAGGACATTCAGATACGTGTTTCTGAAGCCATCAGTGTATAACCTCTGATATAATAAGGACTGAGATTCTTAAATTCCAATTATGAAAAAATCTTTAAACTGAAAGCAGAGATACCTAAACTAAACAGCTCTGTGAAATACTCAATCTTTCCCCTTCTCCCGGCTTTCCTACTGTTCATTCAAGTGCACATGTAAAACAACGATATGATCAAAAGTCCTTCGAAATAGATTATAACCTGTTAGCTGGCTTGGCTACTGTTTGGACATCACCTATATGTTTTATCTTTGTAATAAACACTTTAGAAATTTCTTGAGTGTTTGATAGAGCATATGATACACAAAATGAAACTGAGACAACTGAGTCTGTTTGGCCTTGTCTATTATCTTCAGTTGTTAGCTTATGCATCTTAGTGGAATTATGTCTTTTGCACAAACATGCTTTTGCCATACCTTTGCCATAGGAGATTTTTGTGGAAAAGAATTTTGAGGGAAGATCTAAATGGCCTCTTCAGGATCTAAATGTTATCTTCAGTTGTTTAATGGGGAAACACGGAAGATATAACCAGATGCATCTTGTAAGGGAAGAGCAATAGGAGAGGGAATGGACACAAGTTGCAATATGGGAAATCCCAGCTGGATATTAGGAAAATTTTAAAAAAAAATCACAGTAATGTAGTCAGGCATTAGAATAGGTTGCACAAAGAGGCTGTGAACTTTCCATTCCTGGAGGTATTCAAACCTGACAGTCTTGAGCAACCAGATCTGAGTTGGCCACAGAGCAAGGGATTCCACCAAATAACTGCCGAAGATGCTTCCCCAGCCTGTGTTGTTCTGTGCTTCTATAAATTCTGTTCTTTTTATGTAGTTTACTGTTTTCATCTAACTCTTAAATAAAGGGGAAATATTCTGTCTGTTTTCAGAATCTACTGGGTTTGCTCTCATTTACTTACACAAACGAGAAATGGAAATGTTGCTAAAGAAAGGATTCAGTGAACTGCAAAGTCATATACTTCTCTATAGAACCATGCATTTTATACATTTGCTTTATAGTACCCAGTAGAAAACATGTGCTGGGAGCTCAATGCTTTTATGAGCTGAGATATCTGTATCCATGAATAAGATTTATTTGCAGAGTTTTCCTCTCTTTTCTTTTTAATGAACAAAGCAAATAAAAGTATTCTGTGGTTGTTTGGAATACTAAAACATGCCTGCGTTCATGCTCAAAATAAGCTCAAGTCTAATAAATGTAATTATTGCCACAGGTAGGTCTGCTTTTCCATATAAATTATAAGCATCTCTTCTTGCTTGTTCTAATAGTCTACATCTTAGGAAAGTATGTCTTTCAAACAGTGTGTTTTTGCAATACTTTTCCCCAGAAGATTTTCTTTGGCAAGTTATTAAAGTCAAGACTTTTAAAAACTCTTCTTAAAAACTGAGAATTGAAGCTGATGCTGTTGGAAATAAAACAATGTTTTAAACAGTTTTCCAATGAAATATCCCAGGTGTGTGTTTGCAAGTTAAGAAGTTATACATTTCTACTTCAAATATTTTTTTTAACTTTTGGTAGAGAATTTATAAACTTCTAAAAAATTCAACATGAAATATATTATGAGCTGAAATTATCTTTGCAGTTTAACAAAATGTTTAATATTATAGTCAATAAATTTGACTTGATTTAGGGTGGTTAAAGAAACTTTGTACGTCAGAATTTCTTACAGAATGGAAGAATGATTAACACACAATATGTTTTATAGTATATTACAGCAAAGAATGGAATATGTGAATGGAATATGTGCACATACAATATGAATACCAGGTTTTATATGACTGTTGTGTTTTAAGTGTCCAGAAGCTAAGTCCCATGGATCCAATCACTCATTCCCTCTCCCAGTGGGATGAGGGAGAGAATCCAAAGGATTGAAGACAGAAAATCCTGTGCTGGGACAAAGGAACTTTAATAGATAAAGCAAAAGCCATGCACAAAATCAAAACACGGAATTCATTCACCCCGTCCTGTGGATAGAGAGGTGTTCAGCCATCCCCAGGAAAGCAGGGCTCTGGCACATGTAATGGCAGCTTGGGAAGACAAATACCATCACTCTAAATGTCCTTCCCCTTTCTCCTTCTTCCCCCAGCTTTATATGCTGAACGTGATGCCACATGGTATGGAATATCCCTTTGGTCAGTTGGGATCAGCTATCCTGATTGTGTCCCCTCCCAATTCCTTGTGCACCCCCAGTGCACTCACTGGTGGGGTGGGGTGAGAGACAGAAAAGACCCTGAGTCTGTCAGCACTGCTCAGCAGTAATGAAAACATCTCTGTGTTATCAACACTGTTCTCAGCACAAATTCACAACATAGACTCATACCAGCTACTGTGAAGAAAATTAACTCTATCCCAGCCAAAACCATCTCAATGGACTTCAGTACATCTGTGTGAAGGACCAAGATTCAGGATGGGAACAGTTCCAGGCGTGGAGAAAAGCATACAGCAATTCACAGGACTTTATTATATGGACCTTACAGTTATCACATGGACTTTACTCTTATTATGTGGTTTCATTGTATTCACACTACACAGTGCACAACCTGGACATGCCCAGGCTTGCCATGAGTTTGCCTGCTCCCTGCTTCCCCCACTCCTCCCCCTTTTGCCTGTGTCCCTATCCTGGTTTGTTCCCCTGCTTGTCTGTCTCATGCTCTGCCCTCTGTTCTGGCCCTTTCCCCTCCCGAGCTGACAAAAGGCAGTGTGCACGTGTGAATAGGGCATTCTATTTGCACCCTTCCTCGTGTCCCGTCCCCTCTTCGGACTGCAGCACATCTGTTTTATAATAGAAGCCTGGAAATAGGACAAACATGTTTTAGATATAAAACAACCTGGCAAGTGAATGAGGGTCAAAAACTTTAAACTGCAAAGGAAGTGACATTTTTTTCTAAAGCTAGTGTTATCTGAATAAATGTTTCTGCCGTTCTCTGAAAAATAGAGCAGAAACTAGCACTGAACCAGAGTAGTTTAAGACAAACACTATATGTGTTTTTTTCTGCCTACCACATCATCTCATGGTTATTGTTGAAACATTTGGGTTTATAACTAGTGATTTTTTTTTCCTTTTCATTTGGGACAGATCTAGCAGAGTTCTGCCTTCCTGGGGAGAAGGAAAAAAAATCTGTGAAAACTGATGTTTCTTCAAAGAAACATGTACAATAAAGGCCAAATGGATTTCATCAGTCTTAATTACTTAAACAGCAAGGACTGTTTATCAGTACCATATACAGATATCATTCTAAGCTTATAAAAGACAATGAAATAATTGTGACTAAATCAGTTAAGTTTCACACTTTCTGAACACTGGCTTTCTTGGCTACTGAATAAAGATTTTGAGGAATAAAGCTTTGGTTTCACAAAAAAAATGTGTTTTATAGTTTAACTGTAAGCAGCCAAGATTGTAATTTTGGAGAGACTCGAGCAATTTGTCTTCTTCCATGAAACCTTTATGAAGCATTTTCATGACAAAAACATTGACTTTTTTATAGATAGGTTATTCTCATGCAAGGACTGCATTAAATCGTATTTCATTTTCAATAGTTTTTCCTCTACCTACTTGTTGAACAAAAATAGGCAAAATTAATTATTTTATTTAGAAATGTCTAATACCCTAAGTATCTCTGTGTTTTAATCTCTAAGTAACCATTGCACAGAATTACAATATTCACAAGATATTGCAGATGAGGGTAGATGATGATTAGCACTTATTCCTTAGGACATAAGTGATTTCCAAAAGCAGTGGATTTAGATCCCCTTTGAAAGGCTTTTTCCCCCTATATTAATGAACAGCAAACTTCAGAAGAAATGCACTGATGCATGCTTTTGCTTACATATAAGCATATGCTATGAGTGTGTTTAAGTAATGCTTATATATGTGTGTATGCCTTCCACAGGGGCTAGGATTATCTGAAAGTCAGCAGAGAGAATCTTTACATGTGAAGTGCAGACATAAAACAATACCTAGGAAAACACTGTCTAATTTAACACACAGTGTGGCTGGGAAATTACTGTCGAGTAAGTGTCAAGTAAGCTTGTAACGCAGAGCTAAATCTTGCAGTAATGTGTGAAGAGCACTCACATACAAAATCAAGATAAATATCTCACTTCTGTCTATGGCTTCCTTGTCAGGCTGTCCTCCATTCCCTTTTCTTTCTGTTATTTTTCAAGAATTATCTGCTTTCTAGTGGAGGGGGAAAGTTCAGCTATAGTGAGTGTGTTTTTTCCCCTTTTTTCTATTTGCTAATTCTGTAGCTTTGATTATCATCTACCTATTGTCTGGTCATTGCTTTTCTGTATAGTTAAACTGGTTCCACTGCTTGTTCACTGGCTACATTGAAGGATGGAAGGGTGTCCTCAGCACACACCTCCTTTTCACACTCATAGTTTAGGAGCACTCTTCCAAGACTATATGTATATAATATATTTATATGATTTCTGTCACATGCTGTGGGATTCCTTCTGGGGTATCTTTCAGGATATCAGGTATCTCCATTTTGGCTTTCAGGAAGAAGAAACTACTGATTCTTTATTCTGGAGCCATGGTTTCAACACAGCAAGTGGCTGCTGTAGTGTTAGAAGCACTCAGCACATCTTGACTTCTTAGAGATGAATGCTTCATAACGAGAAATTGCACTGCCGGAGAGCAAATTAGTGATTGATATAAAATGGAGCCTTACAGACTGTAATTGTGCTAGCAAGATATGAGATGAAGTTTAAAGTGCAATTTTAACAGTATTTAATTAAGTGGAACAGTATATTAACCACCACAATCCTAACTAAACACATATATAAGAATTGCAAAATATAAATGCTCATTATTGCTAAGTTGCTACTGCCATCAGTGATTGACTTGGAGATGGGATGATTGACTTGGAGCTGATTTAAAATTGTCCAGTTTGCATACTGAATTTTAAATCTTTTCCAGTTGTTCTCCTTTAATGCAGGTGGGGAAGGTGACTCATCTGTTCGGTGCTGCATGGTTCACTGGGTGGGGAGAAAATGACATATTTTATCTGGTCACTGAGATCTCACTCTGTCATTTCACTTTTTGTGTAGCATTTAAAGCAAAGGGAATCACTTATTCAACAAATTCAGTCTCTTGTTCTTTCAATGGAAGTATTATTGTCTCAAGTTTATATTTATTTGAATTGCCTGATGGCAGATTTCTCTCATCACCTCCCTTGCTGACAACTGTAATTAGATTTCCTTGTGTATGATGCTAGATGAAGAAGGTGCAGGGAACTGGTGGAGTTCCTTTACCATTTGCTTAATTAACTTTGTGTGCTGGATCCAAAAGATTTTGGGAGCCTGGCCTCCCTTGCTTCGTCAAGCTGCATAAATCCCATATCAATTATATCTCCTATTCTGGAAGCAAATCATGGAGTGTACAAGCTTTGAATTTGCTTTGCATGACTATTTGTAGGAAGCAAACATAAAAGGAGCTTGTGTTCAGCTACAATACGTTTCTTGTTAATTTGAAGTGAATATTTATAACTTTCTTTTTACTATCAGTCTGACACTATGAGCAATTACTGTGGTATTCAGCTAAATCTGCCCACCCTATGCCTGGTCAGAATTTTCTGTCCCTGTGTTTCCAATACATTTCCTGCACACTATTTTGCCCTTAATGCCTTTATAGCTTGTTTATTGGAAACAGGGTTTTAATTATTTTTCAACAGTACCAGAGAACTAATTTAATGAGCAATTGTTAGATATACTAAGGAGACACATTCACCTGATTAATGTGATAGTTAACTGAGCAACAAAATTGCCTCATGAAGAAGCAGCTGTACACAGAGTCAAAGCAATAAAAAACTTTGAGGGAATGTGAAGAAAATACTTGAAGAAAGATAATTTAAAATAGGATACTGAGCAAGATGGAGATTAGGTATACAGTGTTAGTTTGCTGGTTAGTTGGTTTGCTAGTTACATCCATGTGTGCACACACACGCCTGTATTTATTAGGAGACAGTTTATATAGGCTTGACTGACAGATACTGCATTGGAGTGCTGGGATATTAAAGGACTGTTGAACAAAAATGGGGAGGATGGGTCCTTCAGGTGTGTGTTGGAAATGAAATTGTGCTGCCGCCGACATTTTAGTTGCATGCAATGTTGGTGTCCAGCTTCAGTACTAATGTGTGCTTTTGGAAACAAATACATCCTGTGGGAAACAGTTCTTTTCTCAGAGTGAGGAAAGGAACAGAGAAGAAGTTTGACACTAGTTGTCAGAGCTCACACTGGAGTATTTCTTGTGTCACTGACTTGCTTTGATCAGCAACACTTATGCTCTGAGTTTACAGGCTTGTGGTCAGCTTAAATGATCAGACTAGCATGATCACCACAGAATTTTAGTACAAGATAGTTCCACTAATGCATTTTGATGGCATTTTCCCTCCTCTTTGCAAGCAGCGTTTGCAAAGGAAGATACTGCATTGGTAGCCCAGTAGAAACTCATGACTAGATCACGAAGTTTCATTCCCACAGAGGGCTGTGGCATCCATGGAGAGAGGAACCATAAGGGCATTAGTGGACACAAGGGGCACCGAGGCCAAAAAGGGGCACAGCAGAAGACACAGAAGAGGAGAAATGAAGTGTGAATACTACAGGAAACACAACTCAGCTAGTTTCTCTCATGTAGTTTCCAACTTGGCTTGTATGATGGATATCTCTTCACAAGACTAAAATACAGAAAGTTTCAAAGTTATGGGATGGTATCAGCCATCCTACTCACCAACTTACTGGACTACTTATGGCCCAACATAACACCTCTGTTTTCGAGTTAAGGCTGATGGCTTTGTGTTCCTGCTCACTCAAATATCAGTGAAGGGAGGAGCTTTTCTTTTCAAAAGAAAAAGTGAGGGTTTTGTATGGGGTGTTATATTCTTGTTCATATACTTTTAACCAAATGGGAGCAGAACAGATTACAAAGAACTCTCTATGGGAAAACAAACTGGCTTTCCATGCCATGCAATCACTCTGGGAGCACAAATTAGGGAAAAAACTGATAACATACTTTGCCAAGATCAAAACTAAGTGAAATTGGGCTGGATGCATTATAGGGATTTTAAGATATTTGAAGAAAATAGAGGAAAAATGAGAGGGCAGTTAACTTACACCTCTTTGGAACAGGAAATGCTCTTGTGAGTGTTGAACTCCCTGCCTCACCTTTGCTGGTTCAGCTCATCTCCATTGTGACAAGTGATTTGGACAATTCTTTGCAAAACATTTTTGCTTCCTTGCCTTGCTAACATGATGAACATATAAATTGCTTTAATTATGATTTGAATGCTTATTTCAAAGCCAGGAGGGATGCTGGTTTGATGGTTGGAGAATCAGGAGAATTCAGCAGATCTGGATTAATTTCAAACTCCTGTCATAACTTTGCTTTAGCAGGTCTTTAGCAGGTAACTTTTGGGGGTTTTGTCTGTGCTTGATTTTACTGTCTGAAAAAAAAAGAGATAATGATCCTTATGTTCCACCCATGCCATCATGCCTTACTAATATAGCTGTTAGGATTTCTGGGGTTGTATATGTCTGTGCCTTGTGCCAGCAGTGCT
The DNA here is from genome assembly GCF_001604755.1 of Lepidothrix coronata. Lineage (NCBI taxonomy): Eukaryota > Metazoa > Chordata > Aves > Passeriformes > Pipridae > Lepidothrix > Lepidothrix coronata. The sequence goes on along the minus strand of NW_016690228.1, from coordinate 443,946 downwards.
CCAACCCTCCTGGGCTGTATCAGCCCTCTGTTTCAAAAGCTTTTGTCTTTCCTGACTCGGAAGGAAAGTTCCCAGTGATGCTTTGGTTTGGGCTGTACTTGTCTTTTGTTATTTTCACATGGCATCTTCCTTAAACCTATTTTGTAGAGGACCCGGGGTGCTGGAGCCAGCAGGGTGGCTGTGCAAGGACAGCTGTGAGCATTGCAGATCGCTTTATGGAAGCCTAAAACGACTGCAGTTCAACAGACCTACTGAGCACATGCTTAATCTATTCTTGTTTAACAAATGCTTTAAACGTAAATATGTTCCAAAGTGTTTTGCTATAGATGGGTGATCTCCAGAATGTGCTGTTGTGCTTTGCTAGATAAGGATCGAGATTTCTCTCTGGAAGAACTCATTATGAGACAGACACATTAGCGCTGCCCGCATTTTTAGGTAAGAGACTTGACACGTTGCCATTTATGTGGCAGCCAAAGTAGACAAAACCAGAACATATTTATTATGGCTTTCTGGCATATAAATAGAGATTATTTAGTGTTATAATTTGCACATGTATTATAGTTTAATGCTGTTGAACTAAACTATGTAATGGCAACCACTCCTGCTAATCTTGTTCTTTATTCTTAAAAAAAATCAGATGACTTAAAAGTCATCTGCTGAACTCAAAACTGAGTTGTTGAGTCCAGGTTTTTTGTTGTTTTCTGATTCGGTTTGGTTTAATTTTCCTTATTTAAAAAGTGCATCAAGATAAGAGAGTTGAAGTGGTATAGATTGTGTGTTCCAATGTAGAAGAGAGTTCTTTTTTTAACAGCCTCAAATGATTTAAGAAATTGCTGATTTAAAAAATAGGAAATAATATATTATACTGTCACTGTCACCTTTGAAAACTCTAGGAGTTTAATGTAATTTAATATAATCATTTATATGTGATTGCAACTGTCATAAATCTAACACTGTGCAGCTGATAAACAGGAACAGAAAAGGTGAATGATCAAAAGTACATGCAGTTGGAGCATCCTGGCCTGCATCAACTCTTGTATGATCACATAGGGAAAATTATTAAGCCTGGACTTTTAAAATGCCTGAGACAGGATGACTTATGAAGAAAAGACAGCAGCCCAAGTTTGTAAAAGCAACTGTCTAATTCACGTGTTTATACATATATATGCATACATGTATTTATGAACTGTATGATGTGGATTCAGACCTGATACAGAAGTACGAATGGCAAAAGTGCTGTACACTTGCCTTCTGAAAAAACGCCTGCCTTAACTGTTGAGCCCTCTTCCCTCACCCTTTTCCTCAGGCTTACCAGTCATGTTTGTGAAGCTCAGGCCTTCACTAGTTCATGTTGAAAGGAAAATTTGGCACGATTTCCTTCTTTGTAACTGAGACCCTTTCACTAATTTGCTTGACACAGATACAGTCCTGAGAAGTCCCTTGAAGGGATTCAGATTCCTCCCTACCATCTTTATCCCTTGTATTTTGTTGTGCACACTCTGCAACTCTTGCAACAAAGTGTGGGGGGGTGAGGTTTGTTTTGTTTTGGTTTTGTTTGGTTTGGTTTTTGGTTTGGTTTGGTTTGCGTTTGTTTTGTTTGTTTGTTTGTTTTTGTTGTTGTTGTTTTGTTTTGTTTTTTCTCTTCCTAGGACCCAAGTATTAACACTTCTGGTAGGAGGCATGTAAAAGAAATGCATTTACCAAATGGTGCTGCCTACTTCCTTAGGTGTGGGAAAGTATTTTGTCGAAATGGGAAAACCAAATGAATAGAGCCTGCCTGTTTCACACACACCTCCTGTCTGCAAGCATCCTCACCCTGGGGATGTGGGCTGTGTTACTGACTCTGGGGAATGGGTTTAGAGGAGCCCTTTGTTGAAATATTGGCAGCACATCACTGGACTTGCTGTTGTTGCAGATGGAGCACTTTGACGAACAGATGGATTCTCAGTTTTCTGAAAGAAAGGGAAGGTACTTCATGTACCATGGTGGGAAAGAAGGGGGTATTCCAGGCATATGGAAAGGCAGGAAAGAAGGCACGTTCTGTGCTTTTTGGGGAACTTGGAACCTAGCAACCTCTTTCTGGCATACTTGGAAAAGCATAAGCACAGTGCTCTGTTAGAGGGCAAAGGGACTGTAACAGATGTGGAGGAACTAATTTGCACAGAAGCAATGAAGATGAAGGCTGAGTCTAGGAAAAGTGTGAGTGTATAACTAAGTGTTATGTGTTAGATATGGAAAAATGCTCCTGCCCAGGATCAGAGGTGCACTCTCTAAAGGGCACAGGACTAGTGCCAGAGTAGCATAACTGAAACAGAGGACTTGTTAATATTTTAAGGTCTGTGATGTTGTGAAAGAGGCTGGAGATAATTGTTACATGCCACTGTGAAAACAGTAATCCAGCAGTCTGTGCATTAATTTTGTGGGAGCACACTTTGTGCAATGGCACCATTCAGATACCGTATTGCCTCTTTCCTTGTGCTCTTCTTCCTCCTCTCCCGTCTTGTTCATAACTCACTTCCATCTTAATTGTTAGGGCAGGATCAGTCCTATGCAGCACCCAAGAGCCTGAAATTCTGACTTGATGTTATCTGATCCAATATTTACTGCTAAAGTGTTCGTGCAATTGCCCAGTGCACTGTGATAAGGAAATGGCATGAACTGAAAGTAGTGATCATATTTTGGTGTTGTGTGTTAACTCTCTACAACTTTTCAGTCACTTCACACACACCCACAACCACACCCACATACACCCCCCCCCCATCCCCAGACCTAGCAGAAATATTATACTTTATTATGGTACAATTTAGAATATAATGACAATGGACTGTTGTCTTTATTTTTACCCCTTAGCTTAATTAGACATTTTCAGCACCTTAGAATGCAGATGTTAAAGCTGTTTAGCAATAGTAAGGACATCAAAGACCTTGGAAATCCGGATTTTCTGAGAAACGAATGTGATAAAGGGCAAAAATGTTATTTCAAAGTGTGATTCGCTTATGAAAGCAGCTATGCAAAATTATAACTTTTTTAAATAATGGCTCTGGTTTTTGTTCACTGTCAGGATTATGTCTGCAGCAACAGAAATATCTAAAGTCTTTTTACTGAAAAATAAAGTGAACTAGATTACATGCCCACTTTTGCATCAACTGTCATCCATTTTGCAGGATCAAATTCTGAGATAAAATAAACAAGGAATCCCATAATTGAATTTTAGAATGAATGTTTTTCAGATTGTTGTGTCTGGATCTCTGCCAAGTTTCATCTCTATAATAAATTAATTCTAACCCCCACAAAATAAGGAAAAAAAAATAACACAACAACTTCTACACGACAAAAGCACTGGGCAATTTTTATGGGGAAACAAGTGGCCAAGAAAAATTTATTGGAAAAGTAATTATATAAAGAGAGAGTGGTCTCTTCTCTCTAATTGGAAATTATAATATTTTCCAGCCTTACTAAACACAGTATAAGATCATCATTTTACTTCACCAACCTGGTTAAATCAAATACGAAGTTAAGAAGTTGCTTTCCTCTAGTTTTATTTCTGTTTACACCCAATACTGCAATTGAGCCCACTTCCCTTTCTCTGTGGCAAAATCTAATCTGACTGCCACAGGACCTGTGAAATTCATGGAGGTGATGAGCTTGGGTCTGCTTTCTGCATTGTGTGTCTGGCTTTATTGAATCTCTAGTCACCCTCAGATAATAAATATTTCATATATTGGACAGGTGAAAAGTTTCATTTAGCTGCAGATCTGCTTCCAAGGCAACTGATTCTTGTCATTTGACCAGTTTAAATGTGTTCAAAACAAAGCTTGCTTTCTGTTTTTCTCTTCTATAGTTTTATCTGTCAAGTATTATCCATCTTCTCCCTCCTGTCCCTCCTACAAGCAGATACAGAAAAGCCAACAGTATTAACAAGTAATTCTAAACAATTTATAATCCAAACATATTCTCTGTTCCAGTCAAGATGGGATGAAAAATACCATTTCATTTTACAAGCATAGAGTAAATATCTAGACATATGAAATTGCCTCGGTTAGCATCTGTAACTAGTCTGTATGCCAAAAAAATGTGTGCAACCACAGTATTACTTTATGCTTCTCCATTGCTATTGAGTGTTTCCTCAATGTCTAGTAATTCTATTATAGAGTTGAATTTGTTGCTTTTTGGGGGGAGGGAGGGGGAGACAGGGATGTGGCACAGTACCCCAGGTCTTTCTCTAAAAAAAGCTGCTAGCAAAAAGCTAAAGCAAAATGTCTTCAATCGTATCTGATTTCTGCCAATGTTAGTTCTTGAGATAGATCTTGTGGAAAATGTCTGCTGCATCCTTTACATTTGCAGCAGAATGAGCTCTTCTGAAGCATAGCTTTGCTCATTCTTCCTCTGCACATTTCCAAGTATAATGGACAGCTGCTCTCTCTCCTCCTCAAGCCTTCCCACATCTGGATTTTCTGACTCATGCTGTGCTCCATGCCCAACTCCATACATCTGTTTGCATACACAGCTGGTGGCTTCAAAAAGCCCTTTCCTGTCTGCTGAGTCAATTGTGAAGAAAGGGGAAATCTATTGGAGCAGTGGTGAATTTTGGTACACAGGCTCTAAGTAAAGGGATTTTCTACTCAGTCTCAGAGACATTTTTACTTTTATCTGACCGTCTGTGTGGATATTCCCTTGATGCAGTTATGGCAGAATGGTGGCATTATTTCAGAAGGCACACAACTGTCTTAGGAAATAAGCTGGAGAATAGATCTTGGGGGCTATTGAGGAGTTTTAGATATTATGATGGAGATCCATGCATAGGTGGCTTATTTGATCTCTCTGTCTTCTCCTTCTATTTACTGTACAGGTGGTTTGTAATGACGCTGTATTTGGGAACTAGGAGGACATTCTAGATCAATTCAGAAAGATTGACATGATGTGATGCACAACTGCTATTTTGAGTTTAGGGGGGATAGAAGGTGGGTACAGCTTGTGATAGGTGTCTCTGTGCCTGGTAGCTCTGTGGCTGATGCCCTATTAGAAACAATTGAACTGTATCTGACCTTGCAGCCCTCTCCCTTCTGTTTCCAGGCATATAGATATTAGCCAGCAGGTCTCTGGTTAACCCCTCCTCACTGTTGTTTATTTCCTGCTACTCTGCAGACACACCACTGAGCATTAAGTATGTGAACTCAAAGACGCTCCCTCTCTCCTGAACAGTCTTAATAGCAAGCAGTCACGAGTTGGGCTTCTCCAGAATTTAAACCTAAGAAACATACATTTCAGGAGTATGCCCTTTCTCACACCCTTTTCAGATTACATTAAAAGCATCCACTTCAAGAAACTACAATTGTGTTTATTCAAGCTTTGAATTTGGAAGTAGTGCCGGGATCCCTGCCACGGCACGCTTGAACCGTGAAACCCAGGTCAGTTCCATTTTTGGTTTTCATGTACTGGCACAGTGCTTCAGCTGTTTAAGCTTCCAAGTCTCTGTGGAAGCAATACTTCTTTTAACATGCAGAAATCATCATATTTGATTTTATAACCTTACCTCTTGTTTTGGGTTTTGGGGTATTGGGATTTTGGGGGTTTTTTTGTTTCACTAACCCAAAATATCAGGGTAGCATGTCAGTAAACATAATGTGTTCAAAAAGGATCATGTCGACAGGCTTAAAAACTAAATGCTCACTTTTAAACAGGCAGGAACAGCTCTGGTTTTCCTTTCTGCCCACCAGGCTATCCTTAGACTTAATCTGCCTTTTGCTCTGTCACTGTGCCTGCTGGCTATTGCACTATGTAATGCGATCTTGGGCCATGGGATATAACCAGTTTCAATCACTCTTCACTGAGGTTGACTTTGTGACTCAAAGGCTACTGATTAAATAGCCCATTAGTTTTCTTAGTGAATCAACCCCTTCTCTCTCTTCGAGCCCTCTATGGTGGGTTTGTCATATTGTTAGAGAGAAAGGTGCTGGGTTGGCTATTGCATTGAATGCAGCTGGGGGGTGTTACTATGTTTACATGAGGCACTTTCTGAGAAGGCTCTTTTTGTTAACAATTCTGATCTAGATCTCAGACTCCAAATTTCACCCAAACGGAGTTTGCATTTCTGATATTTCAAGTGCTTAGTCTTTCACTGCCCGGTGGTGTACAGGGACCATCAAAGGTGACAAGATTTGGTACCTTCAATGTGTATTTCCTCCAAATATATGTCAGACAGCTCTGTTTGAAGGCATGGGACTGTTTGTCTGCTTGTTGGGAAAACATCTGGAGGCAGCAGTGCTTTGTGCAAGGAAATTAATTGGTGTTTGACTGTGGTGTATTTCTGGCTTCCCTTCAATTCCTGTGCTCTGATCCCTAATGGTTGTATGCTTTGATGTTGCTAGAGTACTCTTGGAGTAAGTGCTCCTCTCAGTGAAAGTTATGTTGCTGTCATTATTTTTAAGTTTCATACAATGTGTGAAGAATAATCTGGAATACACCCAAATATGGGCTTTATATCATCATGAAACCTGCAGTTAGAGCCGTTGTCCCATTTGGTCATCAAATAAGAGTCTGGAGAGCAAATACCATGTCCAGCTCCTAGTCTTCTCCAGCTCTTCTGTGGTATACTGAGTTACTCTGCTTCTAAGCATGTTTTCCTTCTTTCCAACTTTTTTTTTTTCTTTGTGCATTTGTTCCTTGTCTAGTAATTTTAGGTCAAGTCTGCAACAGCTGAACAGAATATAATAAAGGTAAAGCTTTGTGATTTTCCTATGGAAGGAAAATTCGTATGAAAAAATAAATATCTTCTTAGGTATTATATTTAGCAAAGACAATGGGTAGATAATTTTTGAGTGGCTGAAAATGTTGTAACTGCACCATTAATGTTTAATTACTATTGGCAGCCAAGAAGCGCCTTTCTGGATTAACCAGACACTCTGCTTCTGGGATGTGCATTGGTGGCAGAAAGTGATAAAGCTAGTGCAACTGCACCTCTGGGAACATATAATGGGATCTTTCCTGTGATATGCAAATTATGCTGCCAAGTTGCTGTATAAACAATTCATGGGAGAAGTAGTGAGAGGTAGTTAAATAACTGGATCACATATCAAAGATAAAATCCATCACTGGGAATGGAAAAATGTGTTAAAAGAGTGGTTTTGCTTTTAAAACTAACTAAATAATGAACAAAAAAAAATCTTTGCCCAAAGCATGTAGTTGCACTAAAGAGTAAATAGAAAATGATTTATCACAATTGTTGCAGTTCAAAGTAATCAAGCATTTAGAAAACCAGCATGCATAGGGTTTGTGAAAACCAAGACTTTTGCTAGTACCAGTAACCTAGCCAATTATGTTACTTTTTTTTTTTTTTTTTTTTTTTGGTAACTGTGAAGAAAGATTACTTCACAAATGTTAATTTGCTTACTTTTCAGGCAGAAGACATGCACTGCTTATTTTTCAGTGATAAAACCAATCCTTCCATTTATATTTTAAGCATAAGCAATGATCTCAGACAGCCCAGGAAAACATATTTCAGCATCATACACAGCCATAGGTCAATAAGTGTGAGCAAACCATATCAACACCAGCAGAAGCTGAGCTCATGCTGTCAGCCTGGGTTTCTACTTTTTGTATTTTATACTGTATGGGGAAAGGAGTCCAGCTAATACCACTCAATCAAAGATTACTCTTTCACAAATGGTATTGAAGCCCTCATTGGTTCTGTGCTCAGGGCGAGGAAAATATTTTTGATCTGTGACTTTCTTTTGTTTTGCTATGTAGTGGGAATGATACTCTAGATAGAGTTGCAATAAACAGATCCCACATTCAACAAATGCATCAAATTCTGTTCTATGTTTAATCATCCACAAAAACTGTCAGATGCTCTTCCACCAGGAACAATATCTCCCAATTAACTGTAATTAAGGTATAATATAACTACAGAATATGAAACTGGATGGATCTGTCTCTTGACATTTCAAATTTGGATATTTTTTTTCTGCTAAATCTCTTAATATGCTTCAATTAATGATGACAGAGGCCAGGCCATTCTCAGTGATGGATCCACATACATGAATCTTACTACCACTGAGATGAGATGGAGCATGAATCTTTCCATCATTAAACTTCCCTTAGAAACATGAATGGACTTCAATTAAACTACATTTACTGGCCCAAGTGTTGATTAATAGGAAGCTAGGGGTCAGAACTTGATTGCCTTACCCTGGAAAGTGTAAAAAACTGTACCAGACACAACAGGAAAAGTCTGGTATCTTGTCTGCAGATTTTTCAGAACACCTGTAGCCATTCATAGCAGGTATGGCATCTTTTTTCATTCCCTGAGAAATCATACAAAGCTGTTTTGTTCATGCATTATTTGAACAAGCAAATTTTTAATTTTAGTGCCCCCCAAAGGTGTTTGATTGTCATCCAGAAAATTTTTGCTTCTCTCTCTGAGCTGTGACAGACATCAAGTCTTCACCAACTGATAAGCATTTGGAGAGTTAATCAGTAGTAAACCTCAGGTATAGCCTTTGTTTAGGTAGCTTAACAATTAAGAGTTTTTAACTATTCCTGAATGAAAGGAAATTGCTGACTTTAAAGAGAGAATTTCCTAGCTCAGGCATTTCTGGACATGTAATTAAACTAAATACGCTGCTTCCTTGCCCCTAGCCACAGCTGTCCTAAAGAAGATTAAGAACATTGAATTTCTACCCAAGCTGAAATCGTTTGTACCTTGAAATATGGACTAACACGACAGTGCACTACAACTCCATCTGGTGACTCCTCCCAAACTTTGTGATGCATCACCATGTGCCATTGATGCACTTCACAGTGTCACCAACCCACGGGACTTGGGGAGGAGTTCACTGTTTCAAAGATGAGCATGGATGAAACTGAGTTTCTACAGTGTTTAGTATGGTGTATAGATATTCGCCTGAAGTAATCTATTAGATGTTGTAAAGCATATGCAATCAGAAGGTCTTCTATAAAACACTGGGGAAAAAAAAAGATGAAAAGTCTCTTTCCCGTGCTATTCCACTGAGCAGCTCTATTATGATCAAGATTTAATTTAAGTGATCTACTGTATCTGTGATTGCACAATATAATCATGTTCCTGGGTTTATTATTTCTTTCTGTCATTTATTTTTAGCTATCTCAGTTCTCTGTGACTTCTTTAAGAAAATATTTCATAGATTTATTCGAATTGTCTTCCCAAGCACAGTTGCAAATCAGTGAGAAATCGTATGATTACAAACTTTTAGTTTTCTTTTAAGATGCCAGTAAATATTTTTTTTTTAAGTCTCGTATTTTGTTTGCATCTTATGTGCCCATACTTGCTTGATCACATGCAGGAAATATTTTTGTACACTGGTGCTATGCATGACTAAGAAAGGAGCTGTAGATAGAACAAGATGAGATGAAGGCTGTAATTTACACCTGACAGAGTGTGAATTTCATTGCAAGTACTTTTAAAGGAAACTTACTATTTTCTCCACATTCAGATAGACAGCGATTCCAAAGGAAATTATGATCATTGATTTTTTTTTTTTTATTCTACTCTGCTTTGGTTTTGATTTTTACGGGGAAAAAATATTCCTCAACCTAATGCCATCCTGTGTTATCTGCAGGCCCAGGTCATAGTCCTGTGATGCTGGACATAACCCATAAGCAGAGAACAGCCTGACTAGGCAAAATTAATAAAGTCTGGGATAAAGAAAGTATAATCACACCATTTCATAGGGGATGAAGGCATAGACAGTTTAAATTACTTGCCAAAGGTGTGTTGCAAGAGGAACAGGAATCTCCTAGATCCCTGTCCAGTTGCTTTTTCATTTATAGAGAATGGAAGACCCCTTATTTGTTTTGGCTGAATTGCAATTTTGGATGGTTTGGAAGACAGTTGGAGCTAGAAGGGCTCTATTAGTCTTTCCTACTGAAAGAAGTATTAGTAGGCAATTAAAAGAATAATAAATGGGGCCCATTCAAAATAATCCACTTGCTGTTGTTCTGAGCTTCAGGCAAGAAGGTACATAGAGGTCATTTTTCCTGACCCCTTATATATCAGAGGCCACTAGTGTCACTTGGGCACTCCTAAATTAAACCATATATTTTAGACAGAAATATAGTGGTCTCACAAAGCATTTTCTATTCAGGCTGTAAATTCAAAGGACAGGGCTTTGTCCTCTACATGTATCGGCATTGCACTTCCTGTAGTATCACCTGGATAAACAAGGGCAGTTCATACTCCTGTCAGTTTAATCTCTTGCACCATCACCATTATTTTGATTAATTTGATACCTCAGAGCTTTAAAGAGCAAAGAAACCATTAGCAACATGAACTAAGATGGTGCCAAATAGGTATGGACACTGACCCTGGCACCCTGTTCTCTCTCCCGTGTACCAGAAGAGCTCTGTGCTGCTGTAGGGAGGGCATTGAAGGTAGCCATCAAGCTACACTGGGGAAGCTGAGGCAAACTGCTGCACCCCAGAGCCCTCTACATGGGCTGTGCCCTCTGCACGTTCAAGAGGTGAAGTCAAGATTGAGTCTAAGAGAGCACGGTACATAAATTTTCTGGATGACAGTATAAACAAACAAGTCAAAAGCCATCAGATACCATATTCATAGCTACAGGCCAAATGCTTTATTCATAATGTTGCAGTGAAAGTATTAACATTGCATTTGTTTAAAAAGTAACTAGAAAGCCATTTGTGACCCTTATAATACACATGTGAAGCAGTGCTCTGCTGGTTTACACTGGTTATGTTCTGCTTGATATTTTCCAGAGGGTCAATTTGCAAGGATTTTTACTGCTATTTATGAATATAAGTAACTAATTTACCAAAGTTTCACAGAGTGACTTCGTGGCTTCCACTTCACAGTTAAAGGTTCTGAAAATCTTTCGGTCTTGTTGTTGACTTTGGGTTGTTTCTTATTGTATCTTGAAGGCTAGAAATACTGCATTACAGTAAATACATTATTCTTATTATTGCCCTTGTTATTAGGAAATATTTATATAGTGCAGTAAATTGACATTGTACTTTGCCAACATAGATAAAGGCAAATTCTCTGACCTGAAGAGCTTATAAATCAAATAAGAAAAGACAAACAAATGTAAAACACTTTGGAAAGTGGTTTGTGAGAGGATTATTAGCTTCATGAAAGGGGCGGAAGGCCTGCATGAGGAGAGAGGGGGATGCTATGATCATCAATATTCCTAGTTTTATAACACAGTAGTATTTTAAAAGCCTTAAAAGGGATGAAAGCGTTGTTGCACAAGGTGCTATGCAGAAGCCTGGCAAGGCGGTGGCCTTGCCTCTGGGTCTCAGAGCATTGCTGGCTCACTGACATCCCTGCCTGGGGGCCTCCTGGCTAAAGCCAGTATCAGTCCAATTACAGCACAAGGAATGATGGGTTTCTAGTAGGTTTTAGCCCTGCCTGAGGGAAAATCTACATGATTTCCTGCCCTGAAGATTTATAACTGAAACTGAAGAAATACACATACAGGAAGGTGTTTCAGGGAAAGGGGAATAGAAGGATTGTTGTCTGCCTAAAGGTGCAAGAGGACCAACTGGAGGGAGGAAGGGGTTTTAGCATCATTATATTCTCCATGATCTGCAGCTCAAGCCTCCTCTATCCTGACCCTCTGACAGCTAGTTACAAGGGAGAAGCATCGCAATAACTTTTGTTGCCTGATCATAGCTGATGCACAGCAGCTGCTATTCTCTTGATCTGACCTTATGTTAACTGTGGGATTGCTTCTCCCTCAGTGGCCACAGAGTATGTGATAATCCTAATTTAGGTAACTTGCCAGTGATCCCATAAACAACTGTTCAGAAAACAGACAAAATTCTTGGCTCTGCTTAGCAACTTAATTCAACTTCTGTTGAAAGCTGATGCATATGAGGGAATACAAAGATACGGGGAGCGGAAGAGAAGGGGCAGGCACTGATCTTTTCTCTGTGGTGACCAGTGACAGGACCCAAGGGAATGGCCTGAAGTTGTGTCAAGGGAGGTTTAGGTTGGATATTAGAAAAAGATTCCTCACGCAGAGGGTGGTTGGGGACTGGAACAGGCTCCCGGGGAAGTGTTCACAGCACCAAGCCTGACAGAGTTCAAGAAATGTTTGGATGATACTCTTGGGCACATGGTGTGACTCTTGGGAATGGTCCTGGGCAGGGCTAAGAGTTGGACTCGATGATCCTTGTGGGTCCCTTCCAACTCCGAGTATTCTGTGATTCTGTGATTTAGTGATTCTATGTGCTGGTGGGGCTTTGCCTGAAGGTGTTGTGCTCAACTTGAATGCGATTATATGTGGCAAGGCTGATGGGCAGAAACAAAGGACTGTGGTAGCCAAGAGGTGTGTGTGGTTTCCACTGATCTTTAAAATGGGAGTTGCAAGAAGCCAGGAAGTTAAGTGTCTAGTAAAGAAATGAGGAGGAGGAGATGGAATTCATTTGGAAGTAGGAAGAAAAGGTCCAGGATGTTTTTCTCTCCAGAGAAAAGGCAGATGTAGAGCATCACAGTTGCAGGAAATGTGTTAGAGTGGGCAGTTCCCGTTGTCAAACACTAATAGTCATATGTTGACATAATCACTGGAGACGGGCAGAAAATAAAATCAGAAAGCAAACCATCTCTCTCTCTCTAAATATCTATATGTATCTATATTTAGGACATTTTTTAGAGTTATTGCAAACTGAGTCATGCTTTCTATTCTCCTGCAGTTCACTAGGCCAGAGTTATCAAGCAAAAGAGCCAAGTCCCTCAGGATTGAGTGTCTTACTGGGATTCATATGGTATGCAGGTAGCAGAGCGACGGTTGAGCTCCCAAGGCACAGTTTGCTCAGCGCAGCTCATCTCATCCCATGGGTGTCTGACAAAACAGATGTTCATATCCAGAACTGCAGTGTAGACTTCTACTCAGAGGAGTGAGATGTGCACCTCCAAGGTGTACTTCATTGCCTAGCAAAGTAGGTGTCTGAAACAGGCTGGCAGAAGTATCTGGTTCTCCCCATTGGCAACGATGGCAGCAGGAAAACTCAAGCATACATGTCTACATTGCCAGAAGTTAGGCGAGGTGAATCCCTCCCATTCGTAATAAAACAGTACAGTGTAAGAAACAATAATGCGAAGAGATACTTGGATGAGAGAATGGCCCAGAGCAGATTAAGGCAAGAAATGGGCCTCCGTTGTAAGGGGAAGTGTAGAGTCAGTGAATGGAAACAAAATAATACAAAAAAAAGCAAGAAAGAGCATTATGAGGTAAATGGAGAACAGGAGGTAAACTAAGAGAAATAAAATAAGTGCAAGATAAATGAGCCCAGGGAGCACACTAGTGATTTAGAGCTTGTAGCTGGAGAAGATATCCTGAGTGTGATGTGCTAAAAGGGGTGGCAGCTTTCAGAGTGAGGACAGATGTACGTTGATAGAAGAGACAGTGAGATTTTCTCTTAAGCAAAATTTAGCATCAGAAACCTTGAGTTAAAACAAACCAACCAAGCCTAAACCTCTTTTCCAGAGTTTCACCTAACAGCTGTCACTGAGAAAATACTTGATGGTATTGCATAACATTTTGATCAGTATGACTTTAGATTGCTTCAAGTATTCTGCAAAACCGTGCTCTGCAGGTCACCCAGGCACTTAACCAAGGACACGTAGATATCACCTCTTGCCACAATTTGACCCAGTGATAAAACTGTATTTTAAAAATATGAAAATAGTTTGATTGACAGGTTTGAGTTTTCTTCCCCATGAATCTCTGCCTGAAAAGACAGGCTGCCTTAACTCCAGGAGTTGAATTATACGGACTTTGAAGGAGTAGAAAAATTATAATGAATGCATTTTAGAAACTTCTAAAAAGTTACTTAAAATAGACTTTCCATACATAATGTTACCATGTGAAAGTCAACTGTATCCTGGTCTTCTGGGACTAGCAGACAGCAGTCTGTGTTCATTTGGAAATTCAGTAATGAGGCACCCCTGCCTCTGATGGTCTGTATGGTACTGTCACTGGGGCTCTGCCACAGAGAGGGCTTACCTGTCAAGCCATTTATTTTTTTCAGAAGGTGACACGGGAGTGATTTCACTTTAGATTAGCCAACATGCTCTTTCTGGAAATGTGTCCCAGCTTGCTTTGGTCTTTTTTCTTTTTCTTTCCTTCCCCCCCCCTTTGTTTTTGTTTTAAAAAAATCCAACCAAACAACCTTTTGTATTTTAGCAGCTTGATGTAGGTCTGGTAAACACGAAGCAAGGACATTGTACGGTAGACTGAGAGAAGGTATTTGATAAGTGTGATTCATTTATATACGTATTCTCTCAAGCCCAGAAAGATAAGAAATAGCATGTATAGCCCATATATAATGACTGGCCCAGGTACTTTATGGCATCAAGGAGCCTTTCCAGCACCTCTCATTTCACTATTCAGCCTTTCAGTAAAATTGCTGAAGTGTGTTTGCTCAAAAGCCACTTCAGGTGCTTCCTCTTTGGACTGAAATACAGTGGTGTGGGATATCACGTTTCTAAAGTGGTCACTGGCCTTTAGTAGAAAACAATGTGATACAAGGCTTGCTATTAAAATACTACTATAAGTAATTAAAAGATTTCAGGATACTTTTGTTGCTGTTGTTAAATATAAATTAAATTTAAATGCAGGCCTTTAAATAAAGGATTGTCCTAATTTAGTCAGTATGTCTAAATGTCATGCTCTTTTAAATGGGAAGCGAGTCACAATTGCAAGCCATCTTGGCAGGGTAAAAAATGGAGATGTAATCATCAGTTCACAACAGTGTTTTGTGTTCAAGGAATAATCAGACCTCTTTTTATCAAGACTGCACTGCATTGCTAGCCAGCAGCATGGCTTTTTTTTTTTTCTGTTCCAGATGATTTTGGAACTGCATATGCTTTTTCAGTAAGTAAGCTGGACTTCTATAATGCTTTGCTTAATGTGCTTCCAGATTCTTTTATTTATAGGCATCAGCAGATTCAGACCACAGCTGGTAAAATACACACAAAAGAAAAAGTGCATTTGTAACCTATTAAGACTTTGCTCTGAGATACCAGTGAAGTTCAGGATTTACCATGAAATATTACCGAGTGACCTTTCAAGGAGCATCTCAAGACAACACCTGTTTGTCTTGGTGACCTCTGTTTTATTTTTCTTTCTCTGTTGAAGTCTTTCAGTGTTCTGCTTTCCAAGAGAATTCTGGCCTTTGTGTGTACAATGTGTTATCTTCAAGAAGCACTGGGGCAGAGGATTGAAGTAACTCAGCATCTCAAATGAGCAATTCTTCCAGAAAATATGCGTTGTACAAATTGGCTTTGTTGAATATTAAATATATTGTGATTTTTCTCTAAGTAGTCTTAGTCATATAAGTATGTCCATGATGTACTCATTAACTATTTTTCAGTGAAAATTGGTGGAAAGGATCCTTTGCAACTATGCAGAAACCTACATATTCAGTGTACCTAGTGAAAAGTGAAAGCTTTTAATGCGGCAGCACATATTTTATGAGTTTGTAAGATAACAATGTAGTTTTTAGTGGCATAATATAGAATGGACAAAGGTGTTATAAATCATTCATAAGACAAAAAATCAGAAAAATAATGTGAGTGAACACGTAACTAGAGCTCCCATTTAGGCTCTAAGGGAGCTTATTGTCACTTGCTTGTGCCTAATGAAGCTGTTTTCTTAAGGAAAGTGCCAGTTCCTACAGAATCAATCTTTGCTTTCAAAGGCATCCTGTGAGAGAGGCATGACAGACAAATCCAGATAAACAGGATGACTCTGGAGATGCTGGAAAGCAACAGGCCTCTCCAGTAGAATTGCAAGGAGGTGAAGCAGTAGATGCCTAAGTTAGGGTCCCATCCCAGAAAATAAGACTTTTTTTCAAAAATGATCTGGTACCTCATGTATTTTTTTAGAGTTAGTAAAAGTCTTTTTGCAAATTATTGCAAGGAATGTGTGTATTTCTTCAATTCCTTTTGAATTTCAGAATTTAGGTGAGGTTTTCTAGGTGTTAACATACACTAGCCACGCAAAAACACGAGGCAATGCCTCCTTTTGTAACACTGCATATGCAATATTATTAATTAAAGCCACCTTCAGAATCACATTGAAGATGCTCTTTTTTTCATGTGCCCCATATAGGGCACAAAAGTATCACCTTTTGTGCTATGGCACAAAAGTATCACCTTCTTTGTTGCTACTCCCATCTTTCTTCATTGTAAGATGGTCAGGAAGAATTAGATAGCGACTTACAGTATATCCCTGTCTAGCTTTTCTTTCTCTTTCTCCCTTCTTTACTGGGAGTCTTGTATTCAGATGGACAAACAAAAATATTGGGAAGAACCAATACAAAACGCTTGATATATTTTAGAAGACAGCTGGAGATAGCCTATTAAATTACCTGTACTTTGGCAGGTCAGGTGGAGTGTGACCAACCTAATGACCACTCTCCTATGAATCACAGTGAACAGTAACACTTTGAAATTGCCATTCTTTTAAGGACGGGAAAACTTGCCTAGATGTAGCAGTTTACAAGATGCCACATTGCTGCTTCCCATTTGCGTTGTCTCAAGAACTGGCACCAATAGCATTTAATGTCTTCGCAACTTGTAGTCCCAGGTTTTGAAAGGTTGATGCCATCAATCTTTTCCTTGAAGGATGTAGTGGTCATGAAAATTAGACAAAGAGGTGAAATAACTGAAATGTTACCCACCAGGTTGGTGTCAGAGTTGGGCAGAGAACCTCCTTCTTGCATCCCAGGGCTGGCCGCTGACCTGGGCACTCTACAGAGCCTCATTACAGTGGTACATTTAATCAGCTACACTCAGTGTTGTAACTCATTGTCTGCGGTGTTATGGATATCTAAAGGGTAGGATTTTAACTTCACAGTCTACTGTGTTATTGAATTAGTTTTATGTTGTGTTAATTTCTTTGTCTCATGGCATTCATTGCCTGTGATAATTGATGCACAATATATAGCTGATTTCTGTATTCATTTGGGTAACTGCATTTAATTGCCTGGTATAAAATATGCACACTAAGTACAATCTGCTATGACTGCTATGACTGAGAAGTGCTCATTGATATGGACTTGAGGGTGCTTTATCTTCCTGACAACCTGTCTGAGGGAAGTCTTAATGTCCCTCGCAATCCACCGTTCAAGGACCAGTCCTTGCATTGTATCTGCAAAAAGAGAGACCACCCAAAAAGTGTAACGTGAAATTCCTTTACAAAGTGTTTGGCATTAACATTTTGTTAATCAGAAGTTCTCAAATAAAAAAGTTTGTATTAACAACCCTGGTTCTACCAAATCTCAAGGAATAGCAGGGCCCAGAACGTTAGACATTTTCTCCTAAATGTGAAAATAAATCAGTATTATGGTTTTATTTGCTTCTGAAGTTACTCCCCTTGAGTAGAGCTACTCCCATGCACAAGTGTTTAAAAACACAGATTTCTTTTGCACATGAATTGCAGATCAGGAATGCTTTCTAAAGGTGCAATGTCATTAAAAAGTGTTGATTAACGTCTGCTCAGGTTACACAAGATCCCTGCATAAGCTTATGCTTTCTTGCCGGTTTAATCAGTGGCACAGTGATTCCATTTATTATTAAGAAAGCAAGAATCTTTGCTAGTAGATGTATTTCTCATTGAACTTAGCACTTGGCTTTTTAATATGACCTAGTCAGTGGGCTGGTTTGTTTTCCTGGGTTGGTTTGTTTCCAGTGCCATGAAGGCTTTAATAGTGCAGTGTCTCAGCTATACAGTGAAAAGCTGAAATTTGCCCAAAGCTGATTTAATTTTAAGCATTAATGGAACCTTCTCTATCCAAATTTTTGAAAACTTTTAAACAAAAGCTAATGTTTGAGTCTAAATCAGGTGTGAAATGCCTGTAAGATTATTTTAGCCATATTATATTGCTCTGTGTTAATGTAACCACTGAGTTGTCACTCGAAGGGATGTTCACAATTAGTATTTTTCTTTTAAAAAGAGCTAGTTTCTACAGTCTGTGTCCTTCAGGATGGAGCATTAGTTCTGCCTACAGCTTACTGCAAATTATTCAGTGTTCATAAGTTCATTTATGCTTGTTATTCAGCTCTCTTCCACTGACAAAATAGCCTGCAGCAGTTCTTGGTTAGATAGAACTAGTTTTACTTTAGTCTTCTCACGCGCTCTTTTATGGGTTTTCCCCAGTTCTGCTTGCACTGCATCCAGGTCTTGCTGATAAAACAGTAGACTTGATGGTCAGAGAGAAAGCAAAGCTGCCTAGAGCCAGTGTGGGCTACAAGAGTGTGTTTTGAGCAAAGAATTCTATGGCATATTGGGCAGATCTAGTGGTATAGTACAACATAATAATGGCCAGTCTTCGCGAGCGAAGATTTGGGAAAGGTCATTAACCCTTCGAGCCTGCGCAGTGGATTTTTTAGGTGAGACACAGCTTGCGCTGAACTGAGCCCACCCTTTAATCCTGAGGTTCATCTGCCGGGGCCGAGTGAAACTCGGACAGTGGCAGTGAGGTTCTCAGGACGTAGGTTTGTTTAGAGTGACCTTCTCTTAGATGGATTGCCTCACAGGGCTAACGAGCTCCATCTGCCCGGGGGGCCGGGAATCGAACCCGGGTCGCAGCAGCGGTGAGAGTCCTGCACCCTAACCACTAGACCACCAGAGGCCCCAGTACAACATAAGTTTCAGCAATTAACCCACTGATTCCTCTTTCTTTCATAATCATGGTGTTATGTTCTTGTTCCTCTGCAAGGACTTTAACAAATACTTGTGGCTACTTCATGAACGTATACCAAAATTTGAAATATGTGGACAACCTGTCAGAAGGCAAACATCAAAAAGTCACCTACTAATTCCCAATAGGTGAGGTGCATTTGTCTAGCCCAGTGTCTGATCCTTTATGCACCAGCTCTGCATTTCTGGCAGAGCTGGTGCAACTGCAATGTGGATTTGGGTGGTAGAGATTGTAGCAACAGATCTGTAGTTTGACAGCAGATCTGCTTATGTCACCTGGTGCACACTTCAGTAAGCAGTAAAGTGGGGGAAGGAGGGTGGCAGAGAGAGAATACAATGCCAATTCTCTACCTCTTATCCCAGTAGTCCATGCCTACCTGAGATGCCCCCAAAACCAGGGGGCAGTACCTCCTTCCTCCCCATTGGTTACGGTGATGCATTATGGGGACAAGCAAATAGCATGCAACAAGGTATGAAGAGGCATTTCATCACTGTTGGCTTTTAAATCCCCCTTTCTTCATCAAGGCTGCTGGTCAGGGGAAGAAGCGAACCACTCTCATCTGAGCTATTCAACATATGTTTGTAAATTGGGATTGGTTTGGAAATTATTCACAAAGAGCAAGGGGAGAAATAACTTATTGACAAGGAATAATTCAGTGAGCCCTAACTGTGAAATAGATGTTTGTGGTCAGAAGTTTATAGCCTCTGTGGAAAGAGCTAAGTACAAGTTTAAGGAGCTGAACAGGAGACATCCAGTTTCTAAAAACTGGACATAAATCTTGGGTGCCTTGCCTTATGGTAGTCATATTCCCCACAGATGACTTTCATTCAATGTTTGTTTGGTGTTTATAGATGTTATTTAAAAGCTAATTTTACCATAAAAATATTTTATGTTATGTATAATGAATAGTGGAGATCAAATAAGAATTGGAATTGCAAATTCAAATATTAAGAGTTGATAAATATTGACTTTTAAATGGACCCACTGTAGATTTGAACAAAATGCTTTTTAGCCTAGTATACTGGTTATTTGTAAATTACAACAAACTAAAAAATGTAGAGCATTGCCTGATCTCAACTCTTTCTTTGATTTTACAGCCATTGATGTGGTGATGTTCCTATGAAGTGATCTATACGGTGTCATGGAACTATAGTATAAAGCTTTCTGGCTTGTACTTTATGCACATCACATGAAAAAGTGTGGGAGGTACTAAGCTAAAATACAGTGTAATTATGTTAATTGTGTCTTTTCTAAGGATGAATCCTTAGGGTTTGCATGTTGGAAACCTCTTAATTAAGGTCTTTCAAGTACTTTTTTAAAGTTAGCACAACTATTTTAGGGCTGAACAAGTCACCAAGATACAACTGCACAGCATTAATGACTTCCGAACATTAAAAAAATGTTCAAAATGGTCAGTTGCTGGCTGCTGGACAGCCAAAAAATAATGTAGCCCTCCTTTGCCCGTAGTCCCATGTAACTAAGGCACAAAAACTAACATGGGTATGTGTATGTGATCATTCTCAGTCCAGCATTTTCTTCCCCTGCTTTAAGTGCTGGGAACTCACTTTGGTCACACCTCTTACCAGTGGCTCATTCAGCCTTTCCAACCAGTGATGCACTGACCAGCAATACGCTGACATGGTCAGCTTCACAAACAACAATAGCAACAGCAAGTTGCCTTTATGTAAAATTCATGGTCTGACAGATACTTGATGAGAGCAATCAGCTAGAAACAGATACTCCACTTTTGCTTTGAGCTAACTAACCTTTGTGAGCCAAAGATACAGCATTAGTTAAGGAGCAGGCATTGTCCTCAGCTTTGTTAGGTTTTCTTTTCCACATCACTGCAGGATTCATTCTGTAAGTCATTGCATAGTATTTTTTTTCCTTTTTATCTCAGAACAGACAACTATTTCCTTGAAACTCACAACATCAGTTAATTGTTAACGGTTTAAAAAAGAATAAATCATATTCATCCCTTAATATGTTCTTTCAGCTGATGCCTTCATGCTGAGGAGGCTGTGTAGCTACTGATAAGACCTAATTTGTGAGGGGCTTTTCAGTGGTCTGACAGATTCATATGTGTTACTGTTCGTTCAGCAGGCAAGAATGAGCATTTGCTGAAACACGTCTACAGTACCTGCTAAATGTGTGCAAAGAGACTGGGGCTGGTGATCCAGAGGGAGTGGGCAGGAGCTTTGAGTGGATTCCCAAAGTGGTCTGTTGTTGTGTTCTGACTGTGGCACTGATAGTTGATTTCTGTCTTTTCTGTTTCAGAGCCTAATGAGCTGTATGTGGCCCCTGTGCTTAGTGATATCCCATCTCAAGATGCTGCTAATACAGTAGTTCGTTATTCCTAGCTGAAGAAGTCTAACGGGAACAAAAAAGGAACTGGGGAGAAGCAATGGCTGCTGGTAAATATCTCAGGTCTGCAAAGGTCATAAGAAAATAGTCGGAAAGAGATGATTTCAGCTGTGACTGGGGAGGGGAGAAGCAAAAATGTGTGATCACATCTTGTATTTAATGTTTCGGTATCAGAAAGGTACCATCCCTTAGCTATCTGACTCACTCTTCCTTCCCCAACCTAGGAAAATCCACACCTGGGCTCAGTCTATTTTGACCATATTAATGAAAATTCCCTCTTTTTTTTTAGAACGAAACTTAGTATTTCCCATAGTGAATGGATTTAGTTTGATCTCTTTTTATTTAGGGGATAAGGTGTTCTTAAATCTTTTACAAACAAAAAATTGCACCTTATGAAAAACAATTCTTACCTTGGGGTGTGCTTGGTTCTCTCAGCTTTCTGACAAGTTGCCACAATTATTTATGTATCATTAAATTATATCAGAGTATTGCAGGGCAATTCATTCAGGCTGGGAGAGGCCTCAGAAGGTCTCCAATCCAACCTCCTGTTTAGAGCAGGGCCAGCCATAGGGTCAGGCTGGCTGCTCAGGGCTTTATCAAGTTGCGTCTTGAGAGCTACCAGGAGTGATGACTGCACAGCCTGGTCCACTGCTTGACTGCCCTCAGGGTGAAAAAGTTTTCCATATAACCAGCCTGAATCATTCTTATTTCATGTTATGTCTGTTGCATGTTTCCAATGTCTTTATGTTTAGCTATACAATACCAAGTACTATTAGCAATGTTCTAAAGGTGGATCACAATTAGGAAACAAAACAAACCCAAAATCAGCAGTGGCGATACCTCATTTTCACTGAAAGTTTTGGTTAAAAATTGTGATGCATTGACTTCTCTCGTTTATTTTCTTGCAGCAGCTGATGGTTTGGGAAGCATAGCTATAGACACCACACAGCTTAACATGTCAGTCACTGATCCGACAGCTTGGGCTACAGCTATGAATAATCTGGGGATGGTTCCAGTAGGACTAGCAGGACAACAGCTTGTGACAGGTAAGATTTTTCTTTTTTCAAGAGATCTCTTGCACTGTCCATGAAGTCTTCGTGTCTTCTTAAAAATATATGGAATGCTCTCTGAGGATATTATATTTTTATGTTCTGAAAATATCACCTATGATTAATATTGCATACTGTGTATTAGTCGCTTCTTGTAGTAGGAGTATGATCCATATTATATTTTAACCTCATGGAAAAACTAAAACTCTTGGGGGAAATTGAACAACTAAACCATCAATCCTTATGCTCAGTTAAGACCAGGAGGAGGTCAGGTAAGAGAAACATTTGGTTTTGTTTCTCTGCTCAAGCAGGATGTCTTGAGATTGTACCAAGCAATACCCTGATCTGAGAACTCTTGAAGGGAGATTTTGAAATTATGTTAGTTGGGCAGAAAATCATGAAGTTAATTCTCTAATTAGTTGATATTAGTGAAGTGAAGCTTTCCTATCAGATATGTGCTTAGGTACTTTCTGACTGGCTCCATAAATTGAATTTCAAGAGATTATTTTTGTTTGACTCTGTCATTTCACTTCCCAAGCATAGTTTGGGAGAGCATTATAAGGGATCACTTAATTCTAACACCCAGAGAAATAGTATTTTGAAACCAGCAATATTTCACAGACAAGCATGGACATAGCAGACTTCATTGTCAACAGTAGAGGCCAGATTAGTTGAGATTAATAAAACTTCTTTGCTCCTGTGATGTAGAGAAAAATCATTTTTATATGAGTGGGTGCCCTGTAGACACAAGCCACATGCTAGGCATATGACAGATCCCCTCTGGAAGCTGCATTGCCACTTCAGCTTAAGAAGAGCTGTTCAATATCTGTATCAGAGCAGCATCCTGTCACATCTGTGCTTGTCCGTGTAGACATGGATGCAGTGAGCCAGGTCATGATGTAAATCACTCTGCTTGCCTCACCAGGGATGCATGATGCTTAATTTTGGCCAAATATGCCCCCTCCTGACACTGGGAACTGAGTGGAGCTGTGCCAGTTCACAGCTGATGGTCTGGCTCTGAATTACCTGTTTTACAGGCGGGTAAATTAAGCTGCAAGAAAGCTGATTTATAATGAATCAGTCTCAAGCAGAGAGTTTAGCTGGTGGAGGCTGTGAACTGATTCGTGATCTCTGGCTTTAACCCCACGCTCCCGATTAAAAGAAACAAGCAAAACCATCCACTCCTTTGGATCCAATTTTCTTCAATGTTTTTATCAATGACCTGGATGCAGGATCTGAGTCCACCCTAAGTTTACTGATTATACTAAATTAGGAGAAACCACTGATTCTCTTGAGGGTAGATAGGCCTAATATAGAGATCTGGATAGATTAGAGGGCTGGCCAATCACCATCTATATGATGTTTAATCAGGACAAATGCCAGATTCTGCACCTGGGATCAGGTAATCCTGGATGTATGAGTGGACTGGGGGACAAGAGGCTGGAATGTCCTGCAGAAAAAAATTTGGTGGGTTTGGCTGATGGGAAGCCCAGTATGAGTCAACAATGTATACTGGTGGCCAAAAGGGCCAACCTGGTGTGCATTAGGCACAATGCAGCTAACCAGTCAAAAGAAGTGTTTATCCCACTTTACTCAGCATTAGTGCAGTCTCACCTTGAGTGCTGTGTGCAGTAAGAAAGATATAAAAAATATTAGAGTGTTCAAGGAGAGGCAACAAAGATGATGAAAGGATTAGAGGGCAAGACTTATGAGGAACAACTGTGGATACTAGATTTGCTCAGCTTAGAGAGGAGGAGGCCGAGAAGAGCCCTCATTGCTGTCTACAACTTCCTTATGAGGATGAGTGCAGAGAGTGATGCTAATCTCTTCTCTCTGGTGTCCGGTGATAGGATGTGAGGGAATGACTTAAAGCTGCATCAAGGGTTGTTTAGACTTGTTACTAGGAAAAAGTTCTTTGTGAGGGTGGTCAAATACTGGAACAAGCTCCTTGGGTCATGGCCTGTTGTTTAAGAAGTGTTTGGACAACACTCCTTGATGCATGGTTTAACTCTTAGTTTGTCCTGTGTGAAGTCAGGAGCTGGACTTGATGATTGTTGTGGGTCCCTTTGAACTCAGTCCCTCTGTACTGTGCACTGGTGTGGCCTCACTTTGAATATTGTGTGCACCACAATATAAGGAAGATATTAAGCTAATAGAGCGTGTCCAAAGGAGGGCAACGAAGACGGTGAAGGGCCTTAAGAGGAAGTCATGCAAGGAGCAGCTGAGGTCACTTGGTCTGTTCAGTCTGGAGGAGACTGAAGAGAGATCTCATCACAGTCTACGACTTCCTCATGAGGGGAAGAGGAGGGGCAGGCACTGATCTCTGTGGTGACCAGTGACAGGACCCAAGGGAATGGCCTGAAGTTGTGTCAAGGGAGGTTTAGGTTGGATATTAGAAAAAGATTCCTCACGCAGAGGGTGGTTGGGTGCTGGAACAGGCTCCCCGGGGAAGTGTTCACAGCACCAAGCCTGACGGAGTTCAAGAAATGTTTGGATGATACTCTTGGGCACATGGTGTGACTCTTGGGAATGGTCCTGGGCAGGGCTAAGACTTGGACTCGATGATCCTTGTGGGTCCCTTCCAACTCAGAGTATTCTGTGATTTAGTGATTCTTTGTGCTGATGGGGAAACAACTTCTTCTATTTTCTGGTGGGGCTTTGCCTGAAGGTGTTGTGGTCAACTTGAATGCGATTACTTCCAACCTGAAAATAGCCATATGCCAAAATCAGCTTATGCTGCTTTCATTTATGAGCATTTTACTTGCATGTCCTGTGGAAATTTGCCCAACTCTTTGTCTTGCTTTATTCTGTCTCTTCAGTTTTGGTGTAAATTGTGTCCTCAGATGTGCTGTGCCATCCCTACATGGCAGCCTCATCTCAGGTGCAGTGCTTTTCTCCACAAAGAAGGATCTCCAGGACTTTATTTCTTTGACAGCCCCCTACTGTAATTTCCATAATTATGTGTATCACGTATTGTAAAGATGTTGTACAAGTCAGTTCATATTTGTTCAGCATTTTCAATGTATAAAAGCTGCCATAAGTAATAAATGTTAATTACTGAAGTGCTGCCTGATTTCTCTACAGGTGCAGAATAACTTCTTTTCTTTCCTTTTTTTTCCTTTGTTTGAAACTCCCTTGTATTCTCAAGGTAAATAGGTACTGTGACACTTCATTATATTTCCTTCAGATTCATAGGTTTTTGACACATTTTCTTCATGGCAAATCCATAATGGCAAAACCTCAGTTTGCCACAAAAAGACTTACAGATTTATTTCCTCTAATATATTTACTGTATCTGCGTTCAATAAGAGTTTGCATCACCATATTCGACCAAATATCTAGCTAGTCCTTAGCCATTTTTGGTGATTTTAATTTTTTTACTAGTAATCCTAGTAGTGAACTGAGCTTTATCAGCAGCCACGTATTGCTTTGGCTACTGCCATCTGTTACATTTCTCTGAGATGAAAATTACACACAAGTGTCCTAGTGCTAATTATTTGTCCATCTTTAAATTTGTATTTTTTTTTTACAGCCTTGTTGACAGCTAGGAAAGTAGTAAGTAGTATGGATTAATTTTATAGAGAGATCTTTTCTGGATATTTTACATAATCTGTCATACTCTGAAATTTGCTGTATGGTATTCATCTGTATCCTGACATATCTCTTAGACTTCTGGTCTTTCATTGTTCAAAGGACTTACCCACTCATGGACTTTCACTCCACAGGCTGACTGGTTTCTGATTTCTATGCAGAGCATTTTTGTTCTCACATGTACAGAGTCCATATGAACTACTCAGTCTTTTTAAAGGTTTTTGATGACTTTTTTTTCCCCAACAGTTCTTAGGTTTGCTGCTGTGTAACATGCTGGGATGCCTGCCTTGTAACAGTTATGCTTCCGAGTTTGCAATCTGTGAAGCTTTTATCTAGCTCGAAAGTTTGTTAAAATGACAACTAAAGCTTCTGCAACATCTGGCCAATACTCTTCTCACAGCCTGGGATGCAGGCTGTCTGGTCTTGGTAACTAATCAATTTTAAGCACTGCTAACCTTTTAATACCAGTTTAGATGATATCTACACTGTATTTAATTCCTTATCTCCCAGTGCTGTAAAATTGGATTTTTGATCTGGGCAAATATCAGGGCCTTTAATTTGTAAAGATGAATTCTTGTTAATAGTTGTATAATATCTGTTGTGTTTCTACATGTATTTTGCTTCCACTTATTGTTATGCAGAAAACTTACCTTTTTTCATAATATTTGGCTGCTGCATTACGTCTACACTAATATATGCATTTATACAGATACATAATTCATACAATAAACTGTAGTTTAATAATGCATTAGTTAAAGTGTTAAAGATTGATGTGGAATAGTTATGGCTGAAAAGTATTTTCAGTCTAAGTCTCCCCTTTCAGCAGGTTATAATTTCTTACAAAATTTTGCCTTTCAGGCTGAAGTTTCTCATGGATGGTTTCAGCCCAGAATAAAAAACAAGATCTGGAAAAGTTGGAGGAAATCTGTTAAACTGCTTTTCAATTACCCAGGCCTTAAAATTGCTGTTTGCTATGCTTTAAGACTTTGATAAATATAGTCAGATGAGAGCAAAAGGATAGTTTGTAGTTCACCTTTTTGAGATCTAAATCCTTTTTTTTGCACTCAGCAACTCTGATTCAAGCACATCTTTCAAGTACATTCAAGTCTACTGTGTGGTTACTCTTTAGGACTAGAAGAAATACTCAGTGACCTAAGACAACTGAGAATGTTTTATTTTGCTTTTGCACTGGTACTTCTAAAGGCAGTTTTGGCATTCCTGAATTTAGTGTTCTTGTGCTTTCATTTGTTTCTGCAAATACCGTCAGTTCACCCGTTTTCTAAAGGAAGATATTCTACTGAGAAACTTACTTCTCTGGTTCAGTTTGGTTCTCCTGTCATTAATTAACCAGTGCTCTGAAAAACATGAAACAATTTTGAGGTGCTTTCTTCCAGAATTATTCAGATTATCTAAATACTTTTGAGTCAAAAATGGTGTATGTCAAAAAGTTCCATGGTACAAATGAACATGTACAGTGGTACACAAGTGGTAATTCATTTAGACTTTAAGCTCATGCCCTGTGATGAGTATTTGTGCTCTTACAGAGTAAAATAAACCACGGCAGCAGACATCCAAGATGAAAGTTACAGGTCTACCTAGAAGTCAAGGGTGTATCTGAAAATGGATGTGTTCTGCTTATTTACAGAATAATTATTAAGGCACACTTTTCCATGTGAGTCTGGCCAACATGCCTCGGCCTCAAGATACTAAAATTTTCAGTGACCCACAGTTGTTTTTTTTTGGCTAAAGTTGTCTTTGGTCACTTGTACAAAATCCTAGTGAAATCAGAGACTAGGAAACTTTGAAGCCTAACATCTTGCTTACCAAAAGATATAGAAAAGAACACCATTTCTGTGGCTTCAGGCATGTATTTCTTAGACACCGGAGGTTCTGAAATATTAGCCACTTACATCAACCTTTCTGGTTTTCCATTTGTCTCTGCTTTTCCCACACACTTGTCTTTTGACCTGATTTCAGTGGAACACAGGAGCTGTCAGTTCCAATCAGGTCACCTCGCTTAGGATTGTGCTTTTGACAGTGTTTAGTATCAGATACTTCACAGGGAGCGATGTACAAGGCAAATCAGCACTGAAGTGCAACTCTCTCCAATGGGCTATCTTCTCAATCATTAATTGACAAGGTTCCCCAAACTAGAGGTTATCTATCCAAATCAAGTCACTTTTTATCATACATGTGACAGTAATTAGTTGTAAACCTGAAACTGCAATCCCACACTTACTTTTTGATAGTAGAAAAATTTGTGAAATTTTGATTAGAGATTCCCAAATCCCAAGACACAAGGTTAAACATCCCTCCCAGATTTTATTAGCTCAAGTCCTACAAGTGTTTGGAGACTCTTTCTTCAGAATGAAGATTGTAACTAAAGGCAATCACTTTATTTAGATTCCAATTAGTCTCAAGCATTTTTCCATGTGATGGGCATATCAGGGGGAGGACTAGTAGGATGGCTTTTCCTTCTCCTACTCATATCTCAAGAGATCACTGATTCCTACACAGAAGAGAAGACCTAAGGATTATTTGAGAAAAATCACATATGGTCTGAGACTTAAGAATCTCCTCACCTGTCTCCCTTGGCTATGGAAAAGTCCTTTAAGTGTCAGTGTCTTTCTTTCAGGAATCCTTTATTAATTATTGTTGACTGTGGGTCATCTTACGGTGACTAAATTGTAAACATATCCCTCATTGTTCTGGTTGTGTACTATTTTTGTAGGGTTAATGAAGAAGAATCAAATAAAGTAGGAAATCAAGGTATATTTGATTGTGTTCAGTGCCTCCCCAAAAGAATACTTCACGCTAAGAAGTGCTGAAGTCCTTAAGAAGTCAGCTGACCGGAAAACTCTGCCAACTCTCATGTGTATATCTCTTCTTTTGTGGCCTCTCCATTACTGGAGGCTTGGAGCCACTGGTAGCCATCTGGCAGTCTCATTTCATTCTACCCATGCTACCCCATTACCTATTAAAGCTTCCTTTTTTCACACTTCATTACTTAGCCACTGAACCAGTGTGCCAATGAGCACATAACTTGAATCATCCACGACATGCCTAACAAAACATAGGTTCCTTTTCTGTAATTAATACTTACCTCCTGCTAATTAATTACAGGGTCTATCCACAAAACTTTTAAAGTGAGCCACTTGTATTATGAGATGATGATAGTCACTTTTTTTAGGGAAAAAAATGCGTGAGAATCTATGGTTTGTGACAAAATTTTAGCACTCTCCAGATGTCAGCTTTGGTGCACACAGGCAGCTGGTGAAGGCGCTCCACCCACTCTGATTCCCCTGCCCTTGTAAGCTGCAGACCACAAGTAGCCCCTGAAGAGTTCAGCAGCCCCATAGCACAGTGGTGTCCAGCATTTTTACCCCTGTTCTCAACGCTGCACTGGCTTTGATGTCTAACAGTAAAAGAAGGTATCAGAAGTCTTAATAAAATCTGCAGTTTTCTATAGGTTTTACAACCCTCTCAAGGTTACAAGGTATCTTCAGAAGGTGTCTTTTCAGCTATTATGGCTTCACAACCTGTTTTATGCCCTGTGTTTTGTTAACAAGTCAACCTGTAAAGCAAGAGAAAGGTAGTAAGGTAGGCTCTGAAGAAAATAATATGATTTTCCTAATTTTGTTCTAGTTCTCTTAAGTTTATTCTAGTTCCTTTCTACTTTGTTCTTATCATCTTCACTACAGAAAGATTACATTTTAGTCAAGAGGAAAAGATACACCATTTAAAGTATCTGAATGACCAATCAAAATAATTACAGTTGTATGAAACATATTCTAAAGGATTAGTATTGAACTTCTACCCAGATAAAACTATGTATTTTTATTATCAAGACACAGGAGAGCAGCAAAGGTAAAAGAGAATAGGTACTGTGGGAATCCCAATATATAGAGCCACTGGGAACATCTCTAAAGTATTATATACTAATGTAACAAGTAATTTTTTTCATTGACCTGAAAAGCTCCTGCAGAGTTAATCACACTTTCTATCATGTGAGTGTTACTCAAGGAGACTTCACATCAGGGGACATTAAAGTGCTAGGAACAAACACAGTCAGTTAACAACAGAAAAAGGAGAGAGGGATTTGACTGCCATAGGAAATGTGGCAGAAACTCTGAGTGCCTTTGACACGCTATCAGGGGTAAGTGTGCCTCTTAGGTCATTCAAGTGCCTCCTCTATATTAGACCTTAATTGAGGCCAGGGATGAAGATAATGATTAAAATCTGCTTCGTGCTTAAAGATAAATAGTAGTTTTTAAGATGGTATGAAGGGCTGAATGTCCCAACTAAACAAGACTCGGAGGTGAGCAGGGCCACCTCTGGGTGGGAATTGCTAAGTGAAAAGTTTGTGTTGTATGTGGAGTGAAGGGGTTTTCAGGAATATGGTATCTCTCTTTCTGTTAAACTTTTGTCCAGATCGGTTAACAGTTGAGGAAAACAGACTGATTGCTATTTGGCATATTCTTCTTAGTGGTCTCAAAATACTGGAATAAATTTATGATGCAAACAATGTTGTTTGGGTGTTTTGTCAGGGGTTTGTTGGGTTTTGGTTTTTTTTTTCATTCCTGGCTGTTGGTAATTATACCACCAACAATCTGTTTGGCATGTTCTTATTTGATGTTACAGTAAAGTAACATAAGGAAATATTTTATTTTTGCAGAAGTTTTCCCTGTCTTTTATTGTGCTTTGGAAAGCCTCCATTCCCATTATTTTTTGTGTGTTTGTTTATTCTAGACAAGAAAGCCCATGAGTAATTATGAGCATCCCACTGCATAAAGTAAGCCAAGAGGCTGTTGGGAACCATTTGCTACTGACTGTTTACTTCTGTTGGAGCACAGCTTGTCTGCAGCACTTTCCCTTCACACTCACTCCCCATCTTAGGATCCCAGGTTCCTTGGCTGAATGGGGAATCCAGTGTAACCCCTGTGTGATATACAGTTTGACGATGGAAAAGTTGAGTTATTGTGGATAGAAATCAATAGAAAGAGCAGATTAACCATTTTAACTAAGCAATTTTAACTATCAATACCAGGTTTTGTATTTTCAGGGATAATAAAGGCTTGTGAATGGAAAACTGTTTAAAGGTGACCTGCTGAGCACAGTCATGGTGTCTAGGTGGCAAAGTGATGATGACGCTACCTGAAGCCAAAAGCTGTTTACAGGTTCTGTAGATGATCCACATGGGACCGAGACAGCAGTCCCAAGAGGACTCTTAGCTCAGTCCATGCTGAGTGTTCTCAGGCAGATGTAGAGATCAGTATGGCACAGATAGCACTGGCTGGGGCAGTCCCAGAGCAAAACTTCCTTGAGAGGGGAAGACTTAAATATGAATGAATCCCCAGGCAACCATCCCAAACGAAGGGCTATAAAATCTTTTGTTCCTCCCCAGTCAGGCTCTCTTTTTGCCTGCATGGACTAGGTGGATGCTTCGAGCCTGGCCCCTGGAGAGCAAGCATGAGTAGCTCACTTTCTATTTTTTACCTGGAGATGAAGGACATAAGCATGGTTTTCTTTTTTCTTTCCTTTCTGACACCTGTCCTTCAAATACCCTTTGCTTATTGCATGATAATCAGGTCTGACAAAGTGCAGGAAGATGCACTTTCAGTTCACTGCAGAAGTCTGTCTGAAATACAAGCAGAAACAATCAGTGTGGAAAAATGTCTTTTGATGGTCCGCATTGAAGTAGAAAGTTGAGTTTCAATGAGCCTAACCCCTAGGCGTGTAAGGGAGCTTGTAACAGAATACTTCATTAACGTTGGCTTCGGTCAGATAAACAATAGATTTGCCGCACCTTCCCATGTGCTCGTGGTGACAAATGATGTGCGTGACATCAGCAGCGCTGAGTAATGTCTCTCTAATGGGAAGCAGCTGGTCACTGGAGAAGTTTTGTTAGTGGACATGGAGGTGAAAGATAATTAAACTTAATACATACAGCATGCTCTAATATGCTGTAGCATGGATTTAGATTGTATTCTGCCAAATATAAAAGATATTCTGTTGCTGTGGCTTCAGAAATTTAATAGGTCTGTTCATGAACAAGAACAGCTTTATCTGTCTTGCCTGTTCTTGCACATTCTTAATCCAATTTATCTTTTCTTAAAAAATGGTTTCCTTGACTCTAGTGTACTTTCCTTTATAAATAATGTCCTATTCCTGACCACCGTGCCTACATTATTTAGTAATTATTTGTTATTCCCATTCACGAAGGGCATAGAGATAGTGAGCTCCAGTAAGTTAAACACTGCCTGAACGCTTAAGAGTCAATCCTGGCTGAAATTGCACATGATCTGTTTTCGTTCACTTAGATAAACCAGGTAGGGAAGGGACTGCGTGGAAACAATAGGATAATACTGATTGGCATGAAAAGCAACAATGATTATGGAGCTGCCTGCCTATTATGTAGCCTTTTTTATAGGTATCTTGGCACAGCAGTAATATGGTGCTAAGTGAAAAAGCAGCTTAACTCTTTTTATCTGATATTCTGAGTCAGGCACTGAAAAGCAGGCAAACTATTGTGCACATTAGAAACAGGCAGACAGTTCCTACCTTCTCTTCCTCTTTGGCTATGCTGCTGTGATGTTTAGAGAAGGATTTGGAAAAGGGAAGGGAAAGAGCTTTGCTAGCATTTAGAGAAGACAGCACCATAGGAGAAGGTACAAATGTGCTTAATGTCACTTTTTTGTGAAGATCTGGTAGCACAAGCTGTGTTTCAGAAAAGACATGTCCAGACTGCAGTAAATGGAGAGGGAAAGTTCTATGCTTCTCCAATACTTTTTCTTCTTTCTGATGCATTTGTATTTTGAGTGTTTTTTTTCCTTAGAAATAAATGTGGAATATTATAATCAACTGCAGTTTTGAAGTTTTACCCTGTTTTGAACTGCATCTGTCAAATGTACTTAAACCTTCTATTGGAAATCTCCCGTTTCAGGACTTGATCTATACTTGGACTTGCATGAATGGCCCTTTCCAAGAATAATCATTGAGACCTTTTTCTCTGGCACCTTTTGTTAACAATTTTGGCACCTCAAGCATGCTTTGTTGAAGCATTTTTTAGACATTGCAGAATATCCTACAACTTTATCTGCTAGAATAGCCAGTACCATAAATAAATTAAATATTCATTAAAAATACCAATAAACTCACCTAAATCAAGAGGAAAAGAAAGAGAAAAGTGACCAGATTTTATGGTCTTTTAATTCACACTGTGTGCTTACACCCAAACACAGTGCTGCTGTCCTTTAATGTAATAAATGTCATAACATTTTTTTTTTCTTCACTGTGCTTTTAATACATTGGTAACCACCTAGGGACTTACAGAAGGGCCATGGATTGTGAGTGGAGAGAGCTCAGAAGCTGCACCTGGATTTCAGGACTGTGCAGAGGTACTAGGGAATGGGAGGAATCTGCAGCTGAGAAGCTGAGTAGCTGATTTAATGAACTGCTTATTACAAATATCGTGGGGTCCCTTTATGTTATTAGCCAGAATTGAGTATATGAAAAAAATCAAGTACAAGTTTATTCTTGCTATTCACCAGCCTCTGTAAAGCAAGATTTCTATTCCAGTTCTTCATACATGTGTTGCCTTTTAAATTTGTATCCTTTTGTTCTGGTCTGTCTAATTACCTCAAATGGATAATCAAACTTGATTTTATAATAAACCATAGCTGGTTTAGGCTTGTCATGACTGATTTATCGACTCCCAAGACTAAAGACTTTCAACCTCAATACTAAGATCATTTCTGGCTGCAATTCAAGGTATTAATTTTGAGCTTTAAAATCTGAATGGTTTGGAACATGTGCCCTACGTTTTCCCTTCAAAAAGAGAAAACAGACTGCATTTCTGCTGGTTTTTTGTTGATGGTGTCTGAATGGAATTTAAGCTGGAATTAAGATAAAACAAACCCAAACCATCTGATTCTGCAGAAACAGTCTTGCATGTAACCATCATGACAAAGGCTGTCCTCTCGAAGGCAAGGGGGCTATTATATATTGTCAGTTTCTAGTAGGGGGCCTGGAATGTGAACAGACATCTCCATCAAGGATCCTAGCACATACCTCCCTATAACTAATTGCTTCAGCACCACCTGATGGGGTGGCACATGTCTCTACATAAGTATAAAGAAATGTAAATGTGCAATGCTTAGAAAACAGAATTATGATATCCGATGACTCATATGCACCATTTGGTGTCCCTTAGGGACTGCCTCTCTTCCAGTGTTTTACTTCAGCAATTGAGCTCATCAGGGACACGAGAGCTAACCGTCCTTCCAACTATTTAGCTGGAGATTGGAAGCCCTGAGTTCTCAGTGGAGGGCTGTCCTAGTTAGGACAGCTGAGACCAGTTCATCATGGTATGGGTGTAACCCAAAACTGTGTATTCTATAGCCTTCCATGCCATTTCCCAGAAACTGTTGTCAATAGACTATTCGCACCCTCTGCCCATAGAGCCTGACTCCTCAGGCTATAAACTAGGTGTTAAGAGGCCTGTGAGATAGGAGGATGCTCTTGTCCTCACACCCTTTGTGGAACTCCCCACCCTGAGGGAAGTACTGAGCATTCCTGCCTGAACTGGAGGATATATAATCTTGCAGTCTTGGAACATTTTCAACCACTCATGGGATCCAGAGGAAGACTGCAGTTCATCGCTCTCAACCTCAGCTGGACTTCAATCACCGCTTCTGACCAGACTGCAACAGCTCTCCCACCA
This sequence comes from Lepidothrix coronata, assembly GCF_001604755.1. Classification (NCBI taxonomy): domain Eukaryota; kingdom Metazoa; phylum Chordata; class Aves; order Passeriformes; family Pipridae; genus Lepidothrix; species Lepidothrix coronata. The sequence goes on along the minus strand of NW_016690228.1, from coordinate 409,515 downwards.
GCAGGTTTTTCCCCTCTCCCTTTACTTTGGACTCAAGCGGGGCCCAAGGAACACCACTTTGTTCATGCCCCAGGGTACTGGGTTATACATTTGGGTTTTGTGGGTTAAGACCAACTGTTTGTTTGTATGATTGTACTTACTGTTCATTCATGGCTAGGCTTCGCGAACGAAGATTTGGGAAGGCTCTATCCACATTTGCTACAGGCACGCTGGTGGTTTATGAGGCCAATATGTGACAGACATATGCGATTGCAAAAGGCACAACAGAAAGATTCCTTAGATGGTGTATTCTGCAATACATGGTTCTTTCTGCATTGCCTTTTTTCCTCGAGAGTGATCCTGCGTGTGTTCTCGAAGGAGACAGCTGCGTTATAGATGGCGTGTCTCCAGGTCTCCTGATTTGAGGCCAGAGTAGACCAGTTATGTTGATCAATATGGCCAATGCTGAGATGTTGTTTCAAGGAGTCCTTGTATCTTTTCTTCGGGGCTCCTCTCATGCGGCAGCCAGTGGCAAGTTCACCATAGAGCAGGATCTTAGGGAGGCGGTGGTCCTTCATCCTTGAGACGTGCCCTGCCCAGCGCAGCTGTGTTCTCAGTAACATGGCCTCAATACTTGTGACAGCTGCTTGTTCTAGAACAGATGTATTGGTCACATAATCTGACCAGTGGATGTTTAAGACTTACTGTATTATTTTAATAAATTGTTATTCTGATTTATAATCTCTCCTTTAAATTGAGTTCATTTCCCCTGCTGGTTAACTCTTAAACCAGCAGAAGGGCTTTTTTACCTCAGCTTCTTTAGCAGACAGTTGTGTTCCTACCTCCCTGCTTTCTCACTGACCTGATCTCTAGTCTTCTATCAACAAAGCATTGTCATAGATCTGAATGCAATCTCTGTAATGCTACAGATACCTACTAATGGGCATGAAGGTCTCAGCTCCCTCAAGTAGTAACAGAGGGATCCTATTATTCTAAGGATCATGTAACGGAAACATTATCATACATCTGCTTGTTCTAACCACTGTTCTTGGGCACTGTAATTCTTCCTAATGCTAGCAGGCATTGGGTTTTGGATCTAGTGGTATTTTTTCAGAGTTTTCTTGTTAGAATTTGAAGACAGTTTGGGTTTTAGACATTTCCTAGGTTGTTTGCCTTATCCTAGCTCAATTATTTCACATTTTCCAATGCAGAATAGCATCTAGCCTCTCTGGGCCATGTTGCATGAGAGTTGCATCTCACTAGACTTGATTATATGACCCATTATTTGTTGTGCTTCCAAGATTTGTTTCATCTGTAGCCTCGAAGTACTGTATTTAATGCCTCATCCACATATTATGTAGTAAACATGAACTAAAGACATCCTCCAGAGGACTTTTTTTATTCGTCACTATGTTTTTATGATCAAAAGATGACAACTTGTCATAGTTTTTTTTTACAGTTGTGTTATAGATTGAAAATATCAGGAAAGTCCATGTTACTTGGTGGCTGCATATGAATAGAGTTTACAGGTTTGCAAGTACTTCCCACTCTGCAAACTCATTTGGGGATTTAAAAGGTAACAAACCTGGTTTCACTCTGGCATCAGTAAAATACAGTGGTAAAATGTCGCTGGGAAAAAATTGTTGTTGGAGCCTTGATTGTCCCTCCTGGAGTTCCAGAGAAGAACATAGAGAAGAAAATGATCCCAGGATTAGGCAGAGAGAGCCTCTCCATCAATAATATAGACCAGAATAGGACCCAGTTTCCCTATTCCCCTTGTAGAGGTTTGCAGAGCCAGCAGGAGTAAGAGGTTGCGATTTTTTTCCCTTGCATTAGTAAAATAAAGGAAAATTAATCTGACCATAAAAGACCAGGCTTCATCTGTCTTTTAAATTAGAAAATCTGGGGAAAAAAAAACCAAACAAAAAAAGTCTTTTCCATCACATATAATTAACCCCCTCATTTAAAGCCCAGGCCCACTCACAGCCTGTGCTGCCCTGAATTCAGAGACTGTGTGCTGATAACAAATAAACCTTTGTGAGTGCAAAGGGGAGGAGAAGAGAGAGGCAGGGTCAAAGCAGGCTCCTCCAACATATATTTTCTCACAGAGCAAGAAAGCAGTTGGTGCATATTTTTAGGAGCAGGCTCTAGGCCTACATGCCTTCTGCATGAAGCAAAATTTGTGAGTAAAACTTATATGACTTCTTGGACCAACTCATGTACATAGAAAAATATGCACCAGCCCTCTGATTTTCTGAGGCAACCAGGGGACTAAAACTTTAGTAAAACTTTAATTTTACTAAATATATAGAGAGACAGTAAAAAAGGTGAATTCAAAGGAAGGAGTAGTTTTTGCAGTACATTATAATTTTCCTCCCTTTCTTAATCTTTTCATCTACCATAGGCTTATCTAGCTATTCCTTTACAGAATAGTCAGTGTCACTACTTTCTTTTAATATTCCCTTCTATTTTACAGGTGCCAACTAGCCTTTTTGTCTACCTGAGTTAACATGTTTAATCAAACTCAAAGGATGTGCTCCCTACTTGTGCTCTGCTTGGAAGTTCACTGTTTCTTAGATCTGAACATGGGCTTCTCTTTTTTTTTTTTTTTTCTGACTATACTGGCGCATAAACCTTGTCCTGTTTATGCCTTTAGACCACTACAACTAGAGCAATGCTATTACGAATGTGTGACATTATTCTTAAAGTAGCTCTCCAAATCTAGACCCACAGGATAATGGTCGATTTATGGCTGTAAGGAAAGGATCTCTTGTGTAAGAGGGGTAGTCATCTAGCAATTTGATCTAGTTTTTATACACAGAAGACTTTTTTATTTCTCTGTTCTTGTTCTGTGCTCTTAGTCATTTATCTCTCCTATGGAAACTTGTCAAATATTTTTGGAAATTGAAACAAATATACTGCTTCCATACTTATTTTTCTTATCATTTATAACCACAATGTCTTAAAAAAGCTCCAGCTACTCCTCCTGTGCTCCCTATCTTCCAAATCCCTTTTGCCTCATTCAAAATGGACTATTGTTCTATTTCAGTCTGACACATTTTTCATCTGTCCCTTTTGCAACTGTTTTCTAGTCGATGTCTTTTGTGAAATTTTCATGTGATGAAACTCTTCAATGTTTTAAGCATGTCCGAAAATCTCATCCTTGTCAGTAAACGTCTTAGCTGTTGCTTGTATGCATAACCACTCAAGAATATAACAGCTTTTTACTAATGTGACTTAACCAAAACGAGACTATTCTGAGTTGCTTCTCTAGTTCACAGTAATTTTTCCAGTAAGGCTGAGTTTGAAATTTGATTCCTCTTTGTTGGTGGTGTTTAAGGAACCACTGCAGTGATTTCCCGATAGTTTTTTTATAGCAAGGAAGTATGTACATGGTTCTGCCTCCCTGTTACTGAATATGCAACAGAAGTGACAAAGAAAGGACTGTAATGACAGTATGTTTCTGCCATAGCTTTTTGAAAGAGATAAGAATCTCCTTCGGGGGATGGAGAGATTGCTGCAGGGGGGCCAAATCACTCTACAAAATATTCATCTTTTTTACCTTTTCCACCTTTTCCATATGAGGAGGTAAAAAGGCTTCTATCTGAGATGCCATGGTTAGACATTTTGATGTGGACGATACAAATCTTTCTGAATCTATAGTGAGGGCCCAGATTGACATTATCTTCATTTCAGCTGAAAGTGATTTCCACAATAAGGCTGCTGCTTTTTTTCCTCAGTGAACAAAGAAATTCCTCACCAAAAAACCTCATCATTTCCTGATATTAGATTATATCCAAGATGAAAGTAGACTTCTTCAGAACTAGAATTGAACTAGAAAGGGTTCCTGGATTGTGTCATCTCTGAGTTGTCACATTGTCACAAAACAGGGAAGGATGGAGAGAAAAATTCAGTTTTCCTGGGATCAGCCTTGCTTTGTACATTTTAGATTATATCAGCCTTTGAATTAGGAATGTTGCTGTGGCATTTAGGCCCATGCAAGCTGTTGTTGTGGGAAACTGCAGAAACTGTACTAACAAACAGATGGAGATGGGCAGAGGATAAGTGAGGTTCCTCTCTCACAGGGACTTCTGCTGAATGTGTGTGACAAAGTCAGAGGAAACAGCTACAGGGGTGTGGGAGAAAACTGGGCTACCACATGCAGGCCATAGTGGCTGCTGAGAGGTTGTCAGGGAGGCGCATGAGCTTACTTTGAAAGGCTGTCATGAGAGACATCCTTGAGCTTGCCTATGCAGCTTGTAGGTAGCACCTTTAGATTCCAAACCAAATATTTTGTATATTTTGTTAATTTAAAGTTGCGAATGATTACAAATTTCATGTTAGAAGTCCTGTAAAATGAATGTTTTGTGAGCGTGGATAAGCTGAATGTGACTTCAGACGTACACTCCAATGCCATTTCTCCACTAATTACATTCACAGTGTAGAGCTGTCTGTAAGGTAGAAGAGCTTACTGTGCTGATATTTACTGACAGAAGAACTTTGTAAATCGTCTTCCAAGCCAGATGTTCATAAACAAGTGTTTGGCAGTTGGTCCATAAATCAAGTCAAGCATTTCATCATTGTTCTCTTAGATGACTCTTGCATTTAAGCCTGTTTAGCTAAACACATACATTTACTTAAGATGAACTGTAAAAATAACATCTGGAGATCTTTTCTCTGAAAGAAAGTGCCAAAAGGTCTTACACAAAGATCAAGTACATTTTATAAACTGTGGCTGGGATTTTGAAATTCAAGCTTAATGAATGTGCTTTCAGCTTTTGAGGGAATCAAGGGCCAGTATTATTTAAATGTTCTTTTTACTTGTGTGGCACTCTGCATGCAAAGCATTCATACATTTCTTATTCCATAATGAGTTTCTGTTTTCATCTTTACCACCTGGGACCCTGACATAGTCCTACTAGTAGCAGTGGAGTCATGCTGGTGGAACTGGATGCAAAGTACAGTCCAAAATATTTATTTTAGAATATTCTGCTTTGCAGTAGATTGCCTTCAAAGGAGAATGCCAAAGAAGTTGCTGGGTAGTTTACATTTTATCTTTACTTGTATCAGTCATCTCTCTTTTATCACTTTTTTCCTTTTTTTTTTTTTATTAAGATCTATGAGATTCTTTCTCTCCTGAAGAGGCTTTTTTTCCCCTAACTTCTTTTTTTCTTATAAAATCGTTCTAATAAGTTGTGGTTTGCTGACATTCGGAATCAGTGCTACTATTCATTTTAGCTTTGCTGAGTAACAATATGGTCACTTTGCTTTTTCATATTCAGTTCACACCATGACAGAGAATTCTGTTGAAATTTAGCAAGCCCTAGGGAAAAAGATTCAGACAAGTGCAGTCAGATTTATAAAGTGGCAAATAAAGTGGGAAGGGTCTTCCATTACTTCTGCCACACTGGGTATTTTTTTGACGGATGGGCTATACCTCATCTGTGATTCAGAATGACATCAGTTCATGTTTGGAGGGAAACCACGACCATGACTGTTCATGATAACATAAAATTTATAATCTAGAAATGCTGGAAAAGGTGGGTGCAAGATTAAAACACGTGAATTCCTGGCCTAGCACCATAGTTATTTTGTGATTTAGTTCTCAGGAACACAACCTGTTTCATAATGTGAGACTGGCATTTAGTCTGAGAAACCTGACTGTTTTTAGAATTATATGAGGCAGCATGGATCTGTTTAATGCTTAAGTGACAACAAAACATAAAGATGCTGGCCATAATTCTATCTGAAGTAGTATACTTTCCTGTGAAGCTCAGACAAGTCTGCTCTTGATTTAAATATCTGGAACTACAGTACATGGTGTGAAACATAAATCCTCTCAGTGCTGGAACCCAGAGACCAAAGGAGCCAGTGGGAAACCTCTCTGAATAGCAAATTTATCGGTTAAGTTAAAAGTCCTTATGCTAGGCTTAGAAATGGCCTTTTCTAACCTGGTCCTTCTGTTCCATTTTAGCAGTGCAAATGAGCTATAAAGCTGCCTAAAATGTCAAAGGCCAAAAATTCACTGGCAAGGCAGAATTGGTTAAGAGCTGGCATTACGCAGAGCAGGGCAGCAGGGCACATGGCCCATTAGCAGCCTTTGTTAAGTACTGCAGCCCCGCAAAACTCAAAACTGTCCCGAGGCCACTTCAGCACACACTGAAGGACAAAACAGTCACTGGCAGTCCCAGGTGATAAAAGCCTCTTCTCTAAGCTCCCCTGAATACAGCTGTAGTACAGCTGAGAACATAACCTGCAGAGCTAACCAGTTCAGCTGCTGTGAAAAAAACCTAAGCAAATCTACTGACTCTACTCAGTTCATCCAGCTGAACCACATGGGCCACATCCAGATTTTAAGCCATCCATGCCATGCCAACCAAGCTGATGACATGGCCAGTCACCATTCCTTTTCTCCTCCCCCACCAGCAGCTCCCAAAGTGTCTTTCCCTGTGCCAACTGTAGAACACAGGGAGAGATGAGCCTCTTCTGATGGAGAGAAGGGCAAGGGAGGGTAGGTGATGTCGCCAGCTCTGACATCATCTCTCTTCAACCATGGAGTACATGCAGAAATCTATCATCATCTACCTGGCCCTCACTTACAGCTTGAAAAGGTGTTTTCTGCCTCCCTGGTAAAACTGGTGTTAGGTGGTGAGCTAACAGCTAACAGAGCTAACAGAGTGGACTAGATACATCCTGGTCATGATGTATCCTACTGCAGATTATAGGCTGAAAAGTTGATTTCTCTTCAAAATGCCTGCAGAGACGAGATGTTTCAAATGAAATGGCCAAGTAAGTGGAAAAAGCAAAACTTTCAGAACTTTGCAAATGTCCCCTAGAATTGTTATGAAAGATATTTTTCCCCATAAATGAGAAGAGAGATTAGAATAGCAAGACTTGGGAAAAATTTTGCTTGCTGGCTCTGTTGTTCTCTGTCTTCTCTTGTTGGAACAATCACAGCCAGATCACATGAGGCAAGACCCAATTAGCTGTGCGAGACCTGACAGGCTTTTAGGACAATCAGACTGCTCAGACAATCTTCTGATTTAACACTCTGATCTCAGCAAATGTCACAAGGTTAGGTTCATCCTCACCAGCTAAGCTGGAAACTTTGCAGACTGACGGCAAAAAGAGGAGAGAAAGTAGAAGGCAACTTTAGGTTTCAAGTTATGAAAAGCTAGAACAAATTATTTCAAGTGTTGACAATAGCTGAGATCTTTCTGCTTTAACTCTTTCCTTGTTTGCTGAGTGGAGGCACAAACATAAGCCAGCACAATGGAAGATGTAATCCTTTGTGATTTCAGCTATTAAAACCAAAAATAGATCTATTTTTCGGAGCATGAGTGAATTTCATTTTAGTCAAAAACATAATTTGCCTGAATTTTCCAGTAGAGTTTAAAGACAATGGCAAATGTTACAGCTACAGTGCAAAGGCTTTTCACCTCTGAAATGTTACATCTTCCTTCAGAAGTCTGAAGGGGCTACAACTGTCGAGACATAACAGCAATTTTTTTGAATAATGAAATTAAAAAGCCAAGAACTCTTCTCTGCCTCCATTTGAGCAGCAGCTGAATTGCTCAGACTAAAATTTTCCAGAGTATTTCAGCCTCGGGCAGATATTCGATGTGTAAAATTTCAGTCCAAACTGCTAATGATTGGCAAAGCTAAGAGCAACTGACAACAGGGTATTGTAATAGGAAGTGTCAGGTGACTTTAATAATAGATGACCCTGCCTCCTGTTCTATCACTTTGAACACTTTTGTTGTCTAAGGTGTATGATGTATTTTTCTGTGTGGTTTTGTCTGTATTTCTTTATTTATTTGTATTTTAATTCTGATAAGATCTTAATTCAGTTAAGTTTTACATAACATAGAGTTCCATGGGAGTTATTCTTGCAGCAATTAGGAATTGCTTCCACCTACCTGTTCTTCGTTTACAACCTCCTTATTTATGTCACTAAATGCTTCCCAGTTTTGTACCATGGAACAGAGTTCACAGTACCTGTCCACCTACCTCCTCTATAAAATTCATGAGCTTTGTAATGCTCCTACACAACTGCCTCTTCTCCCCGGTGAGCAATCTGAGGCTTCTTCAGCCATGGTTCTTATGAGATACTTTATAGTGTTCTTGATAATACTCATTTCCCTATTTTTCCTGTGCTTTTATATTTCTTGGGGAATATGGGGTGACTAATACAGAATATGGTATGTCGAGTGAGAGTCTGAGTTTTCTAAGAGACTTGCAGTAATTTTCCCATACCTTTTTGTCTTATCCCTTATCCAGGCAAACCTTTAAATTGGCTTCCCTGGCCCCTTCAATGCAGTGCCACACTGCCAGATCTTTACTGCATGAGCCATTCAGCCTATCCTTTGCAAAGAGACTCTTTTGGGATTTGTTAGCATTGTGCTCTTCTGCTTTCTTTGTGTTTGGTTCCTCTAAAATGCCTCTTGAGATATCTATATATATATATATAGATATAGATATAGATATAGATATATATTTATATTTTCAGGCAATCAATTCTATGTCTTTTGGGGGTTTTGCTGTAACACTACTCTCTCTCTTTTCAATACAATTATCAACATTACCTCCAATTACACCACTGATCTCAGATGGAAAGTATTGTTAGTCACTATTCTTGTATTTCCATCTCTTTGGCCAGCTTCTGACCTGTATTAATCATGACAAGATCTTGTCTTTCACTTTATGCCTGCACAGTTTCTTTGACAGCCTCTTGGGGAAGACTTTAGCAAAGATTTTTTTCAGTCAAATAATTACGCAGTATTAGTGAACGTTGCTCAATTATGCTGCATTTATTGTACATAGAATGTCAAATACGGCTATACCTTTATCCCCAATACATTTGGATGCTGCAAGTGTCTTTGTGTTATTTTTATATTGCCCCACTACTAGAGATTGTAGTTGGACACCTTGTAAAAAAATACTTAACAAAGCTTGTGAAGGAGGATTGGGTAGCAGTTTGTTTTTCATATTCTAAAAAAGATGGAAAAAATATATTGAGAACACTACTATCATGTATCCTTGAACTGACAACCAACATTCTGGCAATTTTCATCCTGGAACTTATTTTTATAGCTGGTACAAACCTCTGAAAAAAATATTTTTTTATAAAACTATTGACAGAACCCTAGCTGTGGAAATGCACATGGTAAGGCAAAAGAAGCATCTTAATGTGGATAACATATTCTAACCCACTAATGTTACAAAGAAATGCATTTTCACTAAAAATGGGATAAAGATTCATTACAATTTGAAACAAAGTCTGTCTGACATCATTTGACTTTTTCCTTAATTTGCAAAAAAATGGAGACTTCTTGAAACAACGAATGTATCTTCTGTTCTTGGTGTTTGCAAACCCACACCTTGCTTGAAAGCTTTGTAAAAGAGGGTCACATGTAAAAGAGAGTCAGTGTTCTGATGGTGCACTGTAAATACTAAAAAGGCCAATTTAATTTCTGAATGGTGGGGTTGATTCTGTGTATGAGTGTGTGTGAAATTGCTATGTGTTTGGTTCATTGCTCTGAAATATTAGCAGGTGAACCTTTGGTGCAGGCTGTCAGAAATTACAGATGAAATTTTCTAGCAGCAAGAATTTTAAGCTACAAGTTTTGCACAAAACCACTAACATAATCTAAATTAAAATGTGTTATGCACAGGAGATACAAAGCCTGGAATCTTCCTTAATTGGAATAAAAGTTGAACTGATTTTGTGCACATAGTGTCTCACTCTGCTTCCTGTAGTATGCTCTTCATTTATAAAACCTCCTGATTTCTTCTCAGACAAGATTTTTCCCTGTTAAACTAAATAATGAAATACAACATTGTAAGAATGTTGTCAAGATTGCTACTTTCTAAGGAGAAATATAGCCCTTTTTTTTACCCACACTGGAAGACAGCCAAGAGCAATGCTGTATTTTAAGCTGTTTTGGAGGTACAAAGATGTAGGTGTTCTTGGAGAGATTCCTTCTTCCTCCTGTAAGCATTTCTCATCTTTTTAATCCCTTTTTTTGGTGAAGAACATGATAAGAGATTTGTGTTTATTAGGAAATAAAAACTATGCCATAATAAATAATAAAGTAGATTTATACAAATGTTCTAAGATTATTTTTTTTCTGGTTGATTTGAAAGTTTCTTATATACTCATCTTTACCTATTTTCTTGAGGACTTCAGGCAATGATGTGATTGAGCTAGCTGATGGCTGGCCAGAGAGCCCCAGCTGTTTTATATTTGGCATGGTGTTCTCCACATGCCCAGCGCTGGTTTATTATTAGTTCAGGCATGCATTTCTCGTTGCCGTGAGAGACAGGAGAGAGGGAAGGAGTCACTGGGGGCCAAAAGCATTAACCCAGTTCTGTGCATTGCCCTGCACAGGTCCCAGAGTATCTTAAAAGAACCTCAGGATGATTTAACCCATCCCAGCTGGCTGCCCCTGGGCTATTTGCCAAAATCAAGGTTTATTAGTCTGCACTATTCCATTGATAATGGCTCTGGTAGTGAGGCCTCGGGGAGCAAGGTCTACAGAGCAGCTGGCTACTCTGGCATCTCTAGCTGCTGATGACCTTCCCAGTACGAGAGAAATGCCCAGATAGCTGAAAAGAAGGGTATTCTGCTCTGTGGGAGACACAAAATGAATGGAGATGAGCTGAAAAATCTATTTATAATGTTATAATTATTGTACTTGTGCTGAAAAACTTTATGGTTGTGACCCAGATGTCAAAAGATGCAGAAATTTCTGTCTAAGTCTGCTAAAAGCCTGGAACAACAGCTCTCAGACGTAGGGACTACCCTTATTTACCTTAGCACGATGCACGCTCTCCTGACACTGTTTTAATGTCAAGCCTCTTCTAAATTGGTCAATGGAATAATTACTGTACTCAAATAGCATGAAAGGGAATTGGTTTTTTATGAAGTGAGGGGTATCCCATTTGGAATTTCTTTACTAGCCATGAAGAATAATCCAGTTACCACCATTGCCAGTCATTTGACCATTGAGTCTGGCTGCCTAAAACAGGCACTTCAGAGAGCTGAGAGGGCCCTTGTGCTTATATCATCAAGATCTAAAAACAATCCACAAAATTCATGTTGGAAGGGGAATTTGAAACATTATCTTGAATTGCAATGAATGCATCAGGCAATTTTCACACTCTGTGAAATTTGAGAAGTGGGGAGGTGGTCAAAGAAAGCATTAACTAATGAAGAGATTTTTCAAAACCGAATATTTTTAGCTCAAGCACAATATTACATTCATGGACTTATAAGCTGCAGATGAAGACAGTGTTAACATGTGGAAGCCTATATTTATTTAATATTTCCTATTTATTTTTTTGTGTTTGAGAACACAGATCAAATCACAGGTGTAACAATGGAAAGGATAAAAAATAAATCTCCTGTTTAATAAGCAACATACTCCATTTTTGTCTAGCACACTTTATTACCTTCCCTTCTGGCAGGTCTCTAGCTGAAAACAGAGGTATTGTAAATCATCTGAAGCTGAGGGTGTTGTGGGTTATCCAAAACTGGAGAAGAGATGATTGACTGAGCACTGTGACTAATTTCCATGGTCTTTTTTGCCCTTTTTTGTCTTTCGAATGTAGAAGGAATAGTACTTTGGATGGTACTTTCCATTCTCTTGGTTTCTACAACTTTCATCCCATCCTCCTCAACGCAAAATGCTTTTCTTTAAGTTGGTCATTGTGTCTGATTTTAGATCTTTTGCCATCTATGTGCAAGCTCTCATCACCACAGATCACTCTCTTCCTGCCCACATGGCTACCCAGTCCTCAGGTCACATCTGCCTATGAATTCACAAATCCTTCCGTTTTGGATGCGGACACACTGCCCATGGCCTGAGTCTGCCATTAGCTAAGGTACCTGCTTATGTAAAGCTTAATGGTTTCTCATGTTCCCGAGGAGCTGTACTAACCAACACTCTGTATTTTGCAGTGAAAGCTAAGCACATAGGAATGTTTTCAGGTTGCTAAGGTGCTAGATGACTTTGAAAGCAAAAATATCTTTGTCCTAGTGCATTGGAGTTTAATTAAGATAGTTCTTTCTGCAGACACTCAGGAGTATTACTCGCTGCTATCAAAAATGAGTTCTTTTCAAATCATGTTTTATGTAGCATAGTATTCTCAAGATGCAATTCTTGGTTAATTCTTAACCAGTAAACAGTTTATTAATTCACCAAGTACCACTCTATTACTTACTCAACAGTTAGTTAATCAAATTCAAATCCAACAGGTATTCTGCTCATGCACAGAGCATTCAATTATTGTCCTACAAGTTGCTACCATAAACTGTATGGAGGTCAAACAGTTCTAGTGGAGGACAATAAAGAAATTAAGATTTCTTATTGCATTCATATACAGACAGCAAATCTTTGCTACATCTAGTTTACTTATCCTCCTAGTACTCCATAGGTTAAAGATACTGTGGATTTAGGAATTTGGACACTGTTATTTAAATTATTTAACATGAGATAAACTCGGAAATTAGTACCAGTAACAATCATTTAAACTTACTACATAAATCTCTCTTTTGCTTGTTTGCTCAGGCTTTTAAAAGAGAAGCATGCATGTAGAATAACTTGGTTAAAACTTTGAAATATCATCACATAAGATTTTCCAGCCAATTTCACAGGACAGCTTTCTGTCATCTCCTATAATGACACCAAGAGAAATACATCCCATGCAATAAAGCTCATTGGTATTTTCATCCAAAAATAAACCTAAATGCGTCACAAAACTTCCTCTGACTTAGGAAGCTTCTGAGCCTGCAGAGTGTTGGAAATCGGGAGAACATTATACAGAAGTGTCACTTCAGATTGTTCTGTTCTGGTACTAAACAAAATTAGGGATTTGCTGTTAGAGGCAGGTTTCTGGGCTAGAGGGTTAGAAGGATGCTTCAGTATGTCAGAGTCCAGTTTTTCTCGTGTTTCTTTGAGAACTTGACCATGCAGTCGATACACCTTTCTGGGCTATACAGCTTCTTTCCAGTTTTGGCAGGGCTGTTGTGTTATTGTTACTCCTGTGACCCAGGAAACGCAAGGAGAGTGTTTGTATGCATTCCACAGATTCAAGGATCCACACAGTAACTCCAGCTTAATAGCCAGAACTTCTTTCATGATTCATGAGAAAAATTAGTCCCTTTTGTTTTCATTTGGAAAATGTCCAATGGAAAGTCTGGATTTCATTTTTTTCACCCATTTTCTCTGAGGTCACATTAATATCCAGAAAATGGTATTTTACCATCTTTTACACACTGAAGGCTTTTTATGAGTCATTTATTACAAGGGTTATATTTCAGTATTAGTCTGGCTTGGGAATTGAATTTCTTCCTATTTCTCCAATTTCTTTTCAGTATTCATTTACATCTTAGGAGCTTATATCTTCCAATAACCTTTTTTTTTTCTTTTTGTGCCCATACAAATGCCTCTCAAATTTCTGGAATACAGCACTTTTCCTAGATAGCAAGCAAAGAAAAATCCATTAACAGTTCATAGGCTGTATAATCATGTTTTATTTATTTTCTCATCTTCTAGAGCTTTGAAGTGAAAGGTGATCTCATTTTCAAGGAACATGGCAAAGTTTCATTTTAGGAAGAGGTTCATTTGGCAAACAGATTGAACAGCTTCCAATGGAGGGAGTTTAGAGAGGCTACTTAGTTTGGCAAAGGCTAACCTTACTAAATAGCCCACTGTGATGAGCCCAGAACTGGAGAAATGAAAGGAAGAATCTGAAAACTGGAGAGAATTGTCGCAGGCAGCATATAGTGAGCGCACAGAGACTTTTTAAAATCAGGAAATAACAGCTGTGCACATTTTACAGTGTACAGGCAATGTATTACTTTGCATATTGGCCAGTCCCATATTTTTACAAACTAGCCCAGGAGCCATTAGCTGGGGACCAGGTGGCACTGTGCAGAATTTGCATTTTTGTTATTTTCTTCACAATGAACTGGTGACTGACCCCATGCAAGGAAGTGATTTATTGATGAGAAGATGGAAGAAGCCCGTTGTTCCTACTGTGTGGAATGGTTCTTAAGCATCAGGGACTTTAGGCAGGTGAACACTCTGGATGTTGTGAGGTGCTATAAACTCATGAATCCTTCAAAATCCTGGCACAGGTCAAAATAGCCTGTGGATAAAGCATGGACACAAAGGGTCCAGACAATATTAGTCTGTTCATCTTTCCCTCTCCTTCACCTCTTTATTTTGTTTTTCTCTTTACATTTTTCCTTCTTTGCTATTTTTCTTCTTTTTACCCTTTCAGTTTTCACCTCCACAAGTTTCTCTTGCAATGGCAACAGAGTTTCACACATGGAAGAGCAGCTGATTGTGGATAGAGACTAAGATTAGTCACTTTTTTCTGGCTTGGCTTTTTACACATGCAGCTGTCAGCCATCAAAAGCTGACAAACCATCATCAGACTCCCTCAGCCTTAAGTCCTGGGTTTTCCAGCTCATTCTGAGGCTTGCCTGTCAGGTACTTTTTTGTAGAGCTGTTCTAAGGGGAAATGAAATAGAATCACCATGGGCAGGTAGTGCCTGACTCCTCTGAATTAAAAATGGCACTGATGGCTATCCATAAGCAGGCAGAGTAATAGAAATAACATTAGCTTTGTAGATTTCTGTACACACCAGTGTTGAATTGCATCTTTGAAGGCGAGTGGCATCCATTGTAGTAACACTTTGTTGTATTATTATTATTTGTTATTCTCTCCTATTATTTGCATTGCATTAAAAGCTCTAAACAAGATTGAGGTCCTGTTGTGCCAAGCACTGCAGCAATAAGGGATGAACCAGGAGTGATTCACCCCATTATTTGCTTGTAAAAAGAGAAGGTGGTTTTCTTTAATTTAGTCTTTGTCATATATATTGCTCTAAGTATAGAGTTTGTCATGTGATTTTGTGGGAAGGGGTCAAGAGGAGGCCAGATTTGCTTTTTGTGTTTTCAGCCACAGCATAACCAGATCTGAAGAACAGCATCTAAAGTTTTGGGATTCTTGGCTGTAAGCTATTCCTGTGTGCAGAGACAGCGCTTTCTTTAAAAAGCAAGTACAATAATACAGCCCTAAAGCTTTGTCAGTGATATATGTCTCATGGAAGTAATTTTCAAGTGGCAAGTGTTTTGATGATGCTACAAGGGCTTTGTTTATGAAGTGGGTCTGGCAGACACTGTAGAGTTCACATAAATTATTACTTCATTTATTATTAATGAGAAACATTCATCTGGATTCCCCCTCACCCCCCGTTTTTGTCAAAACTCCCTTAGAGACTTGTGTTTGCTACAGACCAGGCTCTGTTTCACAGAATATAGCTCTTGCTGAGTAGTGTTAAGATGGATCCCCTGGCCAACTGAGAAAGCTGGAGGTCAAGGAAATTATTTCCTGCTCCTTCTCTATTCACTCCTTTCCACTCCTCCAAAAATCCAAATGCACATGTGCACACACACACATGTACATTGATCCTACATGCCTTACTCCTGCACCTGCAGGAGTCCTGTGCTCACATGATGCTTCATCAATTGTGTTCATGCAGTGCCTGGTGTAAGGGCATCTGTTCATGTCTTCGATATTTAGTTCTTCACAAATTCAGGACTAGATGAGCACCTACAGAGACATCTCTGCCCTTGCAGTTACATTCTCATTTTTTTAATAGGGTCCACAGTCAGAGGGTCCATATCCATATTCCTTTGTAGCAGTTCTGCAGAGACAAAGATGCCAAACAGATGGCAAAATATAAAAGCAGAGGTAAAATCTGTAATCTTGTGGATAAGGTGAATAAGGAATACATGATTTCTCAGGGTGAAAGAACTAGAAAAGTGTACCCAGAACTGCCAAATACCGTATTTTAACAAAGAAAAGGAAGTACGATTCCTAATTCAGTTGCTACTCACTAGTATATGTGAAAGCCATAGATACAAATAGGTTCCAATGGATTCCAAATATAAGTAGGTACACAGTAGGATTTAGTGTAAAGGTATAAATTAAGTCATCTGGAATAGATACCTGCTAGAAAGGATTGTTCAATTATGATCTCTATCATTGGGAATATGTAAACACTCAATGTGTATAGCTAAAAATATCATTCTCTTTACCTGCCTATTTCTTATGATGCCCTGGACATCTGCTACTGGCCACAGTCAGAGGGTCCTTTCTCTGAGGCAGGATGATAGTGGTTTCGATGGTCTAATGGAAGAGCTGTCAGACCTTTTATCCCACCTTTGTTTATTGGAATGTGTCTGGAAGTTTACCAGACAATCTGGCATCTATTTTAGAGACAGAGAAGTCTAGAAGTTTAATGATGTCTAAACTGATTAAGGAAATGTACTTGAAGATGCTGATGAGAGAAGTCCTATAGTATTGACCAAATGGGTCACTTTGCCAAAAGCTTCCTGAAAGCCAGAAGATGGTAGGATTTCAATGACCAGGGAAAGCAGTGATCCAGCCTTGATCTCCAGCGTGCAGATGAATATTCATTCTTAATTGCTGATAGGGAAAAAATGAGATTAACATGGGGATAAAGACACTAGCAGATTGTAGAGTTTTGAGGGAGAATTTTAGATAGAAATACAAAAAGTTTTTAGAATAGCTTTTCCTTACTCTAATAATGTACTTTCTTAATTTCAAAGAAAAAAAAATAGCAACTCTTTCTTTGTTACTGAAAGTTAATATATATATACATATATGTATGTATATATATGTATTTGCTATAAGGGAGGCAGACTCTGTATTAGTTTGCCCTTTTTCAGGAAAATTTTAATTTCAACTTTTAGAAATCAACTCTATGTTCAGTCTCAAAATACTCAGCAATGGTGTTTCTGAAGTACACAGTCAAATATCTAATCTCCAGAAGCTTTTTTTTCCTTCACAGAAAACAAAGTTTAATGAGCATCTTACTACATTTATTACCAGCTGCTGCCTGGACTGTCCTAATCCTTTCAGTGCATGTTGGCAGGCAACTCCATTCTCTAGCAGAAAACAGACTATTTTTGTAGGTGTAAAATTATCACTCCCAGGCCATGGGGACCTTTTCAATGTTTATTGTTTTTGTGGACTGTTTTGTGCTCAGATCACTGTTTTCACTGCTCACCATCTCTCTGTGTGTTTGACCAGCAGGGTTGAGCCACACGGCTGATGATGTTCATGGTGGAAACCTTCCATGTGTGCAAGTAGGGGCACACAAACAAATCCTTGTTTTCACACATGGGTGTTCTTATGCATCCAACAGAAATACAACTTGGCAGCTGCTGTAAAACATCACAGAAACAATTGGCAGTTGCAGGCAAAATAAATGACACATCCAATGGCTAATACTGTGACTCATAGAGGGGATTATACCCTTAGAAAGTTATTTTGAGCAGATAAATAACTTGTAAGGGCTGGTGGAAATGTGGCGGTAACTTAGTTTTGGCAATAGAGTGCAATAGCCAAAAGCACAGTTGGCAGGAGTTTGCATCCATGTTACTCGGGCAGAGCAATAACATGGCAAAAACAACAGGTGATTCAGACAGCAACCATTGCCAAAGAAGAAAAGGAGGACGCTTCTCCAAGTTGTGCTGCGGTTTTTATGGATGACAAAGTTATTCCTGCCCTCCCAATATAGACCCTAATAAAAGCAAATGTTTTACACTACATACTGTGTTACAATATAGTTATCTTCAAAGGGTTTTAATTGTTCTTCTGTTTTTTCCAGAGTCAAATATTTCATGTGAAATGATTTGTTCTTCTGTTATTCCACTTGAAAGAAAAAGGTGCTTTAAAAACTACTCCAAGTGTTCAAGAAGATTCTTCTTGTTGCCTCTGAGTGACAATTCCAAATATTTGCTTTCCAGAGGTTTTCACTGTTCTCCACCATGCCAATTTCTTATCAGATGAAACAGGAATTAATTTGTTTTCACAAATTTAGGCATGCATGGACTTGAAAATATTGATGTTCAATACTTTCACTTTCTTATACAAATACGTGAATATTCAAGCCTTTTGTACAATATTCACAGGGACTCAATATGTGCTTTTCCATTCTTGAAGTCCTTTAACATCTCTGATTGCTTTCCATTTTAATGATCTCATTTACTAATTATTTATTAACAATTTCAAATGAAAATTTTCTCTCTCCTGCCAAGTTATTTTTTATAGTTCCAAGAGATCACAAACCATTATCTAGCTGCATAAATATATGTATACATCGCTTTAAAAATAATGCTGTGATCACTGGAAGCATAAAATACTGCTTTTTTAACTCTTCAGATGTGTAATATATAAATGTAATATAGCTCTATGTTTAGTGTAACATATTCATGTCTACAAAATCTTAATAATTATGTCTCTAAAGGGATCTGTTAAGAAAACCATACATGGGCAGGGTTAATTCCCATTTCTTTTGAATCCTGCATAAGTCTATCAGTTTCTTTGATTCTGAAGACCAATAGCCTTCCCAGAAGTTCAGCAGGAGTTGCCTCCAGTGCTAACTTTGGTGTCCTGGCCCTGCTCCAAATAGGCGTTGTGCCAGGACATGAAGCAGTCTGCAGTGGTGGTGCTGATGGATGATCATCCCTTGTTTCTAGACAAGAGCTATCTATCCAACTTCTATTATTGCACCACTTGATAGCATTAATATAGTTAAACTTGGGATTCTTCTAGATCCTATCACAGATATGGCATATTTATTGACTTTCCTTTCCAGTGATTTTGTCAGTTCCTTTTTCGCTGCACCTCAGAGTCCAGACCAGTATTTGGACATCCCATCTATAGCCTCTTTTCATGGTTTGTCAGAAATATGCAGGCGGCATGTATCAGCTTCTCTATAGGTAGAAACACCACCCGTTTCTTTGGGGGTCTGAACAGGATCTTCACTGTTCATAAATCCAGCTGAATTTTCTATCACTGCAATGCATGGTAATAGTTTATAGTATTCAGAGAATGATTTTCATTTCCAGGATGCTCGACACCTGTGCATCCTCTCAGTGCTCATGCTATGTATGAACGTATTTAATTCTCAATTTAACATATTGGGAAACTGAAGCAACTTATTCAAGAGGACAGAGAAAGTAAACCTGGTCAGGGTTAAAAGCTGTTCGTGCATTTGGTAGTCTTGCTATTGACCTTAGCAGGGTTTGGATTAGTGTCTGCAAGATGTGGAATTAGATTCCAAGAATTACTGGCTGAGTACTCTTCAGTATAGCTCAGCACAGTCACCTTCTGAAGGCATGTAGTCCCAGTACACCTCGAAGGACATTTTGTGAGTGTTGGACCCCAGCACTCTGCTCCAGCTCTTGTAGATTAATTCCAGTTGTAAAAGAAACTGATGACAAAGCCATATACTTATTTAACACTGGCAAAGTTACTTACAAAGTCACATTTCCTTGAAGGTGCCAGGAATTAGTAGCAAATAATTTTCTACCTGCTTTGATTAGTATGCAACCTAAAAGCTCTTCCTTCCCATGCCCAGAGTTCCCTTGTTGCTATGTCCCTTAGATTTATTTTTCTCTGTATCTGCATCACTGCCAAAGGAGTATTCAGAAAACTGTACCTTATTGAAACCTGCCATCTTTGCTTTGGGTTCTCGAGAGCATGTGTCTGTGATTTGGGCAGAGTTTGCTATTATTTCAGTTTACTAGTCCTGTAGTGAAGCTGAAATGTGTCTAGTGGTTGTCATAAGGAGAGAACAGGGATGGTTAAATAAAGCTTGTGGTAGCAGTTGGCAGATGGTGATATTTTTCCTTGGCTGTGACATGGCGCCTGAAAGGTATGTACAGGACAGAGAGAACTTGGCCTTCTGTCCATCATTTTGTGTACCTGCTTCAGAATGCTGCAGGTCTCCTGTGGATATTGGATTCAATATGAAATGTCTGGTTAGGACTGTAGCTGACCCTAATACATCCAGAGAAATAGATGAAATGCCTCTCTTGGCATCTCCTGATCCTAGGAGAGGACTGGTATGACACAGTGTGTTGAGTGCTTGTGTGGTGCTCCGCTTTTTGTGCCACCGAGCTCTGCAGGACGCTTTAGCAGAAAGTAGCAATGATGGAATTCCACCCACAGCCAGAGACTGCTGCACATGATGGTCTTCTGTGACAGTCAGAAGCCTTAACTTTTAAAAATGAGATTACGATTATTAGCATAGCCTAAGGACTTCTTTGAATTGCGTGTTTCTCTTTCACCTCTGATGTTAGCTCCCAGCATTCACCATGAATCTTTAATATCACCACCACTGCATCCCGTGGAATAAATGACAGTCTCCAAGTTTCAAAGCTTAATCTGAAAAGCAGTGCATATACATTGATACTGAAAAAAAAAAAATCACACCCAGAGCAAATCATTTCTCATAAACCCACTTATTAAAAAATAGTAATATAATATCATGACTTTTCATTAATACTGGTCCTCAATAAGCCTAAAGCAAATCCTTGCTTGCTGTGCACTTGCTACGCTTGTTGTACAGAACTGCCTGAAGGTGGTGAAGGCTTACAATCAGTGAGCAAAGAGCAGGGAGTGTGTGGTTGAGAGAGACATGAGGTCTTTTACAGTTTAAATTCTCAGTCCTCAGTTGTCCTTCCTAGAGAAGATGATTATGAATGTTTCTCAGGAATAATAATGCTAATTTTCAGCCCCCACAGAGTGCTTTACACCTGCAAAGTGCTCTAAAAATGTGAGCTAATACTCACCAGTAAGTGTGTATTACTGTACCTGTTTGCAGATGCAGAAATGAAGATACAGAAAGGTCCAAGGGCTGACCCAGGGCCACATAGCTTCTCACCAGCAGATTTAGGATGAAGAAACTGGTTTCCCTCTGGTCACATTCCACTGATCATGCCTTGTAACAAATTAGCTCAAATTTTATATGTGTATATATATATATATATATATATATATATGGATATATATATAAATTTCTTGAGAAGGAGTTGTTTCTCTCTTTGCTTCTTCAAAATAAACAAGCTCCTGAGCTACCAAACCTTATGTTTACATGTATCATTAAGTACTTTCCAGTTGCTAGCCAGAAAACTCAGTAGAAAATCTGTAGAACACCAAAGTAACTCTCTTCTTTTAAATAATTCATGATGCCAAATAGCAGCAGTGTTATGCCAACAAAGAGATCGGTCTCTCAAAATATTTTATTCATTATGCCTCAAGAAACCCAATGCCTTGTTTTTAACGAAATCAAATTTCAGAAGTTGGCTCTCAGTTCCTCTGAAACATCTGCTTATTACAATTCTTGGTGTTACAGCACTGGTGCTCCCTGGTAAATCTTTCAGCTTTAAGTAATACCTATGGAAGTCTTGGCAAAGAGATCAGGAAGGAGAAAGAGTAATGTTTGCCAAATATTCATTTTACTTTATGAGGCTGTAGTGGTATATGTTAATAATACATGTGTTGAAGAGAATCTACTAATCCGATTAAATAACAGGGCAAGAAGGAATTAATTCCAAGGTTCAAAAAGACCCCATTCTATGCAGCTGAAAATTTATATTCCAGGGTAAAATGGTTAGAAATCTTGAATAACTAGACTTCTATAACAGAGCCAGAAATGGATCTTTCTCTGTACTGTTTGTAAATCAAGGTCACTTATGTGAGAAGGCTATGTTGTGATAAAGTAGTCTGACAATTAGATGGAGAAGACATATCAATGTTAAATCATATTCTTTGTACGCTTTGGTCATAAAGCAATGTAAACACCACAGTAGCATTATGAAACAGAAAATGCATTCCAGATAATAACAGATATTCATGGTGCATGATTTTACACTTTAATATGCTGTGATTTACTCAGTCATGTTAATATTTTAGATTATGTAACATTCCCTTCTATATATATAGCTTTTTTTTTTGCTGAAAATGCACCTCCCTCCCCCTCTTCCTCTCCCTCTCTCTCTCTCTCCCCCTCCCTCTCACTTTCTCTCTCCATTTCCCTCTCTCTTTCCTATTGCTCTGCCTTTTCCATTTTTCCTTCCAGTGACATTTTTGCATTTACTCTTTTCCCTTCTCCTAATTCTAACAATGATACTTGGGGAAACAAAAAAAAACAACATAAAGTGAAACTCTCTGTGCAAAAAATTTGTAACAAGTAGTTTCAAGATTTAAAAGCTAGAATTTTTTGTTATATATTTACAGATTCAATCTGTGTACCAGGCTTTGATCCAAGCCTTAGTATGATGACTGGAATCACTCCGATTAACCCAATGATACCAGGCATGGGGTTAGTGCCACCACCACCACCAACAGATGTGCCTGTAGTCAAAGAAATAATTCACTGCAAAAGCTGCACTCTCTTCCCTCCAAACCCAAGTAAGTAGATCTGATGAAAAAATGTTACTTTCCTAAATACACTGCATGGAAATTTCTTATCTAATAACAATTATGTTTTTTAAGTAGATTACAGGTAAGTATGGTGTTTCTTTCTAAGGTATATTCTGCGTGTAAAGTATGGTATGGTATCAGAACATCCTTATTCATCTCTGTAAGGTCATGTAAAAAAACTATGCATCTTGTACAAAAAAGAATACTACTTAAAGAAAATTAACAGAACCTGAAGATCTCCACAGCTCATAGTAGAAATCTGTCTTTCCTGTAGATCAGAATGTCACAAAACATAATGCTTATATGGTTCTGTTCTTCTCCATGCTCCCTTTCAGGTGCCCACAGTTAGATGGAACCAATCTGGGCTCATGTCCCTGAACACAGTATTTTGCACCCAAACACTGACTAGCTACAGTCCCTCTTTGGGGTAGATGAAGTGAAAAGGGGACTACGGCTTCTGTCTTGCTATTTTTCAGGGGAGTCAACATGGCAGATGAGTTCCTTCTTTTTGAAAGCAGAGACCAGGCTTTCTTCTGTCCCTTCTGTGACTTTGTGCAAATGGAAAACTCTTCCCACTGACACCAGCTCAGGCACAAACCCTGATTTTGTGTATGTTGGCCCCATGAGTTTAGTTTCAGAGCTATGGAACCAGTGACTTTCACTATCACTGTGAAGTCAAATGAGAACATGAAGCAAATAGTCTTTGCGGGTACCTAGATCATGATTTAATATGTACATTTTAAGGTTGTAACCCCCTTTACTGTGTTAAAGGGCCAAAAAACTAAGTCATATTAGTCAGATTCCTTCTTCAAGAATTACTTTTAGAGGAATGCTGTAATAATCTACATATAAACAAGGTGAAATGTTATGGCAGTTTATATTTTTTATAGAGCCTTCAAAAATGTAATAGTTTTCCAATTTAAGTGTGTATATGTTCTCTCTATATATGAAAACATTTCTAGCTACTCCAGCTCATGAGCACTTGTAAACAGTGAGGTTATCCTTCCCGTGTGCTGGAGTCTGCTCTATTATCTCACAACAAGACAAAACAGATAACCAGCAGAGCATTTTCATCATACTGTCACTTCGTTGTGTTTCCCACTCTGTTTTTCTGTTTGCTGTACTCCTGTACTCTGAGACAGAAATGAAATTATGCTAAGACCAGGGAAAGGTGTCCAGCCCAAGTGCACAGGGTGTACAGAGCATGGGCTTGCTTGCAGAGAGCCCACACACTTGGTGAGCATGGTGAGTGATGGGAATGAGCCAGAGACGGTGAAGTTCAGGCCTTGAATGCACTGCACTAGTGCTTGAGATCTGTGCTCGGGGTCAAATCAGTTGCAGAAGCTCCCCTGCTTTCAAACAGAGTATTTTTCTGGTTTTGTGTGGCTATTCAGGGAAAAGAAAGATCCTTTTAGATCTCACTGTCTGCCTTGGAGAACAACGTGCAGTGGCAGGAATTAATTTGTGAAATGCCACCTAAAGCTTGAGAAGGTGTAGATTCAAGTAATAAATTTTGGACAATCTCTGCAGTATTCAATTATTTTGCTTGTCCCTCTCTCCTGCCTCTATTCTATGTCAAATAACTGTTGCTGCCCAGAACTGATTAAGAGGATGAATAGAGCCAATGGATCAAAAGACAAATTTTGTATTCCAACGTGATTTCTGTTTTGACTTAGATCTTCCACCACCTTCAACAAGAGAGAGACCTCCTGGGTGTAAAACAGTGTTTGTTGGAGGATTACCAGAAAACGCAACGGAGGAAATTATTCAGGAAGTCTTTGAGCAGTGTGGAGATATAACAGCAATTCGGAAAAGCAAGAAGAATTTTTGTCACATTCGTTTTGCAGAGGAGTTCATGGTTGATAAAGCCATTTACCTTTCTGGTACTTCACATTCTTTAATGGATTTTCCTTGCTTCTCATTTGTATTTTGTGATGCTAATGCTTGCTTATTTTCTTAGCTTTAATCTCAGCAAGTCTTTCTTGAACTCAGTGGCTGTAGCGTGGAGTGGCAAGGGGCAATTCTGTTATTTCTCTGTGTCTGCCAAGACTCATGCACAGTTTTTTATGTTACTTAGCCAGAAGCAATCTCCTGCCATCCCACAACAATGCAGCAGATCCTGAAATTCACTACAGAATAATCTTATTTTCGATTTACGCAGGTTTATATAGTTCTGCTGACAGGTTGTGGAAAGAGGAGGGCGCCAGGCCAGGAACTCTGCTGTTTTCCAGTGCCAGTTTCTCTGGAAATTTATTGCCATATTTTTATAGATTTGCAGTGCAGTCTGAATAAAGTCTGTCTTTATGCATGTATGTATTCAGCTACTGCATGGGTTAGATTCTGAGCCCTATCTGTAGGCTACGTCTGTTGCCTCCCAGGACAACGACTGCTATAGAAACTCATGTGTAAAATTTCATCATCTCTTTATTTTCCAATAAAGGAACAACAAAAAACCAAACCAAACCAAAAAAAACCAACCAACCAACCAAAATACCCAAAATAAAAAAAAAAAAACACCAAAACAAACCAAATCTGTAATTCACAGGAGAAAAAAAAAAAAGAAAGAAGAAAAAAAGATGAGAAGCAACTCTGCTTTCACATATCAGGCTTCCATGGCTGTCATTGCCTTCTTAAGGTTACAGAATTGGCTTCCTAACTGAGTCCTTTTTCACCTTTCTGAGTTGGATACCATGCCTTGTATGTATTTGTCTCCACTCCACAGGCTGGTTCATCTATCTTTCTGGGTCCTGGAGAGACACAAAAGCATTGTTTTGCTCCACAAGTGTAGCATAGAACTTTCAACCCATGCAAGGTATTCTTACATAAACAAGGTTCAGGGACTGCTCCTTGGCCAAGACAAGCTGACACAGACTGGCTTACATCCACCCATCATGTGTAAGGTGACCTTAAAAGGACCCTCTGGAACCATCCACATTTGAGCCTGGGAAGCAGATAACAATCCAGGATACTTTGTTTGAGCTCCCACCCTGACCATCTTCTGTTTAGCAGTAAGGACATAATCTCAACATCCAGTAGATGTCCATAGGAAGCTCACACAGCTAGAAACAGCTTGTCTCTCAAATCACCATCAACTAAACCTTAAAATGAATGAAAGAAAGAAAATAAACCATCTAAACTTTTGAAATCTGTTGTCAGGAAAAACCTAACTCCTTTACTTCACAAAGCTTTTGTTAGGGTTTCTGGGTTTTTTGTTTGTTTTTTTTTATAACTTGACTGCTTGCTTTAAGTATCTATTTGAAGAGCTACAGAAAGTCATGAGTTTTATGGGATCTATATATAGATTGTTTTGAAATACTGCTCTAGTTTCAGGTTTCTTGCAGATCTCCATTCCACCCCCATTTTTTCTTCTTATAGTTTTTTATTTTCATTTCATTTCTTCTTCCCTCCTCATCCTCTCTTTCTGATTTCCAGCCTTCTTGTTAATTTTTTCATTCACATTGCTTCCAAAATGCTGTAGTTCATTGTGATAGATTACAGGCATCACTAGCAGCAGCACATTTACCAACTTCTGTCCAGAGGGGCCCACTCCACAAGTAACAGAACAGAAGAGGGGCACACCAGATTCAGTAGGAGCTGATATTACTGTATTATGATAAACAAAACAGTGGCAACAAAGAGAGCAAAGAAAAGCTCAAAAATGTACAGGCTGCCACCCTGGGCCAGAGCCAGTGTTCCTCTAGCTCAGTTTTCTGCTTCACAGCAGTTGGCTGCACCCTTTGCTTCACTCCAAGTCAAGTTTTATTTTAATTTCATTTGCCTTAAATCCTGAAAGACCAGATTTTATTATTAGAGGTGGGAAATTCTATGTGCTGCCACGTGTCCTCATTCATAACACACTAGAGTGCTCATTCAGAATAAGGGAAACAAGTAGAAATGGAAGTGAAAGAGTCCCTTCCTCATTCTTCCTCATTCTGAATTTTTTGCAAGTTTATTTCCAAGTTCCTGATCCATCCTTCCTTCTTCTATTTCCTTTTGCCACAGTCCACTGCTGTCTGCGCTTCCTCTTGCGTCTGTTCTGCAGCCTCCATCCCCGTTTGTCTTTATTTCCACACCTTTTAATTCTTCCAAAGTGGTGTCTCTGACCAGATCAGGTAAAGAACCAGTAGAACTGGAAGGGAGGAGAAAGAAATGCAGAGGTACTCTGTAGCCAAGTTTCACTTCTTTTTACCAAGATCACTGAACTCTGCAGATGAAACAGAGAGCACTGATTGTTCCCCACCACTGAGCAGGGAGGTCTGGCACTAGGCAGGGGTGTCTTATTTGTACTGAAATATTGGGGGGTTTTATCCAGTCTGTTCCATTCTCAAACATAATGTATTCTTAAATGGTGGGAATAAAGCATATAATTAAGGCATTTTATTTTCCCTGTAAGATACAAAAGGGATGTACAAATTGAATTTGTGGGTAATATAGTATGTGTGTTATATTATGGGAAAGTCATGCCTTTAATATCTGTGATATAATGATAATTTTGTCTACCTAATCAATTTTATCTGTCTACTCCATCAAATCTTATCAAGCTTTGCATTTATCCTATGCTTATCACCAGAATAGTGCAAGGAATTATAAAATCCTTCAAATAGCTTAATCACTGATTATTTTCCCCTTTGTATTCCCAAGTAAACATGTATGAAAAGAGACACTGAGAGATGGGTAGAAGACTGTGATAAAAATGTTGACTTTAGGAAGGCTAGGTTTCATTTAGCCCTGAAAATTGTATTTTGATCTCCTGAGGAAAAGACTTTCTAAAATTGTCATACCAGCCCATGAGAAAGCACTTTTCCAAAACTGTATGTACTTTTCTCTTGTGGCTAACAATCCAGTAACACCTGCAAATATTGATGGCCCTGGACTTGAAAACATGGGACAAGCTTGAGACAGACCTGTTTATACACCAAAAGCTCATGTATGCATTTTTCCTATGCTGATATTTTCCCTTTTGGGTTTCTTTATAATACCGTGTATGTGTTTTATTTTAAGTTCTCTCTGATCATCATTAACACTCTGATCTAGATCCCCAGTTAGGGAGCAGATATTGGCCAGTCCCCAAAATACTCGAAGGTAAGTCAAGCCATGGAGTTCTCACTAGACCTATGATATGAAAAACTGTTTGATTTTTATTTAGTACTTCATTAATTTTTCCTGTTTCTGCTCCTTTAAAGTGAGGATCTTGGCAAGTTTCCAAAGTCTTTTCCTCTGCCATTGTGTGTAAAACTGAAATTTAAAACGGCAAGCCAGGTACAAAGTTAATGCTAGCTGCAGTCCTGAGCAAAGAGATGGGTAAAAAAATTCATTGCCCATGCATGAAGGGGAGACAGCGGCAGGTGGTCCTCTCATACATTCAGACACGCTCAAACATCAATAAGGAGACATGATATTGGAAAAGAGTGAGCCTCCCAGCTGCCTTGTGGCTCAAAGTTTCCAGTGCAGATGAGCTCCTGAGGATCTCATATACAAACTAGGATCTGCCAGTTGTGCTCCTTGCTACGTAGTACCTTGCTGGTTATCAGCCCATCAGGGAGTCTGTTCTTCACTGGCCAGACCACTGGTCCTGCAGTGTCTGCAAAGCCTAATTTATGAGTGTGCAAGAAGCCATCCCAAAGGCATTTGTTGCTTTTTCTAAGGAAAAGATGCCAAGTCTTGAGCAATCTGATCTGACTTTGAAGCTAGCTCTGCTCTGAGAGAGGGATTGGACTAGGTGACATCCAAGGTCCCTGCTGACCCAGGTTATTCTAAGTTTCTGTGCTGGTGGAAACAACCTGACTGGCTGACCACCTTCAGTCTTTAGAGTTAAACAAGCAATCAGATTTTTTCAGTGTGATTTGTGGTCAATTTAAAAAAAAAAATCTGTTAATTTGGAGGCACTTAAACTGGTTACTTAAAGGGAACCATTTGTCCAGTGCTACACAGAATACTGAGTTTTGAACTGCAGTGTACATTGTCCAGGTTTTTTCCCATTATCCCCATTTACTTCAAAAATGAGATTCGCTTTAATAGAACTCAGCTTTTCTGGTTCACACACAATCCATAGATGCACAGGCCTTTTCATTAGTTCTTTATTCAGGTTATGTGATTGGCTTTGAAGTCCACAAGAGTTTTGCATTCTGCAGCGCTGTTTCTGTCTCTGCCCATACCTGGTGTGTTCCTGCCAATGGAGGCGAAAGATGGGGTGTGGGAGAGGAAGAGAGATTGTGTCTTCCTGGAAAGTACAGCTCAGCTGGGAGATCTAATTTTAGGTTCACGAGACCTGGCACCTTGGCAGTGTCCTCTACATTGCTGATAATGCTATTTTGGCACAGAAAAATCACTGTTTGAGGAATGCAGCTGGCACGTCAAACTGGCAGGGAACAGTGATCAGGTTAGCTGCACCACTGACCCCTTTTGGCTGACTCCTTTGTGCCTACACCTCTGTGGATAAACCCACATAATTACGCCCTCATTAGTTCAAGGCCCAGCTCTGAAAGGTCACCCACACTCTTCTATTTTGTCGTACTGAATATGATGTGTCTGTAACTCTTCCCTTCACCACCTTGGGACTTTGAAGCTATTGTCTCACATGTGCTGTAGTACAGACAGACCCCCATACTCATACAGCAGGATAGTTTTCCAGCAGTAAAACAGAGTATGCCTAGATAAGCATTTTTGCAAAGATGTGCCTAATCTATTACACAATTCTTAGCTTCGCTGCTCCTGGAGGGAGTTCAGAACTGAGTTTTAACTGTGGTGGTGAAGTGCTGAAGCTCTTTAAACCACAGGCAAACCACAAGACTGAAAGGTAGGTTCTCTTGGATTGCTGTTTAAAAGTACCAAATACCATTTTTCCTGACATTTTGAACAGTAGTTTCCCCTTCCTGGAGTTACTTCGCAGTGATTGTAGAAGTTTGTGTTTCTGAAGAGCCTTATATGTGCCAGCTTAGCACAGAGCTTCATCTCTGCAGCATCCCATCATTTGAGAAGTCTATTCTGGGCTCTTCTCCTTCTGAGTCCACTGCAGGGGGTTGGCATGGAGAAATTAGAGCTACCCTGTGTAGACTGATTAATTCAACCCATATCTGAAGGCTCTGTGTGCAGCTTTCTACATAGTATTTTCTCACACTTTCTCTGAATTGGCATTTTAAAGGTTAGACAAACTGCTCTGTGCATATTTTTCAGGCTTGGAAATAAAACTTGGGAAAAAATTAGTTGACCAAGTATGGTCACAAAAAGCTCCTTTATAGCTTTGGCATGATTTGGTTGTCCTCTGACAGTAGTCAAGGATTTTAGTTCAGAGCAGGGCCCTTTTGTACTGCTGCATAGCACCTGATTTAAACCTTTGCAATCTGCTAACTTTAGCATAGGATGCATTGACCAAATTATGAATACGTAGAATATCCCTAAAGATGAAGCACGATGGGTTTCATTATTTTTTCTGAAAGGGATCTTGCAAATGTCTAATCAATCTGTCCGTACTTTAAAAATTACTTCAAGGAATGATGAACTCAATTAATTTGTAGGTGGTTTATATTTGCTGCTAGATTATTTCCACTAGGGAATTGGAAAATCATGTTTGCAAATGTAAAGGCTCAAAATTTGAGATCTAGCATCAATATAGTTAAGAAACCACCCTCTTTGTGGCACAGTAATTTATGTAGCACAATTTTCACATTCACCTGTAGTCATGGTTTTTATAAAATTCAGTCTTTCCCCATACTTCCAATTCCTTTGGCAGGCTGGAGAAAAACATTGAATCCAATATGATCTCAATAGGATCAGGAGAAGCAGAACTACATTCAGACTGAAGCAGATGTTATTTAGTAGTTGTTTTTTGTTTCCTTGGCCTTTACACTTTTAATAGTTGGGGACATCATGCTGAAAAATTACATATTTTGGGACACTTTTAAACAGGAATATGAATTCTGTATCTACTGTGTTGATAGGTAGCGTGGAAAATTATGAAGAAAAATGAGTGGATGAATGTTTATCTTCTTCTGAAAATATGATGATTGATAGATCCTGCATAGATATGCGGGAATCTGCTAATGTACATTTTTACTTGGCTACATTTGAAGGGGGGGGAGTAAGAAAATTTAAGCAAATATATCCTGCAACAGTTAGTTCTACTTGTTGATTTCAGGTTACCGCATGAGATTAGGATCTAGCACAGACAAAAAGGATTCTGGTCGCCTTCATGTTGATTTTGCTCAGGCAAGAGATGACTTTTATGAATGGGAATGCAAACAAAGAATGCTGGCCAGAGAAGAACGCCACAGACGCAAAATGGAAGAAGACAGACTGCGCCCTCCTTCACCTCCAGCAATAATGCATTATTCTGAACACGAAGCTGCTTTGCTGGCTGAAAAATTGAAAGGTAAGCAGCATTTGCTACTTCTCATTTTATTATTCCTTAAATGCAGGAGCCATCCAGAAGTCAGAGCAGAGGAGCTGTTTTCTCTCCAGTGTATTTCATTACTTGCCCTGTTAGCTTTCCCCCATTGAAATGGCTTTTTCTGACATTTCTATGCCAATGGTAATGATACTCACCCACCTGCTAGAAATGTATGACATCTGTCTGTCTACCTTTGCTTTAACAGCTAAAACACAGCCTTCAAAATACTACCTTGGAAATGCTCTCATAAGACAACCTGTTCCAAGGGTCCTTCTTCATATTAAAGGCCTGATTCTTAAAATATCTTTAGTCCTTGACATATGGGTTACTACCTCACATGCATGTGACTGTCCCTGGCATTTAAATTGCCCTCAAAGGCTGCATTTTGAAGTGCCCCTCAGATGCAGTGGTACAACTTATCTCTGACACACGCCATCCATTCCTTCATTCCCTCTTTAGGGTTAGAATTACTTGTGCAAGATAGCATTGTGTTTTGGTATGTGTTTGCTTTCTTGTTTGTTTGGTTTTTTCTAGGTACACTTATTAAGTTAGTATTTTTCAAGGCTGCACTTTGAGGATTCATCTTTAATAGTGAACATAGAAAGTAAGATGCAAAGAAATCAAGTTATTCTTGGAAATATAAAAAAAAAATAACAAGTAAACAACTCTTCACACCCCTTAGCATTGTATTTGTTTTCATTAGGTGTTTAGCAATTATGTTTGGCATTCTTTCCCCCATGATGGCCAAACACATTACTGTGTGCCAGGTCATAAGAAGCTGTGATTCTTGCCACTGTTTCAGAATTATCTAGATCAGACTCAGGCTATCTAGCTGTCATCACACTGGTCTCTGTTCTAACTATGAAACATGTTTGGGAAGCTGAAGAAGGACAGTGCAAAGTGTTTCCTCCTTGGAGCATGGAGCAGAGATGCACCCTACTGTCTCTTTGAGTACTGCATTGATTGCTGTTAGTTGTCACTGTTACCTCATTGTATTATTAGTTTGGTTGACTGTCATTCTCACCATATACACTCCTCTATTAAATAATTCATTAAGTAACTTGCAGATTGGTATAATAACCCAGGTGGATTGATAGACCAGGAGAAAAGGAGCAAAGAGGCCCTAATATAAGAATTTTTAATTCTTATCTACCTTCCAATACAGTTTTAGATCCATCTATTTTCAGCTGAATATCTTAGGAGTTAATCTTTTTTAGAGAAGTTTTTCTTTATGTAGTAAGGCCTACAGGTTTCCTGAACTAAGCTAGAAAATGCAAGAAATCCGGACAATTTCTTCCATATGGCTAGTCATTCATTGCCTGGGGCAACTGAATGTGAGTTTTTGCAAGATGTTTAAGATGTCTGTATTTAGAAGGGTTTTTCTTTTCATTCTGGGAAGTTTCCATACTTAATTAAAATCTATACCAAGCATTTATATCTTGGGTTCTCCTGAGGGAAATTTGACCAGAGCTTGACATATATTCATGAGTTTAATATAGAAATATCTTGAGCAAAATATAGACCAACACCATGTATATGACTATTTCTCTGGAAATAAGCTTTCAGAAACATACATAATTAACTATAAAGAAAATTAAGAAAACAAAATATTAGGTTCACTGATTAAAAATCACTAAAACCCAGCAAAAGAATACATTGCAATTTTAAAAGCTTTGGTAATTAACAGTAGCCTTGTAGTGAGATTTATGGCACCAGCCCTGAATCAGTACAGATAGCTGGGGATGGAGAATGCAAAAAAGCACCCCCTCCTCCCACTGGGCTTGAGTTGTCTCCTGTGCTAGGTACTATAGAAAGCAGAGGTGGGGTTCAGTCATTATACTGGTCTACATTTCCTAAGGCATCTTAGGCAGTATCTATAAGATAGTAGTGTCAAACATTACGGCCTCCCTTGGGCAACATGGATTCACCACATGAGATCTTTGTGACATCCTAAAAAAAGAAATAAAGCAACACTGGAGAAAATGCTTTAACTCTAGCAAAGGGCAGATCATGTCATAGAGGGATAGAATCATTAAGGTTGGAAAAGACCTCTAAGATCGAGTCCAACCATCATCATACATTCACAATTTAAATATGAACTTCAATGAAGTTAGCATACATGTGTGTGTGTGTGTGTGTACACATACATATATAAACATATGTATATACACATATATATGTGTACACATACACACACACTCTGTGTGTGTGTGTGTGTGTGTGTGTATATATATACACACACAGAGTGTGTTTGTATGGAGTCAAAATCTCGGGTTTCTGTGTATCACCAGACTTGCACTGCTGCAAAAGCCTGGACAATTCATCCTAAAGTAAAAAAGGATCAGAATATAACTGCTCTTGGCAGAATTTACCTTGAAAGACTGGTTTTTGAGCAGATGCTTTGCAATTCTTTTCTTAAGGAAAGTCATGACCTTGCCATGGTACCCACTTCAAAAGACTCCTGAGCTCTGTTGCCAGCTCATGAAACAGAGCTGCAGGTGCCCAACATGCAGGTTTCGGCTCCTGCAGTGCCTCCAGAAGTTCACAGAGAAGCACTAGCTGAAAAGCAAGCCAAAATAGCTAAATATGTCTCATCCTAAGATATTGCTTTGCAATCACAGATGTAGACAACTTGGTCTGAATCCAAGCAACTTTTGTTGTCAAAATAACCTTGGAAATTCCTGACAGCAAGGAAATCTGATGTTGAGCAGGGATGAAGTAGGTTCATCAGCTACTCCCCTAATGTGGTCTAGATATTTACTGAGTCTGTAACAGAGATGGCAATATCTGTTTTCACCTTCTACAATCTGCAGCATAAGACTAAGAAATCATTTGTTTTGTGTACCAGACTTGGCTGGAAACTCTTGCCCCAGTGTTGTCAGCATATTCCTATTCCTCTCACGTGCTGAAGTCACCTGGCATTAACTGTGGGTGAGAGAATATAGAGGAACTTTTGTGCCAGTTGAAAACAAAAGTTAATTATAAAATTTCAGCCAGGTTCTCTACTGGTATGGACCTTCAGAAAAAAAGTACCTGTTCCTCAGAAGCCACTGCCTAGTGACGGGGACTGGGACCCCACTGCATGTGAGGCCTTGTACACTTGCAAAAGCATGAGGGTTTATGACATGATCTCCATTTCCTCCTCCCTGTGGACTACCACAAACTCTTTCATATCTTCAAAGAGCTTGGTTTGAATGCTTGATTTATTCATAAATTAGGAAAACCTGTCAAACTATGGACCAGTGCAATTTTTCACCACTTTCCATTTTCGAGTGTGGCAGACAGTGTTGGTTTATGTGTGTGTCCCTGTCCCTTTCCCTTTTTCCTTCTTTTTTCCTTTTTCCTTTTTTTTTTTTTTTAATTCTATTAAGATCTTCAGAGTCCTTCAAATTAAGTCCTTCATAACTCACTCCTTGTTGGCAGAGTGGACATTTTTTCCTGCACCTTTCATGTCATTAGCCTGAACCTCAATTATCAGAATGAAATGAGCTCCAGCATTCCAGCTAGATGGGTAACATGGAGAACAACATGTGCTCCTTCTCATTTGTGTTTCCTTGAGGAAATACGTCAGTAAATTCATAGATGTGAATTCTGGGAATCCAAGGTCATTTACAGTGAAGTGTAAATGTTATTTGCCTCCTTAAATAGCCTTCGAGAATAGACCCTCAGTTCTTGTTTTGACAAAACCAGCAGAATACTCTGTCTTCTGCTATTATATTACAAAAAGGTGAGGTTTTTTTCTTGTGGTTCATTGCAGCATTTGTGTGTGTCTTTGAGATTTTAATTCCTCAGCATTAAATCAGATGCCTTATTACTGCACAGTGAAATGTGTCAGTAGATATTTAGGTTCAAATTTGCATGCTCTGACATCTGCTTTCCTGGGTGTTTTATAAACAGTTGAATATTGCAGTGCCCAGAACAGCACACAACTGGAGACAGGCTGAACCCTTTAAGTGGAATGCTGCTCTGTCAGGTGCACTGGAACAAAACATTTTAATTTGTGTGCTTATGCCATTTGTGTTTCAAAGCAGAATTTCGAACATTATGGTTTTCTTAATTCAAGCATATTTGTACCTAATGGTATCATCTTCAGAAATCACTTCTTGTAAATAAGCTCCTTTAAAATACTACATCAATCTTATTTGCTCTAGGTAGCTACATATTTCCGTCATCTAACAAAGATGTCTCTTTATATCTGAATATCGGTTTTTAAAGTATTTTCAGCAAAGAAGACATATATCTGAAAGTTATATACAATATGGTGGAATTTACCTTCCTTTTAAATACAGTGTTTCTTTTTGAGCACAAGGAAGTTATTTGTGTGGTTTTGCATTTTAAAAAATATAATTTGAAAAATTGGGAAGCTGCTTCTTTGCCAGGCTTTGTATTATCCCCTGAAGAGAGCACAGATTGGAAATTTAAATAAATAGATGGCAGTTACAGTAGAATGAACTAACCAGGGATGCATCTTGTGCAAGATTCAGGTAGCATCAAGCCTGCGAATCTCAACTGTTGCACATAATTTGAAATATAAACAACATTTAATTGCTTGGGAAATAGGATATTTCACTGAGAAGAAAACCAGGCTGCTTTCATTGTCACCCTGTGCTTCAGAGCCAGACTCGAGGAGCATAGCAAAAAAAGTGCGGTTATCCAGAGAGGCAAGTCTCACCCAGAGAGGATCGAATTCAGTGCAGGGCTACGTCAGAAGGGGAGGCAAAGTGAGATCCTCTGAACAAATCCAGTGAATGCCAGGTTTAATTGCTGCTGAAAGACTCCAGACCTTTTTTTAGCAAAATCTTTTTTCAATTGGTGGTATATCAGGACAGAGCCCTACAACAGATATGTTTCAATGCTTTAGCATCAAATCTGTTCATTCACCCTTCCTGGTTTTAGATTATCATTTTCTCCTTCCTTCTTCCATATGTTGCTGACATCTGCTGTGACACAATACATCTGGCTCTGAGAGCCTCGCACAGGGGCTGTGATCAGGTACAGTGCAAGGGCACTTTTGTCTGCTGGCAGAAGAGCGTAAGGCTGGGTTCAGCTATCAGCAGCCTGGTTACCCAATTCCCTGGGCACCTTCCTCCCAAAGCCTACAAGAAGTACACTCACTGTTAAGTGCTTTGCTAAAAGTGTCCTCCCTCACCTAAACTGTATTATATTGATGCAGATTTTAAGGTTTTAATGTAAACCTGCTAGGTTAAATATACCACACTGCAAAATGACTCAAGGTAACTACTATGAATTGGGAAGTGGCAGCTCACCGATCTTAAAGTTTGTGCTGTGATTTTGAGAAATAGGGAGGAAACTCAATACCCTCATAATTACTTTTTATTGGAAATAGTGGCATCAGCAGGAGAAGATAATGGATTTCAGTGTCTCACATGAAACACCTACCCCAGGAAGAATCTTGTGTGATTTAATTTGAAAGAAAGAGTTTGATGATACAGAGGGGAGAGAGTACCTTTCAATATATCTTTTAGTGAATGTGTATGTATATTTTAGTCAAATATGGTGTCAGATAGTCATTTATTGCATAACTGAAAAAGTTTCTTGGTTATACCACACAGTTAAGACTATTTAAGAAATAGTAAGGTAGATATGAATCATTCTTTAAAAGAACCCTTTGGCAGTAAGAATTTGTATTTCTTGAGTCTCGCTTATTATGCAATGCCACTGAGTTAAAAATGTTATTAATCCCAAAGTAACAGACTGATGTGTGTGTTGCATGGCACAATTATATAAGGAATTTGAGCAGGAAAAAAAAAGAAGGTGAGGGTAGTAGACTGAAGAGTTACTTTTCTAGGTCAGTGACAGGCAGTCTGTACAGAGGAAGCTCATAAGCTGAGAGAAAAATAGATTGTCATTTTGGCACCAGAAGTGGCGTGTCCTGGGAAGCAAATTGTTCCTGATGCACAAGGGAGTTGGGCTGAGTCTTCTGATGAGACAGATTAGTGAACCTTTATCCTGACCTGATTCACCCACAGCAGTCACCTGCTGTGGTTTATTCTTTTTTGTATTGAATTCAGTCTCTGCAGTTTAGAAATCTTAGTTATAGTTATAATAAATTACCAAATCAGAAGTCAGATTAACAATAACTTTGGCCATGCATCCTCCTCTGGCTGCAGTTAAATGGAAGGAAGAAGTTTGCATCCTGAACTGGACTATGCCACCTTCCTGTAATAGCTGAACTGGGACCAGTTTGACAAACCGGAACTGGAGTACGATCAGCGGAGCAGATTCAGGCAGACCTGAGGGCAGTGTAACCATGAGCAAAGGGGTAGTGCTGAGCAGGTGGTAATGAGACAGGAAACACATCTTCCCATGGCGCTGCTACGACTGACAGAGGACAGGCTGTCGATCAGAGGCAAAATAGATGGGACATATCCCACCACTGTTTTCGCCTCACTTCATGCCCTACAGCACAGTCATTCTCAGTGCTCACAGGAGTGTTTGTTAACTGGATTTCTACTGGTAAGGGCAGAACTTAGCATCTTACAGAAGGGCCAGAGAAAAATGAGATCATTAATGCAATCCAAAACATACACAGACAGCACAGGAGCTTTCTAGGTGTAGTCATTAGGGTAAAGAGCAACAGCTCTGTCTCAAGTCTAGGAGAGTGTATTAGGGGAGCAAGATTAGAGACAAGAGATAGTGCTGACTCTGGACAACACCATGACCCATAGAACAATATAGAAGGGTTGCTATATTTAAACAGGTTCCAAGTGTTGTGTGAATTATCTCAGATAATTTTCAAACATCTGAGAAAGCCCAGGGTTGAGAATCGAGTAACAAGACTAAAAGCAAACTGTAGCCCAGTGTTTGATTTTCTCCTAGCTAGAAGTCCAGCATACAGTGTTACTCTTGAAATACAGAAATATAAAGTTAGCTATATTTGCAATATATCTATAAATGTAAAAATGATAGTAATAAGAGTGTTTGAATGCCTGGCTTCAGAGTGATAGATTAGTCCATCTCCTTTCTAGTGGCTGAGGCCTTAGACACCATCACCCAAGTTGTGAAAGCACCTTTTGGAGGTACTTAAAAATGAGAGATAAATAGTCACATTTCAGGTTACTTTGAGCTGAATTCTGCCCTGTGTTACACCAGGGAAACTCCGTAAGCTAAAAGTTAAACGTCTGTTTCCAAGACCTTTTCCCAGTAAACCATTTTGCAACAGTTCTTGTCATAGCTTTTTCAATTAAAAAGTTTATTCCATTTGGGGTTGCTTAGAGGTGGTCAAATTACAAAGCAGAAAAATGCTAGACATTTGTCAACAATTATTCCCCTTTTTCGTAGAAATATCCCTGTTAACTATTTCCTGGGCAGCTCTGGGGATGCATTTTCTTTCCTTTATATTTCATTTCATCTAAGTTGTGAGCTAGGATTTAAAGGTCAAATATCCTTAGTTGATGTAAGAGGAATTTTAAATACCTTACCTTTAGAGCCTTGTGAATGGGTCTAGCAGCACCCGGAAATCTCTATTGAGAGACACCCAGCAAACCATCGTTGATAGATGGGTAATCTTAAAATGACATAGCATCATCACAGCTTGTGTTAGGACTGAACATCAAGTACAAGAACACACAGGTGAACAAGTGCTGACTAGGTGTTCTGGAACAGGTGCACTTGTGTAATGGTTAGGATTAGTCTGACCAAATGTAGACATCTGTTGCAGAGATGTCTATATATGAGCAGGCCATCCCAGGCTTCCTTTACAGCTGGTTGAGGGAAGCAGGCACTTCTGGGCCACAGTTCACCTCACCATTAAATAGACAACTAAAACAGAAATGATAAAGCCTACCTTATTTTTTTAAAATATGCTGTAACTTGGAGGAGAAAAGAGCTCTAAGCGCAAGAAATAATTCGCCGTGAGTTCATTTTAAATGAACAATTACATATGGGAACATGTCTTATATAAAGGAATTTATTTGAAGAGTGTGTTTTTAAACAGTGTATAATTATGTGCCTCCTACCATGAGGGAATAATTTTGAACAGAATTAGGAGTTTTGCTTTGTTTTATTTTTTAATGAATGGCTGCAATCATAAGGCAGTTCATGCTCTGCTTAAATTAGATTCCATTGCTGCATTTCTTCTACTATTTATCTACTAACTGAAAAATAAATGAACATTCTGGTATAAAAATCTGATTTTCTAAGGGAACCTCTGATTCCTCAGAAAGAGTCGCTGTATTCTGGATGAAGAAAATGAATTCATGGTGAGTTACCTAATGCCAGTCACTGAATAGTGAACTCAAGAACATAGAAGTTAGAAATGAAGATGAAATAAGGAAATTTTAAAACTGTAGATAAAAGGTTTTATTAACTAATATGCTCCTGTTGTGCATATATTACCCTCTAGCATTTTTGAATGTGTCTTCTAATTGTGTAATCAATGAAGATGCTGATGTTTACCAATGAAAGGATTTTTTCCTGCTAGTACAGAGCTGTGAATTAACTATAACAGTCTCATAGACATCTGCAGCTCCCTGGAAGTATAGTATATTGAAAAAAAGTTTCCAGCATATCCTTTTAAATGGGTAGAATCTATGTGGCAGAAGGATGGCATGTTTATGAACACCCCTTACAGACACCTACTGTGCCTGATAAAAAGACAACAAAACTAGAGGTGTTTTTATTTAATAGAAACTCTGTAGCAAAACAACACACAAATGTGTACTGGAGAGAGATTAAAGCAAGAAAAACGGTGAATTTTTCTGTGCAACTGATTTTCCTAATGCATCTCTGAAACATTTTTGCTTAGATCTGCACACTGTTTCTTCACAGATTCTGATGTAGCTCTTTGGAGGTGCTTCTTTGCGTCATTTCTCTCAACGTTGCTGTTCATGTCTGGACCTAGACTGAATGGTACTATCGTATTGGGTGATAAATTATGTGTGATGATTTAGATAATAATGTCTACAAGATAAAAAGAGGAACATTCTGCTGTAGTTATTCTCTACTCACAATCAGCCCAATGCTTGCTGTTAACAGGCTGGCGCCATCCGCAGGGGGATCTGACTACAGACTGTTGGAAATTGCGTTCTAAAATTGCCAGAAGCCATTATATGTTATTCTTATTTACTACTGTAATTATAATAAACATTGTGTTCCAGAGATGAGTTTTTGGCTGTATGGAATATTTGACATCCAGTTCCCATGCATTTCAGCAAGATGCAGTTTTTTGGAGAGCCTTATCTTTATGCTTTCTTGCAATGGGGAGACTTTGCAGGAGTCTTCTTTAAATTTGGCTTTTCTGAGGCCTATATTCATACAACCTCACCCATCAGAGCCACTTAATACATTCTGCTCCATACGTATCCAGCAAAGTTCCAAACTGGAGTCTAATCTGAAGGGACAATATTGAATAAAAAGATGCACATCTGACTCTTCCTCCCCATGGGCAATTACTTAATGAATGATGATAATGAATCACATGTTAATGTTAAGTTACAACAGATACATCATTGTACATAGGGAGAGTGTTATGATGCTCTTATTTTGCAAATTTTTTTCAAGGATCTTGGGTGAACATGCCTATTCAGCTGTGGAGAGCAAATCTTAGTGCTGTAGCTGAAAGTATATTTCAGTTAATAAGATGTTAAAAATCTCTTCAGAGGCTGTGGACACAGAGTGTTGCATTAGTCCTCTCTGTACTTTAGGCTCCTCACGTTTTAGGGAAGTGATTACTGATTCAGAATAAAAGCCAAAATCATCACTTAAGAATTAGTATTTCATTATTTTTTGTACATAGAAAGCAGAGTCTTACAAACTACGTCCCATGATTCTGTATTCTGTAACACAGTTGACTGGTTTCAGTATTTCCCAATTTTTATTTTAAGTATCTGTTGGTTATAGCTATAGTACTTCTTCCCACCATAACCATATACCTTTTCCTAGAGAAAAGTATACATGCCATCTAAAATATATATAAAGAAATATAACCAAAAAGACTAGATGAGATGTTTAAAATGAGTTGTTGAGAAATGGAAGTTTTATAGAATAGAATCCTGGTGAAAAAAATGAGATTGAATTGCACAAAAATGGTTCCACAGGAACATACTGTTGTAATAATATTTTCTTGAAGCTCAGCCTAAATGGGACTTAAAAGAAAATGTTTCCTCTTAATTCTGGTGAAGCCTGAAGTGTAATGGATGCTGTGCTAAGAGTTTTCTGAGGAAGCTGAGAGCACTGTCAGAGGAAAGAAGATTACTTGGAGAGGGAGTGCACAAAATCTAGCCTTCAGTTTTGGCAGTCTTAATGCAGAAAAATACAGCTTATGTTACCTGAATGGTAAACATGAAGCTCTAATCCAGGTGTTTTCCTGGATTCATCTAGAATCATTTTAAAAAATATATAAAGCAAAACACAGACAAATAATACAAAACAAATGATACAAACCAAGCACAGGCACATCATCTGTTCAAAGCAGTTCCTTGTAAGTAATCAGTGTTTTGAGGAGGAATTGTTCAACCTCAACATTGTTCATTAATTAAGTAAATATATAAAAATAACATAAATGTGAACTCTGTTGACAAAAGTATGCCCAAGCTCTAAGACTGAGCTCTCAGCTGACCAGATTAA
Source organism: Lepidothrix coronata (assembly GCF_001604755.1). Taxonomy (NCBI): domain Eukaryota; kingdom Metazoa; phylum Chordata; class Aves; order Passeriformes; family Pipridae; genus Lepidothrix; species Lepidothrix coronata. The sequence continues at coordinate 368,246 of NW_016690228.1, read as the reverse complement.
CACAGACACATTTCGTTTCCTCAGTGAGTCCAGTATCACAGAGGTCTCTTCACTCCCATTGTAAGGTCATTCCATATCACTGAATGGCTTAAGGGAGACATTGTGAAAGCAAGGACTCAGGCCACAGGGAAGAGGGGGAGGGTGCTTTTTGTTTTGAGAAAGCTATTAAAATAAGGAGAAGACAAGGCTTGAAGGAAGATTTATGTAGTTTCACATAGCTATATTGGCTTCTTACATCTGATAGAACAAAGGGCACAAAAGTTGCCCAAAATTATACACTGCAAGCAAGATTTATGCTGATTTTAATGTGACATGGAGCAGAAAATGTGTTCTCAGCAGGATATTTATGCCTGCAATTTGAAACCTGTGCTTTGATTGTTCTAGATGATAGCAAATTTTCAGAGGCCATCACAGTGCTGCTTACCTGGATTGAGCGAGGCGAGGTGAATCGTCGCTCTGCAAACCAGTTTTATTCGATGGTGCAGTCAGCCAACAGCCACGTCCGCCGGCTCATGAACGAAAAGGCAGCTCATGAGCAAGAAATGGAGCAAGCCAAGGAGAGTTTCAAAAATGCCTTAACAGGAATCCTCACTCAATGTAAGTAACTCCCTTTTTGTCCAGTGTTGTTGTAGTGATGGTGGTGGTGGTGGTAGTGGTTTTTTTATCATTTTGTTTGTTTGGGGGTAAGTAGTTGCAATGCAGTCATATTCTACTTTATATCCTATTCCATACTCTATGGCAATTTGGAGGATCAAGGACCACTCCTAAGAGCTTATTATTCAAGGTGAGCAAAATTTCAGTAGTTTTGTTTATTATTAGATGAAGACATGCTCTATGCATAGTGTCTACTGTTGTTGACACTTCAAGAATGGACCAGACAGAAGCCTCACTGCTCTGAGAAAATATCTTGGGCTTTTTGAGAGAAGGGATATGTAGCTTGTGCGTTGCAGCTAGTTAATTAGGTCGATTAAAGAATAGAGCACAATTAGGTAATATTTTTAACCTGGGTTTAGGTAAAAGACAGTAGAAGCCAGCATGCAGGCCACCTCTATAGTAGAAGAATATGCTGTACTGCTGCTGGCATCAGGACTACTTGACTGATACGATGCCAGTAATAATTTGGCAGATAAACTGTCTTAAATATCTACTGCTGGCAGCAATTTCCTTAGCACAGAAATATAATCAATGAAGTTACCTTAATGAGGTTCCCTCATAAAACAATAATCAGGATACTTGACAAGAAGTTTTCTTCAAAGGCAAGGGAGGCAAAGAGAAGAGAAAAAAAGAGAAGGAGGTGAAAATGTGAGAAGAAAGGGGAAAAGAAAGGAAAAGGCAAGAAAAAAATGAGAAAGAAAACTAATTTAATTTTTGCTGGTTTTTAATGTGTCTACTCATGGTTGCTCAAGCAAGAGGCTTTATGATACTCAGAAGGCTGAAGCCTGAAGTTAAGAAAAAAGCCCAAGAAAATTTATCAGATGGAGAACAATGCAGTTGTTGCATTGTAATTTCTGAATCATATCCCTAATCTTTATGTAAAAAAATAAGCCTTAAAGGCTTTTCTGCAATACATTTCTGGTCCCTCAGTGGACATCCTTCAAAAGTTAGGGCTGAAGGCACATGCTTGGATGGACTTGCCTAGCTTAGGAGAGAAGCCCTTGAAGCTTTCTGCCTATGTTATAGTAAGCTCAGCATCTCAGAAGGCCAATTCATCCCAGGGCATATGTCCTTCTAATTTAAGAGTTTAGATGCCTGAACTTAGGAAGAAAAATTCTGAGCCAAAGACATTTGATTTCTGTGGACATCTGTTCAGTGAGTAAATTTTAAAGACAGCTAATTCCCTTGGTAATTTGCTAGGCATTATTGTCTTCCATTTAGCATCTAAAAGGCAGTGTGAGACACAAAGACGCAGACACCATGCATGGCGTGCTGTTCAGTTCACACCAGGGCCTCTGTAGTTTTGTGTGCCACAGCCAGCTCTAGCATTCAGAAATGCCTTCTTCAGCTGCATTAAAAAAAAATCCCTCATTGTCAGCAGGCTGAACTTTAGTTAAATCAGTCTAAATTAGCCCATTTGTCACCAACTGTTGTAGAACATCTGTCACTTTGGAAATAGAGATCCCTGTAGTTTCAGGTGGAAACTTGCAGTTTTGTCTATCTTGTTTTGCTCCTGTCATGTACTGAATGCTGAACTTACAAAACCAGAAATAGGTCTGGCTTAAAAACAAGAGTTTCAGGGTCCCAGCAATGCCTGGAAGAAGAAAGTTTCTGGTGAATCTGGCCTAGGAGGACAAGGTCAGGAAAAAAACATCCTCAGGGAAAGGTGTTACACTCTGTGGATTATAAAAACAAATTTTTCAAGCTTTCCAGATGCTCTCCATTGGTTATTTTATAAAAATCAGAAACATTGGCCATTATTAACATTAATGTGTCTTATTAAAATTCTTTGCAAACTTGATGCGAACAGATGGATGATATTTTTGCTTTACACATGTATATGCCAAAGATTGCTAAGCATGGAGACTGTGAAATGAGCTTCCCGTTTTTAAGGGAATTTGAATTAATCTGTATTTTAATTGATCTGAGGAATGTTTTTCATGCATCCTTTTCCATTGTTTTTCCACAGTCCTGCAGAATTGGTTACAATGTGTCAGTTGCTTTATGAAGAAGAATTTGAAAATACTAGATGTCCAAATTAGGTGTGTGTGGTCTATTAAATTTTGCAGCATGACAAAAACTCACTTCTGCTGTTCTGCAGTAAGGATCCAAAAGTCTAGGCTAATGCTGCAGCTGTGTGGCCATTTGATATAAATATTACAGTATTTTTAAAATATAATGTGGCATTACTCTGTCATGAACTAGGTCAGATGTCCAACTTGGAGCTGACCTTTCTGAGATTTCTTTGCAGTTAGAAAAGAAAAATAAGAATCTCCAGGGAATGAGTCATCAAACTGACCTCATGGTGCTCTTCCAGTGAGATGAATCATCCCTTGGATATGCCATTTTTTCTCTGCTATCCATAGAGGATTCACAGGGGCCTAGCTCTGAACCAGATGTTCAACTTTTTACATGCCTTGTTTAGAGTAGATTAATCCCACTTACTGTGTATAGCCTTGATACAGAAGGATATAGCGTAAGGGGAGAACTCGGAGTTAGATAAAAATGCCAGCATTGTAGCAAAAAATGTTATAGAGAGTGAAAAAGAAATAAAATGGGCTTCAAATGCACTCACCTGGAACACACACACACACACATGCACACACACACACACACTGTCTGTGCAGGTCTCAGTAGAAAGTGCTTTCTTGTTAATGAGGATTACTGTGGCCAGAACATTTCAGCTTATGGCCCAACTGCTAAAGAAGTACAGGTATTGAAATCTCTGCTACAGATTTGTACCTGGAGGTATTTAGAAGATTATCAAGCAGATTACCCCTAAAAATTTGTGTCAAGTGTTCAGCACGTGAATTAATTATCTGACCAAGATACTTGTGCCAGAATGAGCTATGAAATAAAGTGTATTACTGCTGTCACACCACAAATTTATAGCACCTGATTTAAGTTCTGCAGGTAGTCTTAGTCTTGTTATGGTACTTCTTCAGTTATTTAAGGGATAAAGAGAGAAAAATCTCCACTCCTTCTTTTTATTAAATTACCTAGTTCTTCAATATTTGAATCTGTGCCTAAAATACAGATTGTTTTCCAGAATTTTGGGTAGGTCTGTGGCTTGATTTCTAAATTCTTCCACTGTGCTTCCACATCTTAATAACATGTGACACTGCTCCATGACTTTTCATTCATCTCCATTTCATTTCCTCCCAAACCACCTTTTCAGCCTAAGATTTACCAGTGTTGATCGTCATGTTTAAGGAAAATGGGAACCCTAGAGACATCTGTGTTGGTCTGTGGGCCGTTTTTAGACTACACCAAAGCTACAATTCTCTCCTCTGACTTTCTTCTCCATGCACTGTAAACTTTGTCTATTTATTGAGGTTTCGGACTATTTGGTGCAATCTCCCTTGACAACATTGTCAAAAGTACCTATAGGTGAGTGAAAATCTAAAATCCCATTCAAAAATTATTTTGATATCTCAAGAGTCAGACACACAAGGTGGTGGAAGTGTCCCAGTATACAAGTGGGTAGATTACACAGACATTGTAGTTAAGAGGAGTACCCCATGGCTGGGTACTAAGAAGATTATGACACCTACTTTTTTGGTCATTTTTGTCCATTTTACTAATTAATGACTCTTCAATGGACTTTGGTAATAGGAATCAGGGTCTATGAATCAGTTTCTTGTGTTTGTGGGGGAACAGTGGAAGGGTGGTTTTTATCGTGGAGCCCCCTGGCCAGATTGCTTCCTTGTCATGGACTCGTAGAGTCAGTAAGGTTGGAAGAGACATCCAAGATCATTGAGTCTAACCTTTGAATGAACACCACCATGCCAACTAAACCATAGCACTAACTGCCATGTCCAGTCGTTTCTTGAACACTTCAGGGATTCTGACTCCCTGGGCAGCCTGTTCCAATGCTTAACTACCCTTTCAGTGAAAAAATTCTTCCTGTTGTCCAGCGTAACCATGAACAAGGGAGGATGGCTTTAAAGTGAAAGAGAGTAGGTTTTGATTAGATATTAGGAAGAAAACCTTTACAGTGAGGATGGTGAGACACTGACACGGATTGCCCAGAGAAGTTGTGGATACCCCATCCCTGGAAGCGTGCAAGAGCAGGTTGAATAGGGCTTTGAGCAATCGGGTCCAGTGGAGGATTTCAACCTGCAGGAGGTTGAAACTAGATGATCTTTAAGCTCCCCTCCAAGCCAAACCATTCTGTGATGCTGTGGATTATGAGATTATGCAGTTTACCTGTTTAGTTTGTTGCTAAGCATCTTCAGCCCTCATTTGTGAAACAAGATGTGAAGCTAGATACAACTTTGAGCTGATTCAGTAGGCCTGTCCATTAAGAACAGAAGACTGGGGAGAAGATTGTGTGTCATGTGCCCCTCTTTGGGAACCTCTGAATTGTCACCTCGAGTTTTCCTCTCTTTTTACTTAAGGACTTCAGTGTTGTGTTAGACTACACTGACTTTTTCTCAAATAGCTGGTAGGTATCTGATATGAATTCTCACCTCATCCCCCTCCACAAAAAAAAAAAAAAAAAAATTGAAGTTAAATAATTCTGAAGGGAAAAGCATTCGCAACAGACTGAATAAAATTCTCCTCCTTTCAGGTTTCTTCATTTTCATTCTCTGATCTCTCTGGGTATGATTTAATCTGTTTTAACATTATCAGTGCCTTCACAGATAGAATCTGCGTTTTTAATATTAAAAAATTAAGAAAATGTTAAAAATCTTTTTTGAGCTTTCTTCCAAAAGTGATTGGCAGCAGTTTTGTTTTTCTCATTACAGGTTCACATCAGATGTTGCTCTCTTGCTTTAGAAAAGATAAAAATTACATTGATATAATGATGATTACTCAAATCATAGTCTTATCTGATTTGCTTTATATTCCATACTGTACTCCTTTCTCCCAATAATCCTTCCACTTTTTAGTATGTTCTCACTGTACTAAAAATGATGCCAGTTTCATTACAGTTATTGAAAACATGCTGGTTAAAATTCTCTTAGCAGTCAGGCTTTTTATATACAATCATGCTTTCCGAGTATTCTTTGAATTGCTCTGTATTAATAACAACTTTTAAAAGGATTTTCCTGCTCTTTGATTGTCCAGTCATACAGTCTTTCTTTCATTTGACAGTGATTAATTCAAAAATATGAGCTTACTTTATGTGCAAATTTTAGGTCATCATTAAGCTCTTTGAGAAAGAGATTGAGTCATATAATGTGTTTTTACATTGCAGCCCAGATCTCAGTTGGTGTCATAGAATGCCACTATAATATAAATAAAAATATTAATCATTCATGTCATTAGGTGCCACTATTACTTTCTACCTTGGTACATTTTAAAAAAAAAAAGTTACATACAAAATAACATCCACAATCCATCCATGAGCTTTTGATTAGCTCATTTAGTCACTGTGCTCTTGGCTCGTTTCTGTACTGATAATTTGTCCAGTAAAGCTCAGCTGGGTATCTATTCTTTCTCAGTTGTCCTTCCATTTTCATGTCATTAGGTGCCACTATTACTTTCTACCTTGGTACATTTTAAAAAAAAAAAAGTTACATACAAAATAACATCCACAATCCATCCATGAGCTTTTGATTAGCTCATTTAGTCACTGTGCTCTTGGCTCGTTTCNTACACATGTTCTCAAAAGCATTTCTATCCAGGATGCTGTGGCAGTGGCAGAGAACAGAGATGAAAGACTCCATTTATATTTTACCTTGCATTCTTATAGTTCCTCCCTATTTTCTGGCAGTATAACCTTTTGTGGTTGCAACTTGTAGTGTTTCACGTAGCTTATTCCTTTGTGTTTCATTTGCTTTGAATTTCTGCATTCCTTCCGTTGTCTGTAGCTTTCACTCCAACTAAAGTCAATACGAATCTTAGTATTGATGTAGCGTGGCCAGAATTTAAACAGAAGCTCTTCTTCTGTTATTTTTAAGACTTTTTTTTTTAATGTGGACCATTAAATATGCATGGTGCTTTATAGCAAAATAAAAGCACTGTCTTCCAAGAGATTTCAGTCTAAGGCCCTATTTTGACAACTCATGCCACTTGCCTGGAATTGCAGATTTCTAGATGATGACACAGGGTTCAAGGCAAAGAAGCGTATGCTCTAGTCACATGAAAATCTGTGCTTGGTTTTGAATGCTTTACTGAGTAGAGATGGAGGTAAGGGGCTGATGCTTCACAGAACAGAGCTGTAAATGTTTTGTGGAAATAAAGGATAAGGGAAGAGAATATGACATTGGGGCAAGGAAGGAAAGATGAAGGTTCCACCCAAAAGGGTTCCTGAGTTGGCTGTGCATATCACATGGTCTGCACATCTAAAACTGTTCGGACTGCTTATAAGTGATTGAATAAACCTTATAAATATGAATAATCCTATGCAACTATGACCGATTGAAATACTTACTCCCTTCATTATGCACTAGTCATGCTTCTTGTCAAATCACTGGATTTGTCCCAAATGGGGTAGTTCATGATGATGACAGAGATGTTATGGGGATGGGAAAAGAGTTTTGGAAAGGGATAGACTATGTGGTAGAGAAAGATGGACACACATAGAATGAGGGAACAAAAATACAAAAGGAAGATGAGACTGGAGGCAGTAAAAAAAGAGAGAAGAGGACAAGTCATGGCAGACAAGGTAACATAAAGTATGGAGAACTAAATGTTACCACATATGATGTCTGAGACGATTTTTTGTTTTGATTGCCAGAAGAGGCTATGGCTGTTGAAACCTCCTCATCCACCTCCCTATTCTTTTTCTTCAGCAAAACAAACTATACTATGGGCAAAACAAACATAACCCTCCTGATCTCCTAGGAACATTCTAATCTGCAAGATCTCTGTGTAATTTTTACTTAGGAAGAGTCCCTTCTCTTAATGGGACCTGCCAGAGCTTGGTCACATTTATGATGTTCCTTCATTACAGAGTTCTCTTTTTGGGCAGACTTACCAAAACCAGTTTTTCCTGCTTTTGCTATTTTTAAATCTGAGGACTGAAAATAAAAGTCTGTCTAACCATAAATAACAAAAAGAACAGCTAATTAAATGCAGTACCTTATAATCTTGTCAAGCTGATGAAGAAAGCATCATTCACTTAATCTTCCTTTGAGTTGGGATGGGAAGATTGTGTGGGTTGGGCTTTTTCTTAGGTTTTTTTCTGATTGTCAACACAAGGTCCATAAAGTCCATTCTGTAAAGTGAGATGGTGGCATTGAAAGAGCAGGTACTGTACATTTGTACCTGCCCTAGTGTGTTGTGCTGGTCTGATGTCAGGCTTCTGTTTGTTGAGAAATGACATGAAGGTGAGGCGGTCTTGTTGAGTTCAAGTGATTTATCCCATGGCACAGCACCAGCTCTTACAGTTACACTCAGCTGTCAGTTTCTTTGTTGTAAATTAAACCACGTTTCACAACCTAAAAGATTTTCAAAGCTTAAATTGGAGACAGATTTTTTAGCTAAACCTTGCAGGGCAAACTGGGCTCTCTTTAATCAAATTGCATTTTTTTTTATTTCGGAGTTTAACAGGGAGCGTTCTTCTATTTCTAGAACTACTAATTGTTGATATACATACCTCAGACAAGTTACTGTGCAGATTTCAGTATAAATACGGAAAACAGGGCATTTTTAGTATCCCCATAATGCTCCTTCTTTCACTATTACTCACTCGATTTCTTAGCCAAAAGAAGAAGAAAGGAAAACAATGGCTCCTGACACTGAGGTTTGATACTCTACAAGACCAGGGATTATAATATGTGTTGTAGTATAAGGACTTTTTCTATTCTTTGTCTGTGTGGAAGAATCTGCTTATTGTATTACGAAAAAGTATTTCTTCCTGCATCGCTCAGGTGTAGTGTTCCTGCATTCGCTCAGCCTCTTAATAACCCACGCAAGCACATGGACTAGAACCGGTCTGAGTCAGATGGAATAGGAAGGGGTATCAACCATTGACCCAGGCATACCTCCTTGTGGTCTCAAGCACTGTAGGCCTAGTCAAAGGGAAATATAGAAATAATTGAGGGAGAGGACATGCTTTCTAGTACTCTGGTAGGTGAGACAGGGTAGGTGGAAGAGGAAAACATCCTTGTTCCTCTGGTAGGTTTTGTAATTGCTCTCTGCAACGCTGACACCTCTGCATCAGAGTGAGAGCAAAAAAGGTGAGACTGCTAATAAAGGATGACCCCCCTGACTTCATCTGCAGGATTAAATTGAGCTAGGGCAGGCTTGCCCATACTGTTCAAATGTAAGAAAGCTGTTGCTCTGGGCCAGCTAGGATTTTCCCACACACTGTAGGTATAGTTCAGAGTTTGATGCAGGACAAGTAGTTTCCCAGAAAAGCATCTTTTTTTGTGGAGAGAGAAGGGTTGCTGCTGCAGGGCCACTTGGCATCTTGTGCCAGTTGGTTTCAGGGAACAAGAATGGTCCCTGGCTGGTTTTGATCACTAGTACAGATGTAGCTGTTAGGAGCAGGGCAGGTTGAGGAATGGCATCCTTGCAAGCTGACCGCCCACACAGCAAAATGATTTGGGAGATAAATCACTGGAAGCAACATTCTTTTGGTCTGTCCAAAAAGGTGGAATTTGGGGATATAATAGTGAAGTCCTCTGGTTTGCTCCTTTATCATGCTATGTCTTAACACTATGTCTTAAGGAACCTATTGGCATCCAGGCAGCATGCACACCAAACAGTAGCTTTCTTTACTCTGATGGAGTTGCAGCTGTGATTCACCTTCTTTTTTTGTACCTCTGGATTTTTTTTTTTAATTTTTTTTTAAAAACCTCAGCAAAACCAAAGTAAACAACTATGCCATTTATTTGTAGCAGGTAAGTTATTTCACACTGCTGTCAAAATCTATATCTTCATTATACAAATCTATAATGGCATTTGCTTATGTATGCTGCTGATGACCTACAGTATGCTTTACTTTAGAACCCATCCCTTGCATTATCTGCAGTCTTCTCCAGGGTGGTATTTCCAACTTTTGTTTTCCTCTGCTAGTCAAAGGCAATCACATCTGTTTCTCCCTCTGTGGCATGTGAATTGAGTCAAAGGGAGAGGCTGCAGGTTTTCAACTGTAAATGTGAGAAAGGCAAAGTCTTTTTTGAAAGTATCAGTAGCATAACCAGAAGACTGAGGGTTTGGCCCCAATTAATTAAAATAATAAATGTTTCATTACTCTGCAATCTGTCTAACATTTCTCTTACTCATGTCACGTCTTTTACCTATGTGGAATTTTAGCCTTAGACATAATGCTGAGTTCTGTTCAGTTCATTACAAATGCCTTTCAGAACTGTTGCCAGAAATATTTTCTTCCCTATCCAAAACTGACCTGAATACTCCATTCACTACGGCACCTAGCCTTGACTACTGTAATTCCTTGGTTTGCTGGGCTTGAAGCCAAATCGATTGGCAGACTGCAGCTTAGTCAGAACTCAACAACAAGGCTTCTGACCCAAACCATGCCAACTCTATATCCTCCCTGTGCTGCGAATCTATATTTGAAAAGCATGTTATGCATTTACTGTAACAGTTTCCTTTACAATGTAATTTTATGGGTAGAATTTTTCTTTTACCCTTCATGTCAACTGTCACACTCTTATAGAATTTTTCTGAGCTAAATTGCCATATATTCTACCCTTACACTTACAGTAATTTATTGCAAAGTGCTTTTCATCCTGTATCCCTAACTGGTGAAATTTGGAGAGAAATTATACATAGAATCCTATTATCTTATCTGCCAGAAAAGACTTCTGTTTTTATTTTAACATATTATTTTTCAGCTTCTATTTTGTTTCTTTTTTTAATTATAAATTATATTATATTATATATATTATAAAATAGTATGTATGGCAGCTTATAATGTAATAAGCAAAGGAAAAATTGAGTACTTCTTCTCTCCTGAACTCAAGGATAAATTTCAGCCTTCCCTCAGTCGTGTATTTAAAATAGCCTGCTTGGTAAATATAATGCAGGCTAAAAGTGTTCTCTCTACCTCTTAATCTACAGATGAGTATATGCTTTGGTTCTCATTTATTTCTATTCTTCTTTGGTAGTATAATTTTCAAATAATCTATATCAAATATTCTCTGGCCCTGGAGATATACTAGTTTTCCCTTTACTACAATCTTCTATGCAACTTCAGCAGGTGTTGTTTAAGGCACTTTTGTTGATATTCCTAGTTTTTCTGGTTGTTTTTACATTTATTCTTGATAACAACAACTTATCCCGGTAGCACCTTTTATGGCAGTAGAAACTGAGGCTTAAATATTCTTTTAATGTACTTACTATGAGCTGGCACCTGTAATAAAGTGTATAGTAGTTGCACTGCATTGACACGTGCATATCATTCTGGATTTAGTTGTTTGGGTCTTTTTAGTTATTTATAACACAGCAGAAAAGCAATTAGATAATAATCCTTTGTCTGAAACACGCCACAGAAATTACCAACCACAGAATAAGTCATTAGGAAAACTGCAATTGCTTACATCCTGTAAGTTATATTGATAGGAAAAACAATGACATGTTATGGACCCTTCCAGAACGATGCATTTTTTTAAATCCTAATTTAGTAAGGAAACAGCTTTACATGTGGTCAGTGAAAATTTGATATAGCACAGAATTCAGTAACAGATGTCTGACAGTTAATATTTCATGTTATTTAATAATTCTACTTATCAGTCACAGTTGACAGTACAATGCATCCTGGAGTTCAAGGTGCCTTAGAGAGATTGATATGACCTGTTATTTAGTTTTGGAAATTTCTTTCTAGAGATCAGGAAATAATCTGAAAACTATGGTCAGCAGCAAGACTGGGAACAATTGTTTCACTCAGATTCTGCAGATATGAGTCCAAAATTTGGGGCCTCTCTTTGCCCACGTTTTACCCAGATATAAACAAAAAATTAGTTAACTGGAGAGTTTCTCAGATACTATAAACATTTCATGGCTTCCTCTTAGGGATGAATCTACCATCCCTACAGGCTGTGTGCTGATGGATTGCTTACCCATTCAAATTCGATACTGATCAGAAGTGAGTATATTGTATCTTGTCTTCCAATTACGCAGAGCACAAGCATTATGCCAGCTTTAGGTTTCCTGGGTATCTATGGCAAAATAAACAAATCTTAGTGCAACATGAGCAAATGTGAACTGGCAGAACGGGTTTATATTGAATTGCCCTCTCATAATGTGAATACAGATTTTGATGCAATACAAAAAGATGTGAAGGCACTTTCCTGTACTGTCAAATCATGGCCTTGGCTGCTGTTTAGCTCTAATGTAATGGTTGGAGGCCTTTTATGTTGGATGTTACCTGTGGGTATTTGCAATACTTTGTAGCCTAGATAGCTGTGAATGTTGAAATGGCTGTACATACACTGACAATTTCTTTGAATAGCATACTGGGATATTGGTCTTTGATACATACTAATTTAGTATGCTCCTCTACATTTCCCTTTTTTAAAAATCCCTAGCTGCCAGTTTCATTAAGTTTCTTTAAATGCCTTGATTTTTAGCATGTGATACTCATACTATCCTACTTCCTATAGTTTGTTTAATTCCTAAAAGTTAAGTAAGTGAAGCAGATGCTTCTTCTGTTCATTTTGTCTCCTGCAGTTATACAAGAAAAACTCTTTGACATCTTCCTAGCTTGTGTTTCCATTGAGGAGAGTTTCTGAAATAGTTGGATAATGACTTTTGATAAATCTTAACACCTGTTCACATAATGGAAATTAAACACTTTAAAGTTCAAATGTTTTTCAAAATTCAGATGATCTTATTAATACTTATTAGTGGAAAATGGCAAACCAGCTCATTCTCATATCTTTGTGAATCTTTTCTACTTGAATTTCCACTTGCAAACTGAAAACAGATTGTTAATTAAGCAAAATTTTCTGAGCACCTGGGTCATCAACACAACGATAGTAATTAAATTCTAGCCGCAGTTTCTATACACATAATAATAGAGTGCTTTACCATTTTCATTCTTTTCAAATTAATTGAATAAATGTACACAGTGTAACTTCCTTGATACATCCACTCTTCAGTCCAAGCAAGTTCTAATGGGCTGAAATTATCACATCTGCCTTTAAAACTTGAATGGATTACAAATGGATCAGATCACCACAGTAATGTTGAGGCATATTCTTTAGTAAAACTGCATATACATATTAATTTAAAAGAAAATTAACTACATTTATTTTCTATGACTTTAGAAGGTAAATCATCCCTGAAAGAAAAACTTCCATATGTTATTCAAGACATTATAATCTTCCTGAATATTACAGAACCCAACAGAAGTGGTAAAAAAAAAGAGAGTAGAATAAATGTGCTCCTATTCAAATGAGTGAGGTTAATTTTCAGATCTAGAGGTGAAGATACATAACTGCTTTAGTAGGTGAGTTCACAATTTTAGCAAGGGTAGGTTGTTATGTATAATAAGATTCTCTACATCTCTGACTCAAGAAGAGTCAGAGAGCAGATACTGATCAACTCAATGAGGGACCAGATCAGAGGGCGCTAAGGCATGCCTGCCACCACTTTTCAGTGAGAGGGGTGGGTGGTGCTGCAAGCTTCAACTTTATAAAACAGGGGACATCATTTCAAGCCAGGAATATAAAGAGATAAATAGCCAAGAACCTCGTTAAAGAGTTGAAGCATTTTTCAGTTTTTCATAGTTTGGCATAGCTGCTCAATCAGGAGCACAGCCCAGGTCATTTGTAGAAAACCTGAATTTCTTGGTGGTCCTTCAGTTAATTGTGCTGAGATCAAAGCAACTTACCTGTTGGCCATTTTTAGTCAAGTCACTGTTGTGGAAAGACAATGTTGCTTCTTACTGACGTGAAGAGAAAGAAAAGAGTGTTGAGAGAAAAACTTTCTCAATTGAGGTGAACAAATAGCTAAAATCTTAAGAATCTTAATTGTCCTAGGTAATTGACCTAAATATAGATGTTTGCGTTCAAAACAAATGCATTGGAATTGAATGAAGGAAGCCCATTTCACATCTCTTCTTCATCTTATGCAAAAAAAAAAAAAGTATCTGTTCACGTACGTAACCATACATAGGCTATGGACACAGGACAGAATGATCTACCACAGGTGAGCCCATTTATATTAAATAGCAGAGAAGCAGCAGCTGCAGCCACAGAATGCAGTGTTAATGTGTGCTTTTGCCCTTCCCGTCTGCTGACAAATTCCCACTATCTGATAGTCACCCTTCAAAGCAGAGCCTGCTTGTCTTTCACACTTTCATTCGTACAGCCTGCTCTATACAGCTGCCACAGGGGAACATGTGTCAGCTTTATGTGTCGAGTTTTATTTCTATGGTCACACCCCTCTAGCCACACACGCAAAGGCATGTGCCAGCACAAGGAGTTGTAGCAGACATCAGGGGGAAGCAGCTGCATGCACGGTTTTTGGCACAGAGTTATAAGTTGCATAGACTAAAGTTATGGAGACAGACTTGAAGGGAGACATCTCCAACATTGATACAATGTAAGTACAAAAGACACATCATTGGATGGATATTGATGATGTTGTTTCAGTAATGACATCATCCATAGACTCCTAGTGTCTTTGCTTTGCTTCTCTATAGTGATCACAACATAAATTGCTTGTCTTGTTTGACTTCCTTGTTCACCAAAGTTGAGCAGATTGTCGCCGTTTTCAACGCTTCTACCAGACAAAAAGCTTGGGACCATTTCTCGAAAGCCCAGCGAAAGAACATAGACATTTGGCGAAAGCATTCTGAGGTTGGTGATTTTATTTTTACCTTCTATCCATCATCTCGCAGCTGGATTGACACAGAACGGGTGTGATTATAGCTGGACAGAGTGTATTTGGCAATATTTACAGCTACCATTTTAGCTGTTAATCAATTCGCCGTTTACAGTCTCATCTACAGTATGAATTGCTCCCATTGCTCTCATTATGATAATAGTTGTTAAATAACGTTAAGACAGAGAGCAATGTGGTTTTATTTTTCATTCAAAATTTGGGTAATCATTGGAAGATTATGTTTACTATCTAAAATAATGAACTCAAGTAGTGAAATTAGGAACGACATTTTCAACTAAGGATAGAATTAAGAATTATTCCTGAAAAAATATCTTTTTAAGAGTCATCGTTATCTGTTCTTAGAAGTATTCTATAGCACAGATTTTTTTTTCATTGTGCCATCATATGGTCACCATAAGATGACTTTGAGTGAAAATAAAATAGAAAATTTCTCTCCTAAATAATTATTTAAGTGTATTAAATCCAGAATTACAACATATTCCTTCCTATTTGTTTTATGCATATCTTTTTAAAAGTAGATACATAACTTATTCTAAATATTATGCTTGCAAAGAAGCCAATATAAATGTAATCATACTACCACACAGAGTGCATATGTGACTGTCATAAGCATAAGTGGAGGAAATGGGATTCTAACTCCCCTTGCTGCGAGTGGCAGCAAAGGAAGCACTAGACCTCATCCTGTGTTTTGGTCATCCAGCTTTCGTTTTTAATTCAGTATATACGCTATGAGCCTGTATTTTAAAAAGTAAGTACCGCTGTCTTTGTTTTCTTTCTTTCTACTTCCTTTTTTTTTTAAATATGGGCAATTTACATGCACTTGGTTTACCTTCATGTAGTACAGAGTATTACTATCACAGTCCTCTAAATGATTTTTCTCTGTCTCAGAATAAAAACTTTAGAAGGTAAGGTGCACTTATTTAATTATTTTGTAGTACACTTGTAAAATAAGTGTTGTACACTTAGTTTGAGAAACACTAAAGTGCGGTGATATAAATCATTTGGATAATGTTTTAAGTGTCCATTAACTAATGCTAAATTACAGTTGAATACCAATGACACTAAATGTAACATCCACATGAATACCAAATGAATACTTTATTATCAGTGCTATTATGGTGAATACCAAATGACTTCAATAATGGGACACTTAAAATAACATGTTAGCATAATTTATTGGTACAAACTGTATTTTGCATTTTATTCACAAATATTTCAAATATGTAGTGGATAAAGCCTTTGTTCAATTGAAAGTTGGGAAGTTGGGGGTTGATGTTTGTCTTATCTTTTAGAGACATACGAAAATATGATTTGTTAGTTCATTAATTATGTTGACTATCCCTTCTTAAAATAACTTTCTGTAAAGGGATGTGGTGTGACATTCATTTGCTGGTTTCTAAATAT
>NW_016690228.1:337097-352408 GCF_001604755.1 Lepidothrix coronata | reverse complement strand
GTATAAGAGTTAGACTTTCCAGAAATGTTAATTCTCTACTCATTTTTTCAAATATTATTGCCTTTCGTTCTTCTAAGAAGAGGACAACTAAAACAATTCAAAACCATGTGAATATATTCTGGAAATGCCTGTTTTTCAGATATGAAATATGTTGAAAATATACCAAATGGTATCTTTGATTTAAATCATATTTCCTAACCATGATATTGTTTGCTGATTTTTTTAATTACTTGATCACCTTCCCTTTTTTCTGAATTTGGGAAAGCTTTGCTATAAACCCAAACCCAAAACAAACACTCATACACACAGACATTCTCCATGGAAAATTATTGACTTTGCTGACAATGTAGACATTGATGTATCAAGGACATTTATCCCCTAATGAGGGAGTAAATATAAGCGGGTGTCTGCTTATGTATGCAGTAATACTTCCCCAGAAAAAGGTACAGGTGGCCTTTTCCAATAAGGAATTCAGAAATGACTTGCCAGTTTCTTCCAGAGATGCTTCTGATTTCATGAGACACTGATTGACAATTTACCTTTTTAATCATTTTTTTAGAAATTTGAAATTGTTCTCCTGTAAACCACCCACTAATTAGCTTCCTTGCCTTTGTTGGGATTAATGGGCACAGATAGATTTTTCAGGATATTTGAGATCCGCCAGTGAACTAATGAGACAGTTCAAGAGAAACGCCTTCCCTTTTTTCACGCAGTCCCTCTCTGACAGCTTATTGTTAATTGCACGGAGCAGTTGTTGGACTCCTCAATGCTGTCTCCTCCTTCCACGCGACTCTTCCTTGTTTCAAAGATTTTAAACCACCTCTTTGGGAATTAAGCTCTTTGTTGGCAGAAAAATTAGCTGTCTGCGGATGGACAAAGCCTACACTAATCACAGTGCAGCATCCCCATGTTACACCTGACAGGATTATTAGGACAAAATAGAGTCCTCTCAATCTTCTCAGTGCTGCCATTAAAAAGCCAGTTGCTACACCCGCACCAGCTTTTCTACCCAGAACAAAGACTGTCTAGACTCCTACAAAGCCTGCGTGCCTGCTGATCGTTTTCCTGGTGACATGCACAGGGGCTGCCCGCCTGCCTGCCTGCACGCCTGCCTGCCCTTGCAGTGGTCACCCGGAGACCCAGCTGTCCATGCTGGCACTCATTTTGGATCAAGATGCAAAGATTTTCAGGACAGTGTTACGGGACTGAGTCTTTTAAAGCCGAGGCAATCTTGGCAATAGAAACAGAGGGTGAGATTCCTTTGACCAGCATTAAGCATCTACAATACAGAGAGCTCCATCTGCACTGACTGCTCTCAGATGCCTTTGTCATAAGCACAGACACTTTTAGGATGCAGTTAAAATGACTTTGTTTAATGGAGACACCTACATTTGGCCAAATGAATCATACTCCAAGTGGCACTGGGAATCAAGAATTAGATATACCTTAAGCAGGCTCACAATCTTTATCAGTCTGCTTTAAACACAATTTTAAGTACTACTATCCCTGCTGTTAAAGCATTCTGCTATGTTTAGCAGACCTAAAGATCACTCGACACTGAAAGTCACTTTCTCTCTTGTTTTCCCTGAGTGTTAGCTTTGATAAAGTCAGTTCTTTCACAAGAAGAATTCCCTGTGCTTTTGTTGTTTTAAATATTCATACAAAAATAAATATGATTACAATGATAAATGATGTATAATTAAAATCAGAGCAGTATTAAAAACAGATACTAAATAATACATAATGACTTTTTGGAAGTTCATACTGACAAAAGATAATTTTGGGTTTTAGGAGCTCCGAAATGCACACAGTGAACAGCTCATGGGAATCCGCCGGGAAGAGGAGATGGAAATGTCTGATGATGACAGTGGTGACAATCCCAGTAAAAAGCTGAGAGTAGATGATTCAGGTAAAGTCAAACTCCTCTATAATGTCAAGTATATACAAGTGTTGTTTTATCAAAAGCAAACAAATACTTATATATGAGAAGTGACATGTTAATATCTGATTAGATAAGACAGTATCTTATTTTAAACCCTCACAAATTATTTATTTGAATGATGCAAGCTGTCTCTATGAGGTGTCTGTCACCTGCTATGTTCTATAATGATGAAAATTCTCCAGTTCTGCCCTTACCTGGAAGCATTTTTTCTTCACTGCACTCTCTGCAGTCTTGCATGACATTATTTCATTCCGTCATTGTAACAATGTCTTATTATGAGACCAGTTGAATTTATGCTTTGGTCAGTATTCTCTAAGCCTTACCCTTCTTTTCAATGAGGACATAATAATCTCTAATCTCTATAACAAATGCATCATACCATTTTAACTGAGCGTTTTTGGTCACATACTGCACTTCTAAGGGTACCTATTTCACAATACGGTACTGCATTCTGCATGAATAGGTATCAGGGATGAAAGAACAAGGGGGCATGTAATGTGAATAAAGAAAAGGAACTTTTTCAGCCTTCTACAGATACACTGCTATCCAGGGTGGACACCATGGGGTAGCTCAGAAGCTACCTGAGTTACCAACTGGTAACATGATCCGGATGGATGCTTTGCTCTATTTCTTGTCATTGGCTAATAAATTTGTGAGTAGCTAACAAGGGTTTACTTGTTTAGATGCTCATCTACAGAAAGAAAATTTACAGGAGCTGAAGCCAAAGCTTGACTGGAAACTGCCAGACAGCAGTGAACTTTAAGGAAGATAAAGAAGGAAGGAGTAATATGGAAAGAAACTGAGAGTCTCCATTAGGATAATTCTAATCTAATCCTTTGCATACAGGTACCATATTAAGAAAGGAAAGAATTTCATCCATTAAACTCTTTCAAGTCCTATCATGCTAGTCAAAAAGTGTGAATTCAAGCTTACATAGAGAAGAACTCTTTGGCTCCTCCTGTGACAAGATGCTCTGTGAGGTCAAAAGACTCCAGAAGTAAAGACCAAAGGAAGAAGTGTCATCCTAGCAAAGAATTTTTTACTGTGACATCTCTCTTGAAGGGAGATTTAATATTTTTCCTGGAAGAAAAATGCAAAAATAAAATCTGTAAAGGGTGGCCTTAATTTTTGCTTGGCTAATTGTGTGGATTTGGATTTTCCAGACAACACTAAGAAGGTTTTTGGAGCTCAGACAGTAGGTCACTGCAGTTAGCAATTTTTATGACTGTATAATCATCTTACCTTAGCTGTGTCCACTCTTATGGAAGAAAGTCATTAGAATTAACAACAGGAAAGTAGAGCCAGAAATACCTACAGCCTGCATGCCAGAAGAGGAGCAACAATGTTTTGACCTGTCACACCTATCAATACAGCCAGGTTTAACATATGCATGCTTAGGGCTACGCTGGTCATTCCTTTTGTAACATCACAAATTGGAAAGTGTGTTTGGTTTTCTTGCATGAAAAAAGACATTTCTATCAAAAGCTTTGATATGTGAGATTTCTACAGCATTCCATCCAAAATAATTTCAGTATTTTCACTGTTACAATGTGAGCACTTGAGTTATAAAAGTAGCAAACCCACTACTGTGTAGCATTTTAAATCAAAATTTAGCTATATGAATCCATTTGAGTACTTGTCCATCATTATTCATTGTACCATTCATCATCCTCTTGATCTCCGTGGAGTTGATCCATCCTGCTGCATATGTAGTCATCCAGTTCTAAAATTAATGTTATAGCTTTCTTCTTTCAACACTACACTCTCAACTAAAGAAGTGCATTTGGTTCTGTCAATGACAATAGAGGAAAATTGGAGTTAAACCACAAGAGTTATTGGGTAGAAAACATTGGTAAATGAAAATAAACTGACATAAGGACTTTTTTTTACTATTATTTTTATGTACAGAAAAATGATTTTTCCTTCCTTCTCTTGGCATTTTTTTAAAGTTACTATTTGTATTAGCTGCCTTCTCTTTTTCTTTTTTTTTCTCTCTTTTTGAGTATGTCATTTCAGAACTACTGCTTTTTCTAACTGGAGTGGCTATTTGTAATGACAGTAGCCTCTGTTCTACAAAGAATGTCTTTTAAAGAATCTTTTATCACAAAGAAACAATTCTACACAGTAAGAAAACGTAGGCACTCACTTTATTTTTAACCCCTTTTCTTAAAATGTTAGTCTAAATACTTAATCATGGGAAGAGTATAACATAAAGAAGGTATTGTGCCTCTTCAGTTCAAGTACAGCACACACACACAACGGTTTAAAAGTCTGAAAGTGAGTGAAGCAATGAGACACGATGAATTGATTTGGATGGTTCCAGAGCTCTGGACTGCCTGTTCTGCCATTCCAACAATATTCTTGAGGACATTATTTTTCAGCCTGCCCTTCTTGACAGTGAGAACAAGACTTCAGGGAAGTTATCCCCAAAGCTATAACAAGTAACAGAGATTCCCCCAGGCTTCAATATCTGTGTCAAGTCTTTTTTCACTGTTTCCCCTGGTTAAGTAACCCCTAGTACTAGAAGGCTTAATTAATTCAATAATTTAGAATGGGTTCTAAGGCCTCATTCTGTCTTTTTAAAATGTAGTTTCAGGAGTCTCTCAGCATAATTTCTTCTGCGTATGTCACATCTTCTCACAGCTAGACTGGGACTGGTTAGAATGAAACCTGTCCTCTAGGATATCTGAAGAGAAACCTATTCACAACCTTGAGAAAAAGAGGGTGGATTCCAGCCCCAACATTTCAAAATGCAGTGCAACACCTCTAAGCCCTGAGGCTGGGAAAAAGTACTTCAGTATCTGAATGCTTATCCAGAGTTACTGGACTTTGCGTTTCAGAGTGTTGTGGTTTAACCTAGCTGGCAACAAAGTATGACTCAGCTGCTCATTCAATCCCCCAGCCCAGTGGAATGGGGAGGAGAATCAGAACAAAATAATAACTTGTGGGTTGAGATAAGAACAGTTTAATAATGAAACAAAATGTAACAACAACAACAAGAACAACAACACCAGTAGTAGTAGTAGTAGTAGTAGTAGTAATGAAAAGGAGAGAGAGATGGACATAAAACCCAAGAGGAAGAAGTGATGCAAAATACTGCTGCTCACCACCTGCTGACCGATGCCCAGTCACCTGTCCCCAGCAGCAATTTGCCCCTTCTGATGAACTACCCTCAATTTATATACTGAGCAGACCAGTAACTCTGTGATATGGAATATTCACATGACTAATTTGGGTCACCTGTCCCTGCTATGCACCTTCCCGGCTTCTGGTGCATCTCCTCACTGGCAGAGTATCAGAAACTGAAAAGTTCTTGGTTTAGAGTAAGCACTATTCAGCAGCAACTAAAAATCAGTGTATTATCAACATTATTCTCATACTAAATCCAAAACACAGCACTGTGCCAGCTACTAGAAAAAAAATTAACTCTCCCAGCTGAAACTAGGACACAGAGGAATGTTACGGGTAGCTGAGGCTTTACTACACAATAAGATCTGAGGATTTGGGGTAGAAGGTGAAAGAGCTATTGCTAAGAATCATTTGCATTTTTCTTCAAGTCCTGCTAGATATTAAGTCATGTAAGTGATCAAGTCACAGCACCTATTAGAAATCTGTTAATTACAGTTTGTTTGGGAAGATCTGGTCTTGCAGCAATGCAGAGTAACTCAATAGGAACTTGTGGCAAAGTGTGTAACTCCTTTCTAGACTCAAATCCTCTTCTTTAACCTGCTTCTCCTAGTCATTTATTAACTTGATTTACTGATATCAGTGACTCGGAGACAGAGCTGGAATGAGAACTGGGACCTCCAGTCTCCTAAACCTGTCTTCTACCCTCTAGTCCATATTTCAGGGCTTTGTCATTGCCTCCTGCACAAAGACCTTCTGCTAATCCAGGTGTTTTACAGGTCATTCTCCCCAGGTTTAATCAGTACCCTACTTTTTCGTGTGCAAGTTGAATCTTCAAGGAAAAGGAAGGCTTCGCTACTTGTTGGTTATGTTGGAAAGCCTCTCAAACTGCTGCAAGGACACCCCAAGGAACCCCCTAGGAAATCCAATAAGATGGTTGAACTATCCTATGTGCTTGGTTTATAGGAAATCCGCGTGGTTTCACAGACTAAAGGTCCTTTGCATTACAAGGAAAGCTGGCACAAGGCTGACCTGAGACTGAGTGAATCTCACCTGTGGGATCAGCTATTACTTTAGAATCTCCTTTAATTTTTTGGGTTTTTTTCAAAATTCAGCCTTTAAATAGTGATTTTTCTGCAATGTGGATTTTAGAGTTTGAAAGGGACAAGAGGATTGCTGAAGTAAAGCTGGGAGATTGCTAAGAAAAAAATAATAATTATGATTGGCAACCCAGTTAATGTATTTTAAAATCAAGGCGCAGCTACTGAAGCGTTAGCTCAAGGGACAAAAAGGAGATTCAGTGCTAGAGTCTAGAGGATATACAAAAATCTTCAGAATGATCAGGATTTATGGATGATGCTTCTCCCACCTGCTGGCATTGGGAGAAAGGAATCACATGCAAAAGCCTCCAAAGTAGTTTTAAGAATTAGTGAAGATGTGTGTTGTAGAGAAGAGCTGAAGTTTGGTTAATGCCTAGAAGGCACCTGTAATTCTACTGTAAGGGGAGGTGGGTTAATCTCTTCCTTTTGCAGTTCACAACAATGTGCCATTAATTCTAGCAACTCCAGGCTGCAGCTGGCACTGTGGAAAAGAACAAAATGCACTGTGCTTGCAGTAAGAATAGTTATCTGATTAAGGCTTTTGACTGGGATCCCAGAGCTCTAGGCCAAATCCCAGCTTCACTACATGTCTCCTGCCTGGACTAATCATTGAACTTCTGTTATCTCAGTTCTCTATTATCAGGTGGAGAAAACGATTCTTCGTTTCATTCAGCCACTGACTGTTCTGTCCAGGTGAATAAGTTTCTTGGTACAGGGCTCTCTCCAGCTCAACGAACTTGCAGTAGCTTACTCATTGGACCCCTGGAGCATTTCACCACCATTATATTACCTGTTATGAAGTAGCTTAATAACATCACAGGAACTGTGCACAAATAATAAATTGCAAGTTATGTAGTACAAACCCAGTTTGAACATGTAAGATCACTGCTGCTTTGCAAGTTAGGAAGGACATGCTCTATGACAGGATTATGAAACATACCTAAAATAGGTGTCAAACGTTGAAGCTTTTCTCTCTTGAATTAAAGATCTGGTAGCCTGGATCTTTAATTCTCTCCTGAACTGATTTGTCCTGTTTTCAACATCAGCTAAGTCACTTGTCGTAAGAAACAGGCTGAATAGTGGGTAGTCCATCTCACAAAAATATAAGGCCTTGTGAAAGTCAGTATTTGAAAATCGCACCTTGGTCCACACAGCATAAAACAGACTTTGGGATATTGTTTGTAAGCCTGTCTTGAAAGTTGCAAGCCTGGCAAGTTTTCAAGGAAAGCCTGAAACAACACCAAAGTGATCTGTGTGATGCTTATTCATCTTTTCTCTGGAATTTAATCCTCGTTTTTCTTTCTCTAAGTCTTTTGTGAATGCAATGATGCACACATGGAATAGAAACTGTGTCTTATAGGTGGATTAAACTGGTAGGAAAGCTTTATATGGATTGTCAAAACTTTGAATAGAAATTGCTGAGCCCCAGCTGTGTGGAGCTGAGGGTTCTCTTTCTTTTTTTCCAACTTGATAAATGTCAAGGCAGATCTCATGTCAGATCATCATCTTCCTCCTGATCGCAGTCATCAGATATTTCTCCCTTCCCTTCTTGTAAGTCTAAGCTTTTGGGTTTATGGGAGATTTTATTTTAAACAAAAGCCTGTTTTATTTTTCTGTTATTACCTCTCCATCTCATAGCTTTTTGGTGTCAGATATTGTGAAAGTGATATTGGTATTTAACAAACCCATAATTTGCCCATTTTAATTTTAAACACTTATTGATAAAGATAACATAAAATAACAAAATGTATTTGCTTTAAAAATTAATGGGCTAGCATAGGTTTTTTTCCCTTAAATAAATTGGTACCATTTCAAAGCCATCAGCTGCTGGTGTCATAATCAGCCCTGATAAGCATAGAAAGACATATGAAGAGGAAAGTAAACCCTGTTAATAGAAGCTATTAACCAGGTTTTAGAAGCAATCTCAAAGAAAAGAAGGCATTTAAAATGTGGAGCTCTGAATTGTCACTGTACTGACACAGTCCTCTCTCTGTCCAGAGAAGACAGCTGAACAACCCCTTTGAGCTCTGTGAGCAGAGTAACTTCCCTTTGAATGGAAATGCTTTGGCCTAGCAGACAATCAGCTTTGCTCCCTGGGACCATCAGGGATGATCACTAGAAAGCAGCACAAGATGATTATTCTCTCTGTGCTGGGGAAAGTCTGCTCTAGTGTCTTCCACATTATGCCAGTTCAGAGCTGTTATCATCAGGCAGGTTCCAATTTTGTGCCATAAAATGCATTCCATTTTTCCCACAGCTTTTACAGAAACAGCCTGAAGTTCAAGAAGCATGTAGGCAGGGGTCTAATTTTATGCCCCTGGTTTTAAATCCATTTGGCTCTAATAGTGCTTCTCGTGGAGCTGAATTTAAGAGAAAAATCCTGATGAATCAGGGCTGAGTGTAGTTGCCCAGCCTGTCTTCCCTGGGGAATAAAAACAGCCTCCTCCTGTCCCAGGTACTGGGCCAGTTCCTCTGGATCATTTACAACACATAGACTCTGGGATGAACAACTATGCAGTCCTGTGGACGCAGCAGTGAAGGAGTTAATCTAACTTCCAAATTTTAGAGGAAACAGACGCTTCAAAGGCATTTTCCTATTATGAGGTTTAGGAGGATGTCCTGTTTACTATGAAACAAGTCTGTTGCACTTTGATGCTTTTCAACTGCCAGAAATACTATTATCTAGATTACATTTTATCATATTTTCTGGGAATTTCATACTGATAAGATTTTATGCAGGATCATTACATATG
Source organism: Lepidothrix coronata (assembly GCF_001604755.1). Classification (NCBI taxonomy): domain Eukaryota; kingdom Metazoa; phylum Chordata; class Aves; order Passeriformes; family Pipridae; genus Lepidothrix; species Lepidothrix coronata. The sequence goes on along the minus strand of NW_016690228.1, from coordinate 343,487 downwards.
AGAATAGATTTAATCCTGTTTTTAGTAAGCTTTAAGGACACTGAGGGATTATTTATGTAATAAGATGCAAAGTTGCTATGGAAAATGCTATAGCAACCTAACATCTTCACAAAACCAAGCAGGCACTTGTGACAGCAATCTAAATTTACATTTATTTTAGTGTTATTTTATTGACATTCTTAGTGTCTCATTTTGACAGCATGTTAAAATATGTTTTGCATTCATGCTAGAACAAAATTAACAGCATGTTGTTGGAATGAAGATGATGCTTATAATTTTTGGAGATAATTTAAGCATATTTCATTTTGTGTAAATAGCATTAATATAATAGTGAAAAGATTCAGGTGCATCCTATCTATTTGTAATAGAGAAAACAATGCATATTGAAAGTAATATTTTACAAGTCAGTGAAAGCTAAACTGCTTTTATTTGCTTTATATTGGAATGAAAATATTTTTAAGAAAGAAATTATTTTGTTATTAGAATTTATTTCAAATCCTATATATTTTATTATAACTTTCCCAGTTCAGGATACAGGCTATAATTTTTCATTAGGTTTCATAAAGCAGGGCATCATTTCTGAATGTGTAAACTTACAGTTTGATAGGGGATTGCCCTACTTAAATGGGACTTTTGTGAAATATAGGATAAAAATACACATTGCCCCTTAGGAGGTTAAATAAAAAGGGAAAGAATAAACAAACACAAAGTGATGAAACAGTCTGAACTCTGTCCTCTGCTCATTGCAGTTAATAATGAAACTCGTATTGACTTCAATGGAAGCAGAAGCAAGCTCTGTATATTGATTTTCTCCATCCCCCTCCATTAAGAATCCTGAAGTGCGGCTGTAACATTGTTGAAGTGGGATGTTGGCAGCAAAATCAATAAAAGACAATATTAGAACATATGCTGTTTTCAGCTTCCTCACAATCTGATATAGCTGGTATTAGCATTCTTCTCCAAATTACCTTTCATGCTTTCTATAAAGTGACCTTCCTTATAGCGCCCTCTCCAAAATAAAACTTTTGTGTTTTTTCTTTCATATTTAGTCTTCAAGAGAATGAGCCCTATTTATAACAGTGAAGGCAGTTGATTCTGAACAGAGCACAATGAACAGATTCCTTCAAGAGTGGCTTTAGCCTAACACTATTTCTGACCTCCAAGAACTCTTTGAAAAACTCTCTGAAAGATCATTTCTACTGGTGTTTAAACTAAGATCTTGATTTTAGGTTTTCTCAACTGCGCTGCCCTTTACACCCTGTTGTTTTTAGAAGCCATTTTCACCCCAGCACATTAGAGAAGCTTGCAGATACTGCTTGAGGTGGAGATTTAGGAGCCTTCTTATCCGTCATTATATCCAAGCATCATCAACCATTTCTAACATGTCAGATGAGATAATGATCAGAAAGCAGAGTTTTTTCCAATATCAGTACAAGCGTCTAAGCTCATAATTGCAGGTTTGGGGAGTGTCATTATGTCATGAGACATGCAAGGCTGGCTGAAGCTTCCAAAGCATTAAAAGCTTCCTTTTCAAAGCATGAAGCTTCTTTCTTGTGTGTCCAGCTGACTGGCGGTCTGTGACATGGTTGCATGCCAGGAGTTAAAAACACACGCAGCAGAATTTGTTCTTGAAGTTGGGTGGCCACAGAAATTCCCAAACTACTGCTAGTTAGTGATGCCATTTTACTTTGGTGAATGAATCTTAGATTCAGAGGAGCTCCAGGGTATCCTGCTCTTTTGTTTAGGTTTAAAAGCCATCTCAAAAAAATAAGCTTCTTGCTTATGACACATATCCATAGTATAGCATTTTTGTGACCAGTATGTTGTAGGATTTGATGAAGTTGAAAGCCAAGTGGATTCAAACCTGCTTGGAGGTGAGTGATCTTCTTTTAGTCTTACTTGGATTTAGGCAGAGAGAAGAGAAAACAAAGAACTGTCCTCTAGGATTTGAAATGACAGACTGAAGAACTAGATAACATACCATTTTATTCCAGTTCTCTGGTTAATTTCAGCATGTGACTCCTTGAACACCAGCATACAGACAGGTGGTTCATTTTGTTGGTGGTGGTTTTCGGTTTGGTTTTGGTTTTTTTTTAATTAGGAATTCTAATTGCTTTTTTTTGTTGTTTGCCCTTCAATGGGCAAAATAGTTTGCAGTGCTTTTGTTTATTTATTCATCCTTCCAAATATTTGATGCATTGCACATTTCATAAAGTGCAAGAATTTTGCAAGCATGTCTGTACAGCACTTGTATCTGGTGATTGCTGAGCTGCTTCTACAGTTGCCAAGTGCCCACCTCACGTATCATCCGCATATCTCTCTGAAGATACTTGGGTGGCTGCTAGTTCATAACACGTTTCTTCATTGCTTCTTTGTCATGTGTCAGATACAGACTGTCTTCCCTCTTAAATTTGTCTGAGCTGTGGAGACGTGAGCATTTTTAACTGTCAAGGAAGAACATGATAAAAAGCAATAACTCTCCTTATGTTGTTCTATTATGAGATAGTCCTATCTGTCTCATCGTGTTCTGTCGAAAGATTTTGAGATGTCTGTGCTGTTAGACCTTGATCCCACAAGATACTCCCTGCTGGTCAGTGTTTTCTGAAAGGCCCAGAAGTAGCTAACTAAGCTCTCTAACTAAGCCTCTCATCTGCAAGTTTGCAACACATTTGATTTGTCAGAAGCTGAGAAAATTCCTACTAAACATGTTAAATTGCGGAAAAGCACAGTGGTCTCTACTTGCATATACTGCATATCCTGAAGGCAGAATGGAGGGGAGAAAAGGAGATTTTGGCTTGCAGATACAGCTCTTCTGATCACCCTTCCATTCACATAAGGGATAAATAGCTCAAGAAATGCTGTCTCTGAATGTAAGAGTCAAAAAATTAGAAGCTTCATGCCATCATTTGCAACTGTCTTCTAAGGAATAAAGGGGTAAAAATGTATTCTCATACTTAAGATCCATTTTTATCTAAGGTGGAAGTAACTGAGCAAGTATTTCAGTATTATGCACAATTTTAAAGGAATTAAAATTTTAACTCAGCCCTCCAATCCAGTACAAGATCAGAGAGATAGCTGGATAAATGCTCTCCTGCAATTTAAGGTGCAGTAGAATTTTGTACGAAAGTGGTTTATTCTCACTTTTATAGAAAGCACTTTACATTTATGAACAAAATTTTCCTATTATAAATCAGAACAATTCAAACCACCACGGTCATTTAAACCACTCCCATCAGCCGTTTCTTCCCTAATGAATGTGACAAACTGAGGGATTCACATGCACACTGCCAAGTTTGTTTCCAAGTAGCAATGGCATTTTCTTCATAAATCCTACAGATTATTTTTTTCAAGTTGTTGCAGGGGTACTGGGCCTGAATGCAATTCCTAGTTCAGATGCCAACAGCAGTGATGCAGCCATGCATCTTGTAAATGCCAGTATTTATTGTTTAAGTCTGAGTAAAAAAATAGCAAGCATTTTGACTCCTAAGAAGTAACCATCAGTGGGCCACCTATGTAAAATAATGCTTAAATATCGCAAGTGATTTATGTATCATATGTACACACATACATACAATCAATTTATGCAATATATATAAGATGAACATGGCATATGAAACAGCATTCATCAGCATCTCTTCTGCTATGTATAGTTCAAATGTCTGTACCCTCAGTTGCAAAGCACCATTAATACAAACAGCATTTTTCATTACTGATGTGGGAGATGGTCATCAATGCCACTTGATATCTCCCTAGTAACCAGCACTTTTCTTAGTTGAGTGAACATATTCCTTCACCTTCGAGACTAAGATTTCCTGTGTTCATTTTTAGTGTTACAGGAACACAGTAATTTTTTTAATATTGATTAGAGGAAAAAGCAACTTCTTTGCTAGAATCTTTAAAGCACAGTCTCTGTAAAAGTGCTGTAATAGTCCTATTTCTCAATTAGGAAAAAAGTAGAACCACTAAAAGATATTCAATACTTGATTAATTATATTTAACTGAGCAGCAGTTATCAGTAAACATAAAGTATCAGAAAAATTCACCTCATCACAAATCAAATACACTAAATAAGCAGAGAAAAGAAGTGGTTTTACTGAATTTTGAAAATATCTGAGAATTGCATGTATTTTTGATCACTTATATGCCTATATGTTCCTGTGATGTCTTGCTTCCTAACCAACTCAACTAAAGTCCACCCATCATAGCTGTCTGTGCAAAGCTGACTCTTCTCTTTCCTGTCTCACCGTATATATACACCAAGTCAGTTGGGCTTAGTACATATCATTGGTGGCAGTAGAAGTAGTGCAGCCCAAAATGTAGAGTTTAAAAGGGACCTTTGCTTTAAAGAGGTAACCTGGAGAAACTGGTCTCAATGGGGCAGACTAGCTAGCAAACTGTCAAAATATCATTTACAAGCTATGTAGATTCCTGTTCTCCAAAGAGATGCTGTCAAGTAAAATAGACCTAAAATGTATCAGGCTTTGATATTATTGTAACAAGGTGGTCTCTTCCAAATTCTAAATATTCCTCTCAGTAACGTGATGTGATATCTTTGTAGGAAAAGTCCAAAACAGTTAGTGCTGCAATTTACCTGGGACTGGGTAACAAGGGACTGGAGAATGTACTGCAAAATGAGTAGGAGTGAGGGAAACATCTGGAAATGTCAGGTAAGTGGGAATTACAAATGAACAACTAGATGGACTCATACATTAAGAGCTGACTGAAAAGAGCCAGTACAGAGGTAAAAGAGAGGAAGATATAAAGACAGGGGTAGAAAGATTGGCTTAAAGAGGGAAAATAGCCTTCCATCTTTGCAGCCATTTGGAGAAAGTTGGATCATTGTTTTCTGCGGCCATGAGATCTAGATCAATATTCCCAAACTGATCACTGGAGTCAATAATCACTTGCAAGACTGTAGTAAGTAATCTACATCTTTATTCCTTGGATGGGCTAAAACAGCAAGATTAAATTGCCTTGCTAGTGTTTTTAATTAAAAGTCAGCTTGTGAGAGCATGGTGAAATAGGAAGAGCCAATACTGATCCACAGTCTAGAAAGTTTGCAAGCCACTATTCCAGAAACTTAAAGCAGAGGTATTCAGTTAATGATCTCTCTAGGGCTTTAAATAAAATGTCAGATATCATCAAAACACCACAGGAGTTGGTGGCAGTGCTCTCTGGGGAATTTTTAGTCCACTGCAGAATGAGTATTTGCCTGCAACTTTTTGTTACTCATCCCAGCTGGACAATAATCAGCCCTCCCTTTCCTTACACCTTCTCTGCTATTTGCAAAGAGATATGCTTCATTACACAAGAAATAATAAGCCTTCATAAATTACTAGTGAGCCACATGTGTAGTAAACCTCGGAAAGAGCAGTGATATTGCTGATGTCTTCTAAGCAGGAAGAAGTTTTATAAACTTAGAAAATCTCTCTTCGGACAAATGGCATGATTTCTCAAATGTGACAGAGATCTATACTGGATGAGATGGATAAATGCCATGGTCTGAGGGGGGATGGGGCCGTGACACAGCACGGGTGGGTCCGGAGACAAGGTAGGGGTACAGATGGAGTGCTTTATTGAGGCGTGCACGGGATTTTTTATGAGTTCAGGTGGGGAAAGGACCAGAACATGGAGTGGAGCATGAGACAGACAAACAGGTGAACAAACCGGCATAGGGACACAGGCAAAAGGGGGAGGAACGTGGGAGGAGCCGGGGAAGGAAAGGGCGAATGGAGGCTGGCTCCTCTCTGCAGCTTCTCTGGCCAGTCAGAGAGGGGAGCGGGAAAGCAGGGAGCAGGGAAGCAGGCATGCCTGGGCACGCCCGGGAAGTATAAATATAGGGGCAACATAAATATACATATGTGTATATTTATAAGAACATAAAAACTGTAAAGTCCATATAATAAAGTCCTGTCAATTGCTGTATATCTTCCTCCATGCCTGGAACTGTTCCCATCCTGAATCTTGCTCCTTCACAAATAAAATTGCAGTTAAAACGTGATGCAGCTTTTCATAGAATCATAGTCATAGAATCACAGAATGGCTTGTGTTGGAAGCTGTCTTAAAGATCATCTAATTCCAACCCCCCTGCCATGGGCAGGAACATCTGTCACTATATCAGGCTGCTCAAAGCCCCACCCAACCTGACCTTCAACGCTTCCAGGGATGGGGCATCCACAACTTCTCTAGGCAACTTGTTCTAGTACCTCACCACCCTCACAGTAAAGAATTTCTTCCTAATATCTAATCTAGACCTTCTCTCGATTTGAAGCCATTCTCCCTTGTCTTGCCACTACGTGCCCTTTTAAATAGTCACTCTCCATCTTTCTCATAGGCTTCCTTCCTTTTTTTTTTTTCCTTTTTTTTCCCTTTTTTTTTTTTTTTTTTTTT
>NW_016690228.1:275899-335889 GCF_001604755.1 Lepidothrix coronata | reverse complement strand
CACCTCACAAACCTACAACCTTCCCACACACATCAAGAGGTGTGTGGCATCCCCTCACACACACCCTGCCACTGCGTGATCATAATGGGATCCTCTGACTATAACACAAAATTAAACTTCCTGTGGGCTGGAGCACTATGTAGAGCCTTATAGAGTAAAAATGAATGAGGGTCCAGTGGTGCCATCTAGTTATAATCATGGAATTATAGAATGGTTTGTGATAGAAGGGACCTTAAAGATCATTTAGTTCCAAACCCCCTGCCATGGGCAGTGATGCCACTTGCTGTATCTCCTAAGACCATCCACACTATATTTCTGCAAAGATCACCTTCCTTACCAATGACAAATGCCATTATTGCATAACTTACCCTGTTTTCTACAGCATTAAAACACAATTCATGCCCTTCCAGGTCCTCCAGAAACAATTTTCATTGCTGATTTTCCCCTGGTTGTACTGCTTCACAGTTCACCTATTTGAAAAACAAGCAGGCTAGCTAGAGGCCAGGGATAAGTTTTATTGTTTGTATTTATAGTTGTGAACTTTGTGTCCTTATTTCTCTCCACTCACATTTGTTCAGTCCCTCAAACTGAAAACTCTTTGAAGAAGTAGTTGGGTCTTGCAAGATGGCTTTTTTTGATATTGAAAATGCTCTGCAATGGGAGTGATGAAAAAATTACCATAATATCCATTATTTTGACAGGTTTCGATGCTTTTCTTGTTGATGTTATCAAAAGGAGCATTATTTACAAGTCAGGAAATCAGGGCTTTAGTAGAACTCACATGTCAAGAAGGTTTGGGAGTGTGCTCTTTCTTTGATTTCATCCACCTCACTATATCAATACACCAGCTAAAGTTCAAAAACTCTGAAAAATTCTGCTGAAGAAATTAGACCAGAAGTCTGAAGGCAGACAAACATTAGAGAAGTTCTCATTTTTATGATCTATTTCTATACAAATATAGGACAATCTACAGGAAATAAAATCTATAGAAAAATTTCTGCTAGGAGGACCTACAGAAAGCCTGTGCTCTGAATTTACAGGCAGGTTTTCTGTTACTGTTTTTAGTGTTTGCTCATTTGTTTTTCAGATACTACTTTCAGATTTCTTCAGACTCTTGATATAACCTACTGCCTATGCTTTTAAACTCAGCATGTCCCCAGTATATGAATTAGTAGACTGTCATTTATGTTAACTGTAATGTTATTAGGGCATCATCTAATGATAAATACACAGTGCAGGTGTGCATTACTAGAACTGGTAGAAAACTCTGAATTCTCCCTAATATCCTCAATAAATACATACATTCAGAGATGTGGGGTTTTAACTTTATTTCCTGGATGCTATGACATGATGTGGGTCATAAAAGAATATAATTACCTTTTATCACCTGTGAAAACTTACTCTGGCTCCAGTGGATGTTATTACGTATTAGTTTAAATGTAGTCACTAAGTACCAGCTAAAAGTAAAAGGTACAGATCAGTACTAGTCAAAAACAAAGCACTCTCCTAAATATCCAAGACAGATGCCCTGGAAAAATAAAGTTAATTGCTTGTTTCTTCTGAGACATCCTTCAATGGGCGTGCCCTTAGACTTCAGTGGATTTCTCATCACCCAGCCACTTCTTGTTTTAAAACTGGTGTCGTTTTGATTTGGATCTAGCCTAGGACCACTGAAGGGAGTCTGTCTTGCAACTGAGGCTGTTGCCAAATTGTGTATAACACTTCTACCCAGCACAAAGAATTCACACTAACTTCTTGGAAGTCTTTGAAATATCAATGGGAAGGTTTTCCCCACTTATATATGTCTCATCTTCCTTCAGCTGCTTCTCTGAGGCTGGCAGGTATCATTTTGCATCCCTCGGTGAAAATGCTGTAAAGCAAATATTGAGCTGATTTCCAGCTGTGTTTGTTTAGATAGGAATATTTTCTTCTACTTGCAGCACAGGCAGTTATTTGAGATTGTTGTCAGAGTTTTCTTTTGATATAGCTTCCTTGTATATAGTTCTTCTGTAAATGTTTTCAGCATTCATTGTCTTTTTGTCCTAAGACGCTTTTTAGCCGGCCTCACAGAGGGATTTTATAGATGAATATCTGAACTACTAAACTTAAAATGGCTTGAGATGAGCAAACTTGTTCTCTTTTTCAATTAAAACTGCATTCATCAGCTTTGTCAATGTGCTCTTAGAAAAAATTTATGCAGAATTTGAAAAAGTTTACTTTTTAAAATGCAGATTCCCTCCCCTCCAAATTCTCCTCTATTTTTATTTTAATATTAAATGAAGTGCCTTTCTTTATATACTACATAATAAATATAAATGCAATATAATTAAAATAAATTATAGTAGGTTTTTATATAATAGATATTTGCTTGGAATCAAAAGAGACATTGATCTGAATTCAGAGTTATTTTAATCTTATTGCACTCAAATGTAAATATCTTAAACTTATAGTTATGTTAGGTCAAAACAAAGAATGTTTCTGATTTTGTTTGAAACAGTTACACAGTGTTGAATAAGCTGGACAGCCTGCATCAGATGTCTTTCTTTGACTTATTCTCCTTTTCTGCTAACCTTTCTGTCCACAAATGTTAGAAACCAACTATTTGTACCTTTAAATTACATGTGTTTAATGTCATACCGTTTGTGGACTCTTATATATATAATCAATTCATTTAAATCTTGTGACTATTTAATATTCTGTTACACTGTTGTTATATGTGTTGCATCTTCCTTATTTAAAGATGTGTTTCTACCTGGGGCTCTGTTGTTAGATGCTTACTATGAATGGTTAGGAGGATCACCTAAGTGTGTAATAATGTTGATAAGGCACTGTACAACTCAGAGAATCCTGCCTAATATTACAAACTTAGCTCTCCTGTATTCTTATTCTCCCACTTTAGGTTGTTTGGGATGTTTCCATTTTGTATTAAAATAGATTGTAGCACAGCCTTTGTCTTCTGGTCTCTGCAAAAAATAGTAGGGCACAATTCTTGGATGGAACTTCTTGATAGCACTGCAATGTAATTGTTGTCATATAGGTTTTATTATGATATACTAAATATCATTTTTAAGTAGCATTTTTAATAATGGCCTTCAGAGGTGCGTCTCTAGGGGGTTTTAGCAGTATAAAAGCTGTATTGCATTCCTACAGGGAAAATGGATGGCTACCTTCATTGCTTCTGTGTATTGTGACTTGTTCCATTTGGAGGAGTTATTTTTTAAACTCTAATATGTTCATTACTTGCAGCTTACTTGCTTTTGTGAGACATTGTGGCCCTTTTCATTTCCTCTATTTTGCTGCCCCTGTACCAGGCATCTCTTTTTTTCTGTAGCTGCACTTAATAGCCTGAACTCACCTAGAAGAATGAAAAGGAGGAGGAGTTTTCCAGTTGGACTATATTGTGACCCAGAAAATAGTCAAGCAGCCTTTACAGGTAGGGCAGTCTGAACCTCAGCTGAATCTGGGTCACAGCCTGCATTTCACTGGGGAAATACAGAAGCCTTATGCCTTTCACCTGTACAGCTGCTCTTGTAAGTTTTTTAAGAACTGGAATAGATTATGGTGAGTTACTGCTCCTGAGCTACTGTAAAAATTTGAGTACATGCATGACAGTCTCTATTCCTGTTCTGAGAGCAGAAAGGTAGGCAGTTTCTAGATATAATTTAGTATTACATAAAAAAAAAAAGTTCTAAATTTTGTGATACTCAAATTGGTAGAAGAGAATACAAATGACAGAGAGACTTTGTCCTGTAGTGACAGAACAAGGGGAAACACTTATAAACTGAAAGAGGACAGGTTTAGTTTGGACATAAGGAAGAAATATTTTAGGATATTTTAGGATGAGGGTGAGACACTTGCAAAGGTTGCACAGAGAAGTTAGGGATGACCCATCCCTGAAAGTGTTCAAGGACAGGTTGAATGGGACTTCAAACAACTTGATCTGGTGAAAGGTGTCCATAGCAGGTGAATTGTACTAGATCATTGTTAGAGGTCCATTCCAACACAAACTATTTAATTTTTACTTGACTTTTTGTTAGACTGAGGTTTCTATTTGCTTGGCCTCCTTTTTCTTGTTTTGTTTTGGGTTTTTTTTTTTTCCTCCTTTCTTTTATTATAGCTTATTTGCTCTTATAAAGATAAAAAAACAAAAAAAAAATGTCATTCTCTTATTTGCCCATTGGACTCATCATTGCAATTTCTTAAGGGTAAATTTTGTCATGGAAGGATGATTGCATGCTTTTTAGAACAATTTAATTTGATGTAGAAATACTGTTACTGTTGCTAAATCTTCCAGAGAGATTCTGTAAAATATCCAAATTAAGCGCAGTAACCAATCCATGTCTATATTTGACTAGTAGCTAACTGTACTTTATTTTGAATAATGCACTTGTACTATTTTAAAACTAGTAAAAATGATCTGAGATCAAGGTAGATTTGTCCTACCAAAGATAAAACATTTTTATTGCTATTGAAATATTGTGACATTCTATTTAAATGCTGATATAATTTCATAAATGTGCTGAATCATGTTATCAGGGGGACCGGGGGACTCTTATCTGTAGCAGGTCTAGTCAAGAGGTGCCTAACATTAAATGGAATTAATATACAATTTCCTATAATTTGGAGTTTAATCATATTGCTGTTGAAGGTGGGCAAGACAGAATTCTGTGATACCAAGTCTGAAATCATTTAATCAGGAATGTAAATCAGTTTTGTGCTTCACCTACTGAATGTTGATAGAATTGGCTATAGTAGATTGTTGTTTTTTAATTACAGCTGCTCTGTAATGTTGTTGTGTTACCAGGTTCCAAGAAGGAAAATAGTACAGTATGGCAGTTTGCTATGCCAAATGACCACTGCTACTGCCAAGTATAACTACTACCAGGAGTGGGTTCTTCTGTGGGATGATAACCACATCCCTAATTAATGAATGCCACCCTTCCCTATATGTATTTATGTTCAGATAATTTATTTAAATAATGTTCCTACTACATGCTTTATAGCCTTCTGCCTTTTGCTACACAAATTTTAGCTTATATTGCAGACTGTGCAAGTCATTTGGCAAATGTAATTTCCATCCCTGCATACTAATCGATTTCTTCACAAACACCTGCTATCAGTTATGATAATAAAAATGCCATTCTAAATTGAAAAGGGGCCAAATGGAGCTTCCTAAGGAAATGACTTAAGTGTCTTTCAATGCCTTTAATGTAGTAATGTTCTTGTAGTGCCAACACGTTTTTTCAGCATTTGCATTTTATATAATTTTACTCTATTACATCATTTTCCTGTCTAAAGGGTCCCTCATAACTGTTGCTACGAAGTAGTTCATCACAAGGCTGGAGAGAAATATCTGTGTTTCCTCTCTCATGGGTCTAAATCCACCAATTTTACATTTGGAAAATTCCTTAGCACAGGCCTGATGGAACATCTGGCCACTATGCTAGTATAAATACTAAATGGCTGTATCAATTCCTATAACATCACTGGGAAAATGTTGTGAAGTTGGTTGGTGCCTTGCCCTTGAACCACATGCCAGTTCCTTCCTAAAATATAAGCCTAAATTTAGCAGGCAGATTGCAAGTAGCATCTGAATTATCCAGGGTCACTTTATGGCTTCTTCCATCTCAAAAAATAACTTCCCAGAAACAGTCTTTGCCAGAATCTAATCATTTTCAGCTCTGCTGGGTCTTGTCTCAGCTCTGAAATGTCTCACTGGCTTTCAACTGTATTGTCATCTCCCCAGACAATGTCCTCTATATTATTTGTAAGGAAACAGTCCGTTTTACTGATTTCTTCGCATTTTCATTTTCTCTTAGCTCTAGCTGCCCAAGCGTATGCACTAAAGGAAGAGAACGATAGTCTTCGATGGCAGCTGGATGCTTATAGGAATGAAGTGGAGCTCCTGAAACAGGAGAAGGGACAGCTCTTTCGAACAGAAGAAAGCCTTACAAAGGACCAGCAGCTGCAGTTCCTACAGCAGACAATGCAAGGCATGCAGCAGGTATTGCTAAAGAAGAGAAGAACAGGTCTTTTCATTTAGGAAAGTGGTACCATGGGGCTGTGCTGTACTCAAGACTAAAATTTTAGCGACATTAGATGGGGGAAAGGGGAGGAGGATTTGGGGATATATTTAGGGATAGTCATTTTGGGAATTCACAAACTGTAAACCCATTGATCATTCAAGAAACTTTCTTATGCATTTGCTAGTTAGGAGAAAATTACTCTATTGCGCTCCTCACTTAATCCAATTGGCCCTAGTTTTGCACAAAAGTTAAAAATTTTGTCCAGTGTATCATAGTCAATGTTCTGTGATGCCTTCATTTGCATTCATCTGTGTCTTTCTTTCTGGTCTTGTTTGAGGATGACTGAGACACCTCCAGCTTGTCCAGACTACTCTGCTGCTGACTTGCAAATGGTTAGCAGCATCAGTGCTATCTCCTGAGCTCTTATCATTTATGCTGACCCATGGACATAACCTTTTCATTCAGCCAGTTTTTTTAAGTGGCTTAGTGCAGCAGCAAAGCTTTTTCTCTGATACCAATGAGAAACTGTAGTATGTCCCTGCAGGGGCAAGAGGTATCAGTTTATCATAAGTATTATCCCCTGTTTGTTAGTGTGCTCCTGACGTTGTGCTGGGCAAGTCTTGGCAAGTATATCCAGACTGCTCCCACTGCTTTGTCTGACATCCACTAACACATGAGCAGCCCTCATTCAGCATGCATGTGTGCAGCATCTTCCCTGCCCAGGCACTTGTTCGGATGGTACATGGCAAAATGCAAGGTCAGTAGCTCACCGAAACACTGGATTGTGCTCTCATCTAGAATGGAGCTTCTCTAGATGGCACTGCAGAAGTTTATTTTGCTTCCTTCATCTGCCCCCTGAAGCTGCTCATGCATTCCTTATCACCCCTCGTTATTAGATTCCAGAAGGGGACAAGCTGTACCCACTACTCGACTGTACTAAGCTGCTTTTGTATGACAAAATCCAGGAGATATTCATTGGCATGTGAGCTGCCAGTTGGGTTAGGAATTGCATGGCTATCACGGTACCCATTGAATCCAGCAAGTCTGCAAATCCCAGCTAACACCAAACAGCAGAGCACAAGACAGCCCTACACATACATTTCTATGAACATAAACCCTTTTAAGCCTGCAGAGTTTTACAAAATTAGGGTGATTTATTGTATAGTGGAATAATTCTGAACAAAATGTTTAAAACATAGAAAATAAGTAATTGACAATTCAGGAATAAAATCTTTCCCAAACTTCAGAATTAAGTCAGAAATACTTGAGGTTTCCGTATACTATAGATAAGTTTGAGGTCTGTTTGTAGTCTTATCCTTATATCAATGGATACTTAAATATCACTGGTTTTATTAAATTTAACATAGCATATATAAAGATTGTGCGATATTTCACCCTGGTGCTAATTCTCTATTAAAATTAGTGAAAAGTGGGCATAAAATACTACTAAATAAAAATGCTAGAGACCTAGCACCCATTTTGCATTATTATAGTTTCCTACCTAGGGTCTTGGATGAAGACTAATCAAGTCTGTAGAATATAAATAGATTTCTATTGAACCTCAAGCAAATGTTAATAATGCAAATCAATAACAGCGACTCTGTTCAGCTAGCCATGGACACTGTAGTCCCTATTCCTCTGAGTGTTTCTATGTTCGTGACAATTCTGCTGTGAGGTTCTCAATTTTTCTAGTTTGCCATCTCAGGGTCAGACCTACTTACTCCCAATGGGATATAATTAGAGATGGCCCAAGGAGCTGGAGAAGACACTGCAGATAATCCAGTCTGACAATACGCTGAGGAGAGCAGCAACACAGAAGCACGGGAGGTGTAGTTCAGAATATTTGGTGGGAAATTATCAGTCAGTTAAGCAGCTGGATGATGGTTTTGGATTTCAATAATTAGCCATAGTCATGACATCCCGTAACCTTTGTGCTTTTCATGCAGTTCATGCATGAATATTTAGAAATAAACCTTTGATTTAGGTAGACTCAGTTTTATCTCAGCTTGGTTTTGTAAATGTTGAGAGATGACAACCTTAGCTAAAATCCATCAGTATAGCAGGTGCTCAGCATCTATGGAAATCAGTCTCACTATGAAATATTAAATATATATCTGGGACTTGAATATAAATAATTTAACAAGAAGACCTGTATTCCCTTTTATCCTTTTGTATATATTAAAATTAATTTCAGACAAGGTAAACTGAATGCTATTGAATTCCTGAACCCTTCATATATGTCAGCATTAAAAAATATATTTCTCCTTTTCTCTTCATTTTCCCCCACTTTTTCTTACACTTCTTCTAACTCTGAAAACTAGAGAACAAGTGATTAGAGCTGCAGGCTGAAAAGCAGATTTATCTGAGAAAAAGTGGATGCATTTTCAGAATCAAGACATTTTTTTGTAAATATATTTGATGCCAAACAGTAGCAAATAACACAACACCAACGTATTTTTAATGTACTTCTACCATCTGGATGTTTTTCAGGATTCTTTCCTACATTTGCAGGACTGATGAAATGATTGTTTATTTTCTGTTCCATCACTCCCACTGATCCAAAGTAGCATCAGCAAAATCACACAGATGTTCACTGATGAAGTATACCTTATGGGCCATAGCAGCAACCTCCTTATTTACTGTGTCTAAAAAAAGAAAATCCTTTGGACTAATGACATTGAACTTACAGGGGTTTTAGTCAACTTCATCCATAAAACTGTGTCACAGTTTAATTTCATACACACTGTGAGATCTCAAAGAAATGGAAATAATGTCTTGTATCCATGGTAACAAATGAGATACACTTTACCTGATTTTGAGATGGAAATTGAATTAACTTGTCATTGCTGCATAGGTGGTATTGCCTTCAATTTATTTCTATATGAGAACACATATACCAAGATGATCACTTCTTGAATGGCTCTTTTTCCAGCAGTGTTTGGTATTCTCTGACAAAGTCTGTATTAGAGAAAGGAAACACAAGAAAGGATGTTTTAGTTGTAACTATTTTTACAACACTTGACAGCACAGCTGTAAGAATTTTTTTTAGTCTTGTCTCTGTCTGAAATGTTTTACCAGACACATGACTATAGATAACACAGAAAATATCACCCCATGGTGTTGCTTAATTCTTGCAATTATAAGGCTCAATTTTCAGTGGATATATAATTTCTCCAAATTGTAACCAGTGAGTTTAGCGCATTCCGTGTGGAATAGCAAGCAGAATTTTTTCAAAAAAAATTCCCAACAAAGTCTTTCAGCCACTCCAAGAACAAAGCAAGAAAAATATAATTTTATTGCATATTGTCCATCAAATATGATTCTTGAGGAAATGCACTTGCCACCTTTATGCTTCCAAGCAGGGGCTCAGAATTGGACGGTGAGTCTCTATTGAATTAATGATGTGGTTTCCAGATCCTTTATAAAATCTGTCTGAAATTGATAATGTTAGCAAGCCTTTGAAAAATGTTGGTTTGCCACATAGGAGATGACACTCATAAGCATATGTCCAAGTAAATTTTAGGTTTTTAGTGGTCATCCAGGGTTGTTCATGAACCACTTCCATAGCATGGCCATCAGTGCAATGTTTTAAGCCTCAAGTTAGTCCTAAGTCTACAGAGCACACTGTAGCATGGCTCTCTAATTTAACAGGTTAGTTCTACCTTTTTTGTCAGGCTTAACTGGCCAAGGTATGGGGTTGTGCTTGCATAGCTGTACTGATTCCTGAACTGGTACTTCTGCCAATAGACTGTTAGTTCTGCATGGTACTTCATTGCATTATGGAAATGTATGATAACATTCTTTCCTCTCATAACTTCCTGAGCACGACGGGCTGAATTTAAGCTCCTGCAGGCAAGGGTGTCATCCAGAAATCCCCATTTAAATCATACTTTCATCTATGCAAACTTCAGGAAATGTACACAAGTGCCTACAGCTCTGCTATTGCACATGCTGGGGAGTATCGGGGACATTTAAGAGGCACCACTTTACCCCCATTACTTTAGGGGCCTGATTCATTGGCTGAGCTTGGGATCATACTCTTAACACACAGTGACAGCACAAGCTCCCCTTTGTTGGCAGTGATGCATTAAAGCCTAGCCATGGGGTTATTGCACAAGCAGGGGATGCACAGCAGTGCCTCTCTTAAAATTAGTGCTCGAGGGGGAAGCAAAGAGCCAATGGAACAGTCGTGGGGGATAGGGCTGACAAAAGGCTGATGTGCTGCTGCAGGTGCCGTTGGCTTGGTTAGCTTGGCATATCTCAGCAGGAGACTGAGCATATTCTGAGCCTGCTGATTGACCCACATGGGTATCACTCTGATGAAGCATGTTGAAAATCCACTTTTGTCTCGTCTTCTTTTTTCTCCCCAAACAATTCCAGTTTCAGTTGAATCTCAATGCAGATTGTGAACCTGAACACTCAGAAGCCAGGAACTGCCAGAACCACTGCCTATGCCTTTTGCTTTGTATACCTCAGAGACCCTTCCCTGTTCAGTGCCGCAGGCAGAGAGTACACAGTTAATCATCACCTATTCAATACCTTCCTGTCCTTGCTGTTCTGTATGCAACTCAAGGTCTTTCTGCAAAGGCTACATTGCTCCTGACATTTCCTACCTCCCGAGGACTAGCTTTTGCAGTTTACTAAGCATTTAGCATGTAAAATAAATAGCACATGCACCTGAGACTTATACAGCTTTTTTAAAAGGCTTTGATAAATGCCAGATGACTAGCAATCATAAAACCACAGAGTCATTTAGGTTGGAAAGAACCTTTAAGATCATCAAGTCCAACAATTAACCCAATACTTCCCAGTCCACCCTAAGCACCACATCTACACTTCTTTTAAATATCTACAGGATGGTGACTCCATCACTTCCCTGGGCAGCGTGTTCCAATGCTTGACCACCCTTTCAGTGGAGAAATTTTTCCTAATATCCAACCTAAACCTCATTTCAGGCTTTCAGTGTTCATCCAGGGTAAGACAGTTTGGTCTGTGGTACGCCTCACTGTTGTGGTTGGGAGGGTGAGAAGAGCTGCTGGAGTGCATTGTAGCACCCTCCTTACACTCACTGCTCCCTCAAAGGAGGATGGTCATGGTACAAATTTGATGATGAGGACTGTGACATGCACACAGTTTCCACCATGCCATCACTGGGAGATGGATTAGGAGTCTTTTGTCTAAGTGAGATGGCACAAGAGTGATCTATCATGTTATGAAGCAAAATCATGTACCCCTAAAATACAGTAACTGTTCTGAGTAGAAAAGCCAGAGGTAGCTAGTGGTGCCTCACCATGGTGCCTTTGAAATGAATTGGATTTCTACCATTCCCATCCACTGGAGCAGAGCCAGTCCATTTTCAGATGTCCTCATGGAGTTAGCAGAAGCTTTTTTCTACAGGAAAAGATGGCATTGCTCAGGTCTTTCTTCCCCTTTTTTCCTGGCTTTTTCTCGTACATTTAATAGAAGAACTTACTATTTCCATGGTCCACACTCTTTCAGTGGGAGCAGAGACAAAACGCACATTTCTATGCAGGAGGTTGCAAGAGATAGTAGGGTAGGGCATCATGAGGACTTTTCTCCTCATCAATCTTTTAACCAGTATAATTAAGTTCCAATAAGCCTCAGCTGGCATTGAGGTCTGCAGCTCTGAGATCCTTCACACGTTGTTAGCAGTCACAGCCATTCCTTTCTGCCACATACAAACTTCCTGAAATATCAGAAGTCACAGACACAAATGCTGTTAGCTGAAAGTTGCTGAATCTGGTGCTGTGTGAGTGCCATGACCATTACAACAACCTTTAAATGTAGAGGTCCTAATAGCAGTTTAGTGCTGAAATTAACATCATTGTTGAATAGATTGAGCATGTTATGGCTATATTTATTAATATAGCCTAAGTGCAGAGGAGATTTGTGGTCTTTTTTTGATTCCGTCTATGTCTTGCTCACCAAACACCTGTTCGGGATATAATCCACCCAATGTACTTACGCACAACTATAAACTGATTCTTCTCCAAATGCAATATTAAATAAGAGTAAGTATAAGAGTCAAAAAAAAATTATCCCTTATATTTGTGTTTTACCTGCTGAATAAACGAGCCAGAATAATTAGTGGGAAATGTTTTTAATTACTACTCTTGCAGTATGAATTCCGGTTAGATTGTTCTTTTTTCGTGTAAAAGTGACACTGGAGTAGTAATGGCAATACTAATAATCTTATAGGGAATGGATACAAGTTAAGTGCGAGGGACTGAGCCCAATGTCCAGATGTTCGCTTCCAGGCCTGTCTCTTCTCTCACCCAGTGGCTGATACCTGAAAACTGTTTAAGAAGAGAGAGAAATGCTCCCATAAGTGTTATCGCTGTTCTCTAATACTTTTCAGGGCTCTGTACAGTACTGTCCATGTTTAAACTTCCAGAAAACAGTTACTCTTTCTGATTATATTAAAAAAAAACCAAGAGCAGCTGGCAATTAAGTGCTATTTATTTACCTGATCTCAGACATGCCAAATGGGTTCTCTTCTCTGTTTAACAACCTTTCTTTATTGAAAGTAATATTTGATGTCCTACATCTGTGACCACCACTTCAGTAATATTAGAGAAGTGTAAATAAAGGTCCACAGATGCTTTAAGCACCTTATTCCCGACAGCTGTTCTAGTGGAAAAATGGAGGAGGGTGGCATCTTTTTTCCTGCTAGTGCTGATAAAGCTAAACTGCTATTGGCAGCAAGAATAAACCCTTCATAGAAAAATAACTGGGTGCACACACTTTACTTAAAATATGAAAGAAATCAACTAATATCTCCATTTAAAAGCTTGTATACTCTAGTGGTGGTGAAGGAAAAATCTCATAAGTTTTACGGTCCAGTGATCTTACATGAATTTTTTAAAAGATCCTAAATACCAGAATTGGCTTGCTGATTAGAGTTTCCAAATGTGTTTGATGCTATCAGTACTAGGAACTCTGTTTCCATTTTAGGAATTGTGTCTCATTAGAAATTACATTGATTCTCTTCCATAATGTCATTTTTTTAATTAATTTTTTATTCTCCTTCAAAACAAATAAAATATTTTCTTGACTAAAAAATCAAAATTTCAAAGATCTAATTTTGTTTGTTGAGAAAAGGGCATGCTGTATCATGCTTATTTGCAGTTCCATGAAAGAAGACATGGGATTATACAGTCCAAGTACCATTAACTGGTGAGGAAGTATCCACAATGGACAGTATTGGTGAAAGGTTGGAAAAGATGAAGATGAATGGGTGATCATGTCTTCTTTTGACTGTGGATCATGTGAGGTGCCTTGTAGAACAGGTATGAGGGCAGAGGGAACATGACGCTCATCTGGGATCAGCCTGCTTTCTTTGTTTGGGATCAGAGAAAACTGTAAGCCCACCTATCCACTTACCTATTGCCGGTAAAGTCAAGGGCTGTGTAATATTCCAATCATCTCATTTAGCAAAGGTAGGAGGGAGCTTTATTGATGAGGTGCAATGGGCTTTTGTCAGACTTCTCCCCTCCACAGGCCACAATCAAAATTAAAGACCTTGTGTAATTTGCTTTGAAAGACAGATCCCGTAGAGGGATCCCTGATGCTACCCCTAAGTGTGTATTAGTAAATTGGGAGAATTTAAATTCTGAGAGGAGGGATTGATTCTGTAAGGTTCCTAAGGACTTGGGTCTTTTTCTGATTTGCTGCAGAAGTTCATAGACGACTGAAGAAAGCTTGGGGTTTTTTTGAGGAGTAAGAGATATAGTAGAAAATTACTTGACAGAGGAAAGCTGTAGAATATCTCTTAAGCCATTCATTTCACCATCCATGTTCTCCTTTTGTCTGCTGCCCAACCCTTAACGCTGCCTCTTGAAGCTGGTGTTCCTGAACTGCTATGCCTCACAGAAACAAAAGAAACTGAGAGCTAATTTTCTGATATCTATTAGGTCTAGAACTAGAAAAACTGAAGTCAGAAGGTACATCTAGATGTTGTGTACACCTCTGCTCAAAATAGGAGCATCTTTGGAGTTGTCTCAGTTTTGCTCAGGACCTTGTCTAGCTATGGTCTCTGAGGATGGAGAGTCCATAGCTTCTCTGAGCCCTTGTTCAAGTGGTTGGCCACCCTCACTTTGGAATGTTTTCCTTATATGTAATACAAATGTTTGTATTTGTCCTCAGTCCCCATTCTGGGCAAGACTGACTCCACCTTCTCTGTAACCTCCCTTTAGGTAGTCTCTGTGTGTCTGTGTCCATCTGTCTATTTTCTCATTTGGCATATTTCTTATGATACAGGCCTGCCTGCAACTACTCTGAGTACTGTAAATCTGCAGGACCTCTGCAGTCAATCTAATAGCATGGAAGGGAAGCATGGCAAACATCTCCCTAAGAAGCAGCTGAACAGAGTTCATCTTTAGTGCTACCATACACACTCACCCATCAGGTGTGTGTCCACTGCCTGACCCCCTCCAAGGCAGTTCAACTTTGGAGCTAACATGTTCAGCATGATCTTTGCCTCTGGACGGAGAGCCAGGAAGACTCACTTTGCAGGTGAATGCCCATCAGACAGGAGCTGGGCTGTTGATCTACATGCAGCTCTTCACCAGCCCTCTTTCGTCACTGCAAACCCTGTGATCTACCCAAATAATTCCATCCACATGGCCAGGGACACAGCCAATCCCTGAGAGGTGAGAGGGATGAGAAACATTGCACTATTACATTGTGTTTCTTTTTAATCCCTTTAAAAAAAAATCCACAATCATATCTTTATTTTAATAATTCCTTGCTGCAACATGGCTAACTTCCTTGAGGGCTCATTTCTAAAGCTTCTTTGACTTGTCTTTCACATTCTCCTGTTTCCTTGGTGATTTGTCAGGCCTCATCAGCATCTTGTTACTAATGCATATTTGCTCAGCTGGGAAGTCACTTTCTCATTATTCAAGCCTGCCATGTGCTGGCCATTTGCGATATGAAATCTTGTCTGTTTTACAAAAAGAGAAAACACTCTTCTAGACAGTCCACGGGAGTACTAGGAGAGGGATTTGTATTTTTATTTTGCAATTAGTTGATTTCATTTTAATTCATTATTTCTTTTCCTTCTAGCTAAGAAAGATTCTGAAAAGAAATATTTACCATCCTTCTCCTTCGTATTTGTGAACAGCTTCTAAGAATTTTGAAGCACTTGTTTTCCTTGCCGATTTTTGTCCTCTTCCAACTCTAACTTCTTTTCTGTATATTTTCTGTATAAAATAAAGTTAAAAAAGACAGAGCAAGGTTTTACTTGAGGAAATAGCAAAAAATATAATAAGCCCGCAGAAACTGCTGTCATAAGTGAGTCCTTTAATTTTTAGGTGAACTCTGCAGGCATTTCAATGCCTGTGATCTCTGATTATAGTGTAGTTTAGGGGAAAGGGCTTCACTTTTGCACACGAGAACTGCTTTCCAGGGTTACTGTTTTATACGAGTGCCTTGATTTCATTGGGACGGAAAAAACTAGCCTTGATTGGGTTACCATCTGCCTATATGAGACATGTACGTTTCACCTTTCTTTTAGGCACCTAGTGAATCAGATGTTCCCATTTTTCCTGAATAGGGATATCTTTACTATAGGTGGTAAGTGGAGAGTAATATGAGTATGCTGCTCCCACAAATTATATGGATAAGAACTCAGTTTCCCTGAGTTCATTGGGTGTCTAAGACAATCATTCAACTAAGTTGATTCATTTGGACTGTGTAAGACCATTCCTCTTTGACTGATACACTAATTTCAGAAGAGTTTGCTGCAGATCATTTCTGGACACTCTGTAACTACTCCATAAATGGGAGAGCCTTTGCCTCATTCCCGTGGCTGAACAGGATGTGTTTGCTGAAACTGCCTGCACAACCTGTGATCAAAGTCAGCGCTCACACCTCAGAGGTGTTCTTTTGTCTGCTCTTCTTTACTGCCCTTTCTTTAAGGTCTTTGTAACCCTTTCATGCTTCATTTCAAGCAGCTGTAGAGAAAATCATAAACAAAGTAGCAGGGACTGGACCATTCAGCAATATAACTGCTAAACTTGTGGCGAATGCTGATTTTTCTTTTTCCATTATTTTGTCAGCCTTACAGTATCCTAAGTACAGCCTCAGGCCCTGTTGTGGCTTCTGATCTGCCTCGTTTTTGTTTGCATGCAAAGTTGATGGTTTCATGCTGGAAATCATGCATTCCTTCTGAGATCCTTGTCTGTCCTACTAGACTTGGGGTGTGACCACACTTCTAGATATATCCATAATTTATATTCAAATGTACACTGCCTTTTGAGGAGCAATGAAGAACTGTGGACAGGGAGGAGGAGAGGAAAGAGAAGGAGTATTTCATGGCTGCACAGTGGTACACAACAGCAAGCTATTACTTTCCCTTTAGGGCTTCTCGTATATTCTAAGGCAGTGTGTGTTGTTCAGTTGTTAGCATTCTTGGCCACACTAGTACTGCATTGTACACATCCTGAGTAATTCAGCTGGCTTCAATAATGCCATCTATATTTAATGTTTCAGAAGCTGCGAAGATTGGTTTAAGATGGTAATTTTCTGTCTGCACTTTTGAGATTTGTGCAATATGGGTGGTACTGAACTGTCTCTGGCAGAGATTCAGCCAGAGGTGGGAGGTGGGAGTGTGTGAAAAAAAACCCAACAAAATAACACATACCCTCTTCTCCCCCACAAATGAAATTAGCTAACCACTTATTATGTACAGGGAGGATTTGGTCCTCATGAATGAAGGAAGCTTAACACAGGAGAGTGATATTTACCATTTCTACACAGAGCAGTTTCAGAGTTGCCATTGGAAACAATGTCTTGCATTTTTGGGGGGATCTAAAATGCACTGATTGATATTGATAGACAACCAGGAGATTAATTCTTTTCTGCTCTTCCATCTCCTCTCTGGAAATACCAGTTAGAGGATATTAGTGATGTCTACCAGTCTGATCTGGTCCTACTACACAGCTTCATCTCAGGGTCAACCTGGCAGCCATGATAACAAATGCTTTTGGTTGCATATAGACCAGTTGATCTTCCATACTGGTACTGGTGGAGCTCTAGGCTCTGCAGGTGTCTCTCTCCAGGATCATCGGAGCTGTAATGATGCTGTGACATGGTTTTCTGCTTCCTGACACTTGGATTTTGGCTCAAGGAAAAGACTCTTGCACAACTTGCAGGGCTCTCTCAGAGACCCA
Organism: Lepidothrix coronata; assembly: GCF_001604755.1. Classification (NCBI taxonomy): domain Eukaryota; kingdom Metazoa; phylum Chordata; class Aves; order Passeriformes; family Pipridae; genus Lepidothrix; species Lepidothrix coronata. Next base: position 318,668 of record NW_016690228.1, on the reverse strand, counting down.
AAGAACTGCATACTAAGGACATGGAAAACACCAGAAAAATGAGCCAGGTATTTCCTGGCTGTGTAACCATGAAATTACTCCTTTGCTCTTTGCTTGATGACACTGGGGAACTGCTATCTGAATGCCATGGACATGTCACAAAGCTGGAGATATCAGGGCTTAAAGGAAATGGCCAGAGACATGAGACAAGATGGAAAAAAGGGGCACTTGTATAGCTGTGGTGGCCGTAGCTGTGTGGCTAAATGGGCACAGGCAGAAACTCTGGCAGAAAGGCTAGGTGAGTTGGCAAAGCAGGTGGAACAGTATCAGACAGCAAAACATTAAAACCAAGTATAATTTATTTATTTTGATTGATTGTGGTATATACTTGCAAGCAAACTGAAGGGCAGAAGAAATACTTATAGGATCTATTTTTAATAAGCACAAATATATGTGAAAAACAAAGTAATTCTGAATACCATCATCTTGACATCATTCATTATAATCTTTATGGAGAGGCTATCTGTTTATAAGCAGGCATGACAGCAGTCCCTGTTATGAAACTTGTTGCATTCCTGCTAGTGTAAGATCCTCTTCCCATTTGCTTCTAACTTTGCCAAACATCAGGTATTTGTGCTGAAATTTTTCAGGCTGTTCATTTGTCTTAGGCTGATATTTTTTTCCATTTGAATATATTTCTTCATTTTCCAAAATAAGACTACAAGAGAAAAATATGCTGTTTGGCACATATAGCTCCATGTTACAACTTCTTGGTGGCAGCATCGACCACTCAGGAAAAAGAAATACCCAAACCTAATCCATGCAAAATTAGTGGGTTCTGCAGCTTTTAGAGATAAATATGAGGGAGAGAAAAAGAAAGTTAAACCCGCAAGGGTTGGCTAGAAGTTTTAAATAATTTTATCATCTTTGAAGTTTGGATGGGAAGGTCCCACTTCTGTGAATGAAAAACCTTTTGTATGACTGGGAATATGGTGCCTTAGTTAAAGATATTCCGCTTTCCACCCCTGTGAAAATAGGACCCTTTGAAAGTATGAGCCTTTGTGCACACAGTAAGCCTTCAGTAGTTGACAGTTTAACCACTAAGACTGCAGGAAGATATTTATCTCACATCAAGCACTTTATAGCTCATACTGCAATGAGAATGCACATTCTCTTACTTGAGGGAAACTGAGCATGTTGGATATTTTCCTGGGATTCCTGTTCCTCGCTGGTCCAGAGCCAAGAACAAACATGCAGAGCATCACATCTCTCTCTCTCATGCTCTCACCACACCAATTCCTTCCATGCTCAGACAGTTTTGGAAAAATATATTAAACACAAAACAAGAAAAGTCAAGATCAAAGGAAGAGGTATATAATTAGACTAAATTACAGTGGGAGATCACAGTAAGAGATGCAAAAATAAAACAGTAGAAGTTTGTGAACTGATCTGCAATATGTCAAATGTGACCATGGAAGAACCATGGGGAGGGGGTGGGTAGGATGGGGAAGGAAATAGCAGTTCAGTTGTGTGACAACTTCAACCTATAAGTCAAACTTGGTTTCCCCTTTGTAACAGACATTCAGTACTGAAAAGGCTATTCAGGGTCACGATAGACTGAAAACTCACTTGGGATCTTCCAGATGGGAATTTATGTTGTTCAGAATGACAGCCTCTAAGGTTTCTCCCAGAAGCTGAAGTAAAATCTCTGAAGCAGGTTAAAGGTAGTCTGGCCACACTAGTGAGACATAACTGCTCAGAGAAGACTCTGAAATGGGGGAAAAGGCTCCTTTCTAATAACAACCCTTCACCATGTTCACGTGTGTAAGGTGAAACAGGTTGCAGCTGCAAAAGAGAGGACATTTCACCACCTACTGCTAGATGACACATCTGCTTCTCAAACCTCAGGTGTTTCGGCTAGTGACCCTTGAAAGGGTTTATGCCATATTTCTAGTATCCTATGTTCTCTGCTTCTCTTCTGAGTGCTGGAATCCATTCTTTCTAAATTGCAGACATCAGCTGGATCTATCCTAGGTAAAACTTAATGGTCTGTTGTAACATGAGTTTACATGGGGTAACTAAAGGGGGTTACTAAGCATGTTTGCAGACAATACAAAACTGGGAGGAGCTGTTGACTCCCTTGATGGCAGGGAGGACCTGCAGAGAGAGATCTCAACAAATTAGAGGGCTGGGCAATCACCAGCCACACGAAATTCAACAAGGAAAAGTGCCAGATTCTGCACCTAGAATGGATCAATCCCAAATGTTCGTACAGACTGGGGAATGAGATGCTGAAAAGCAGTGCCACGGAAAGAGACCTGGAGGTCCTGGTCAATGGCAAGCTGAATGTGAGTCAGCAGTGCCCTGGCAGCCAGGAGGGCCAACCGTGTCCGGGGGGGCATCAGGCAAAGCATCACCAGCTGGTCAAGGAAGGGGATTGTCCCGCTCTGCTCTGCACTAGGGCTGCCTCACCTGGAATATTGTGTGCAGTTTGGGGCACCAAAATATAAGAATGATATTAAGCTATTAGAGGGTGTCCAAAGGAGGACAATGAAGATGGTGAAGGGCCTTGAGGGGAAGCCATGTGAGAAGTACCTGAGGTCACTTGGTGTGTTCAGCCTGAAAAAGAGGAGACTGAGGGGAGACCTCATTGCAGTCTACAACTTCCTCCCGTGTGGAAGAGGAGGGGCAGGCACTGATCTCTTTTCTGCTGCGACCAGTGACAGGACCCAAGGGAATGACCTGAAGTTGTGTCAGGGGAGGTTTAGGTTGGATATTAGAAAAAGGTTCTTCATGAGGGTGATTGGGCACTGGAACAGGCTCCCCAGGGAAGTGTTCACAGCATCAAGCCTGGCAGTGTTTAAAAAGCTTTTGGATGATACTCTTAGGCACATGGTGTGACTCTTGAGGATGGCCCCGTGCAGGGTCAGGATTTGGATTCAATGATTCTTGTGGGTCCCTTCCAACTTGGCATATTCTGTGATTCCGTGATTCTGTAGTGGTCCCTTCTGGGGACCTACATAGGTATTACTGTGTGACCTATGACAATATACACAAATTCAGTGTATCATTTGAAAATGTAGGAAGTAGTACCCAACAGGCAAGATGAACACAACCCTGGTCAAGAAATGCCAAAGTAGAGCTTCCTACACAAAAGCTGGTTGGGCATAAGCCTCAGTGGAAGAGACCCAGTTATTTCATGGAAAAGTCTCGAAATTTGAAATGTTCTTGTGCTGTGGTACAGTGAATACATATACCAGAATGTCTCTTGAAGGCTCCCAGGGAGCAGTCTAGGTGGCAAGATCCATCAAAAAGCTAACTAACCCAGCTGGATTGTAGAGTGTATGAGATATAATCATACATATACTCACATGTATTTTTACTTCAGTGGCTGAATTAATCCATCATACTGATGTTCACTTACACAGAAATACGCTACCAATAACTCCACAAGTCCCTGAAATGTCACCTGTTTCCAAGCTGCTCTGAAAACAATACTGACACCACGTCCTTTGATGCCTTCTTCCAGTGCAGTGGAAGAAGAGCTTTTTCTAGGTTTGCTATCTGTAACTTACAAAGATGCTGAACACCTGCAACATCAGTTTGAGTCCGTTACCAGCCTAAGCTGGTAACTAAGCTTTAGATGTATGTACATGGTTAGATCACTAATGCATGCTAGTAAAGCAATTAGTCATTCAGTTAGTCCTTAAAAAGACGTGTGCTTACAAGGAATATGTTGCCCCAGCAGAACATAGTTTCCTTTCTTGATCACTAAGGGAATACACCATAAACTTCTTTTTTTAACCTCACGTTTGCCTGCTCTTGCTCTTCAGCAGTGTCTGACATTCTTCACATCAATATAAAAATACATAACTGCTTCAGAATTAATTAAATCTACTGACCTGTTCTTGACAGTCGCAATAAATCTATGCAGAACCTAAAGCTAGCCAAGAGCAGGAGATGTGGGCTTTTAAATATGCTCCTGCATCCCAGAATTCTCTTCATAAAAATAGATTTTGGTCATAGCTTTTTGTTTTGACAGGTAAGCAGTCTTCCTGGCTGATGTATTGATTGTAGGGCATCAGTCTTCCTGATCTAATGAAATATCACAGCACAAGAGAAAAAAAAAAGGAAAGCATTTGACTTCTTGGCAAGTCAGTCTGAAAGCTTTCCAGAATATTGCTTTGCTTAGAATGAAAATGGCTGTGGGCCAATGACTAATTATATTAAAGGGCTGTGCTTTTAAATTATTTACGTACCATAGTGTTTACCCCAGTATTATTAAAACCACTGCATATACTTCTACAAATAAGATTTTGGTTCAGATGAATGTGACAGTCACTCTGTGGGTGATGTAGCAGGAGTTTCTACTTTAATGTAATAAATAGCTTAATGCACATTAGCAGATGCATTACTCTTGGAGCACTGCTGCAGAAGGAGATGCAGATGAAAATAATTTACCTCTGGTCCATTTAGACACAGCAGATTATGCAACAGTAATAACTGTAGGAGCAGACTGCAAAACATTGTTTGAAATGAAGATTTATCAAACTGAGGATTTAAAACTGCTTTGGATCCAGATGATGCTAACCAGAAACTTCTTTTCTTTGTGCAGCAATTATTGAGCATACAGGAAGAATTAAATAACAAAAAATCCGAACTGGAGCAAGCAAAGGAAGAACAAACACATACTCAAGCAATGCTTAAAGTCCTGCAGGAACAGGTGAGTGGTTTGGCAGGAGAAAAATGCTGGCTTAGGCATGCTAAGAGGGTGGAAGTCTCATGGCTTCACCTCCAAAATCCACAGGATTCTGACCATGTAATATGCTGTGAGTAAGACATAACCTTATGTGACCTGTGTGTCTGTTCTAATTAGGCTAACAGAGAGTTTGAGAAAACAGAGTGAAAAGGGACCCTTACTTTATACTATCCAGTATTGAAATTCATGTCTTGAATAACATTTTCTCTTAGGTATTCTACATAGATACCAGTGATGTGTGTTTTCACTCTGACTTTAAAAAAAATATTGGGTGAGTTAAATATACCTGAAACAAAACATTTGTTCCTTCTAAGAATAATATTCAAAAAAAAGGTTTTGGCCTCTCCTGTGCAATTCATTTTTATATGAATATATAAAATAATGGCATTATCATAATAGCATTAAAAAAGTAGTTAATGCACTTATTTAAGCAGTGAGAAGCAAATCTCTGTAAATCTGATTATCACATCTTCTTTGACGCTAAGGTGTTCTATGATATTGAGAAGTATATTTGATAGTATTGTTTTATAAGCATGGTAAGATGGATACTTATACAGCAAAAAGAAAGTCTGGTCCTAAATCTGTAAATCTAGAGAAGAAACAGTGCATTGTGTGCAAGCACAGTGTGCACAAATACATGTTGTCTCAATAGACCACATGTCATGGACGCACTGAAATAGCAAATACCCACCTGTGGTGGCACAGCCACAGTCTTTGCTTTGGGACCTTATTTTAATCCTTTCTGCATAAACTTTGAGCTAAAATATTTGATGACTTAGTTAAGTATTTGCAGTTTAAAGTCTGTGGAATCTGAATTGCTTAGATGGCAGAGATTCAAACTGCTGATGGTTCTTTTGTTCAAGATTTTTCAGCATGTATGTCTGAATATGTCATCAGACAGATGTATGTATTTAATGTACATATTGGGAAAACTAAATTATGCTTATTTCAGATTATTTTAATGCTTGTTACAAAAGCTGTAACATTTTTTCACATTTAACATTTGTCTTTGAACATCTCTAGTGACAAATATATTCTACAAACTAATAATTTACATTCTAGAAGCTTTTATGTTCAGATACATATTCTTAGCTTTTATGGTTACAGAGATAAATGAAAGCTGATGCAAGAGTGTAATACAGAAAATGCAATGAGGAATAATGGATTTGGTAATGACAAATCTTTATAAATACAGAATCCACCAGGTCTCTTGAGTTAATTGCATCTCATTTCCATTTTCACATGGCATTCAAGGTATAGCATTATAAAGTACTTAAAAAAAAAAAAAAAAGAAATTGCATGAAGTTATTTTATGTCTTTGTAGCAATTAAATGCTACAAAAACATATAGGAAGATCTTGCAATGTGAGGCCCAGCAGGGACCACCAGGGCAGACTTCTGAATCTCCACAGACTCCTACTAATTGGAAATCAAATGTGTGCTCATGCTAGGCAGACAGGAGAAACAGTAGTTGGAAAAAGGCAGGATAGATCTACATTTGTCTTGAGAATTAGCTCTGAAACACGCCTAAGGCCAAGACTGTAAGTAACCAGAATTTCTAAAGAGTGGTAGGCAGCCAGTGTGCTTCTCCAAGAACCCTGAACAAGTTTGAAAACTTTCCAGAACAGCAGAAGCCATAGCAGTAATGACCCTCCCCCTTGCCAAGGCTCACAGCTTTTCTTTACAAGCACCACAGCTTATCTGTATGTTTTATCCACAATGGGTATTGAAAATCATTCAGCTGAGCCAGATATTTATTTCATTTCAAAAATAAATAGTGCAGGACTCCAGCCTTGACTGTATGGCTTGGTTTTGTGATAGGTTTGCTAAAAACTGCCTTTTCATCCCAAGTTAGCAGAGGGATCCCACCTTGCCTTACTGAGGGCATGTTTGCTCGGAGAGGTGCAGCTGTGTCCAAGCATGGTTATTCTATTCACCAACCCAGCCACATTCAGGCTGGGATGTCCTGCTGGGAGAGGTCCTATTTGCTTGTGCACCATTTTGCACTGCTGTAGTCAAAAGGCTGCTGGATCAGATCCAGCACATGACCGTCAGCTCTGGTTGTCTGAGGGATTCACGTCCACTTGTTTGAGTCAGATCTACTGCACCGTAGTATTAGATTTATCAGAGACTTCTGACTCCTCATCCCTTCTCCTTCTAGGTAGGCCCTTCTTTGTTACTGGCACTGGCTCAGTGTGTTGCCTTAGCAAACTCTCTGCCGGTAACATCACACTTGCCATCGACCTGCGATGAAGTCAGCCTAGAGGGTAAGGCAAGTCCTGCTTTTCCAATATTGTATATTTTTTCTGAGCTTCCTATTTCAACATTTCTCTATTTAGCATGTGAGAGAATAATATAATTTAAACATTAATTTAGAAAAAAAAACAATATTGGAAAAAAAAAATACTTCATCCCTTTAGCCTTTGGGAATGCAGCTGCACACTTTCTACCCTTAAGTTTTCCACCATTGTCTCCACTAGTTCACCTCCACCTCTTACTGTGGTGGTCCTAGTCCAGACATGGATGCTAGCACCTTCTTACCTGAGCTCTGGCATCCTTTTCAGAGTGTAGCGTGCAATAAAGGAGATGGAAAGGCTCAAGCGTCCTCTCTGCATTATATTAACTGGTGAAGCAGTGCCAGGGCGATGGTGGTGGGAAACCATGGTGAGGTGAAAGCCTGCTGGACCAATGTAGGCTGGAGGCTGAGCCCACTCTCCTGTCAAACGTACACGTGGCTGATGGGAGAATGGTATGTCACCAGAAGAACACATGCAAAGCATTGACAAGGAGCCAGCAGCCACCAAGGGTGATGGCACTTTATCAACGTGGAAAAGGAAAGGCGAAAAGTGATGAGCAGCATTCCTTGAGCACTCAGGATGTGGCACTGGCATGCAGATGAGTAATTCATATTCAGATGAGTAATTCAGCTGAACCCAACAGAACTGCTCATGTGAGGTGAATTTCTATAATGAAGAATTGGTAGAATCAGGAAACAGCTCTTTCCGTCACACTGTGATGCAGAAATACCTAATTCTGGTATTTGACTGGAAGTAGCTATCTCAGATTGTTCCTACCAGCCATCCTCAGGATGGTTATTCTTTTCAGTGAGGGAAAACACATAGTCTTTATTGGAAATGCACCACCCTGCTGTCAGTATAAATTGCAGACTTTTCAAGGGTATTGAAAGATGAGCTTTGGTGAATTGAACCAGGACACTTGATGAATCTGCAGTCCCCAGCTATCCTTTGTACTACTTTATCAGGAATTGTTGTCCCCTTCCCTCTCCATCAGGACTGGTTTAGTGGCTTGAACAGCAGTTCCTGAACTGGTGCAGTTTACAGCCCTGCATAATAATAAGGTATGAACAGACCATGGCCTGCTTACCTTAATAGTCAAATTGGAAACTGTGACAAGTTGGAAACTGAATCACACTCACTTCAGCTGTTGATGCCACATAGCAAAAAAACGATGGAAGTAACTTAGCTGCCCTAGGATGGTAGTTCACCAACGCTTCTGAGACAGACATCTAATCAATACATAAGAGAGTTCCATTTCACCTGGATTTTAGGACTGTTGTCAGTCAGAGCCACAGCTGTAGCATCAACAGTTGCATCAAGCCCAGCTTCTTTGGCAAAAAACAAGGAATTCAGAGGAAACTTCTGTTTATTGTTCCCATCCCTCCCCCCAATCCCCAGATATCTATTCTGAATTAAGTTAGAATAAAAGCACAATTCTTCAGAGCTTTACCTAAAGATCAAATGGTTCTGGGAGCTACATTTAAGTGTACAAACCTCCATGGCTTATAGGCTCAGGAGAGCTGCTGTGTCTCCTCTTTGCTCTGTTTGCTCAGTAACAGGATGAACAACAGCATATTTCACTGTGGCTCGAGATGTGAGCAAGGACTTTCTTAAAATCTCTTGAGAGCAATCTTTACAACCTCTCATGTAATCCTGGATTTTCCCCAAAAAGCTAATTCAGGAGGGAAAAAAAATTTTTGTTCAGGTCATATGTTTGCAGTGTTTCCTCAGCTCTTCCTGCCACCGGTTAAATAAAAGATCTGTCCTTCTCCTCACCTCCTTTTCCATCATATCCAGGAGCCAGGACTTATTTAGATGCTTCCTCAGAAAGACAACATATAGTAGCACTTTGGCACCTTAAACAGCTCAAAATATATAATTCAAAAGTAATTGTTAGCAAAACACTATTTAGCTAGTAGCAACTTGCAAACATTGTAAAGTTTAAATTAATAGCAACAACAATGGGAAATGAAATTGTTTATTATTCTTGAGAGCAAATTCTGTACACTTTTTATGCCTTGAAACTACTTTCTAATCTTATTATTTAAAAAATAATGACCCAATCTTATTATTTTTCTTTTTTTTTCCCAACCTATCAAGCCTTAAGTATGTTGGTTTCAAAATGATTTGAGCAAAAACTCATTAGAATTATATGCTCCATCTGTTTTTCTCATTGGAAGCTTTATAAAACACTCTTTCAAATAAATCAAAGATAACTGTGTTAAATACTCAAGTAATGTGCTTGTTTTGTTCTGTTTTGTTTTTTGTTCACTCTTTGCAGTTAAAAAGCGCCAAGGAATTAGCAGAAATCAATGGGCATGATGAATCTCAAGCAAATGTAGGTACAACTGTCTATGTACAGATTCAGATATATGCATGTGTATGTTCTGAAATTTACTATTTGTGTCTTAAGGCTGATAGAATGGCTGAATGATTTGCACATCAGGTTTGAAGTGCCTGTTTTTTCCTTGAAGCCACAGGTTCAAATCCCAGCAAACTTCATTTCGAGGTAGATAAATTGGGTTCCGTGCAATTTACTTTGTAGGATTTATTTGGATGAGACTTTAACAACCAATGTCCTACTCGCTCTATGTGGGTGTTAAAGATACCATGGAAACGACTGCAAAAGAAATGCTTTTCCTTAGCGTCCTGTCCAGGATTACTCAAGCTACAAAGTTATACCATTTGTTTCTGTAGCTGCCACCTTGAGCTGGGCAAGTCTGGCCATATTTCAGTTCTGAGTGAAGTGATTTATGCAGGTGTATAATTTGGAAACAGTTAATTTGCACGAGAGGACTAAATTAATTCATTGAATCGTTATTTTGTGCAACAACATGAAAGGACTGTTAAGGTCATGTTTTTAAAACCTGCTGCCAAAAAAAAAGAGCTTCTGTTATTCCCTTAATGATTGCAGTCAAAATAGCAATTTCCATAAGGGGAGAGAGAAAAAAAGGGTAAGTTTTGTGCTATGTTTGTCATCCAAACCATGCAGTCTTGTGCTTTGTCATAAATATATGAAAATTAAAACTGATTATATAAAATATTTTCCTCCTAGACAAGAGAACTAGCAACAGTTTGAACACTAATATATTTTAACATCTATTTTAGTCCATGCGTTGTCTAATGGCTCAGCCCGGAAAACAGATATATTTTAAACCTGAACTGAAGGCTCAAATTTTGTGAACTGCTCAGTGATAAGGAAATGTTGTCCTCCTTTTTTTAATCCTTTCCTGAAACTCATTCATTGTGGTCCATTTCTGTCGTGAAGTCAATAGAGCCTCATAGCTCTCAGCGTTTGAGCAGGAGACATTCGATATTGTCTGATAGCTCCAACAAATCTGCAACTGCAGTCTGTCTGCACAGCGTCCCATTGCCCCTTTGAAAGATTCTGTTGGCAAACCAAAAATACATTAATCCAAGGATGATCTTGAAATACTCATATATGCTGCCTAAAAACTGGTATTGTGCAATAGTTGATTGCAGGTTTCCTAAAGGATTATATAAATGTATGGCTTAGAAACTCTCTAAGGGAACTTGCTTCCTTTAGAACTTTACAACCAAAACTGTGGATGAAACAATGTTCTGCAATATTGAAATGTTTTAAAGGAAAATTACCTGAATGCTTCGACTTTTATCATTCTAGCTCGTATGTAACTGGATAAAGAGGAGAGCTTGAAAGTTTTATTTTTATATAATATAGGGGTTGAAGTAGGCTTAAAAGGAAACATTTTGATTGTGTAAGGAGAGTGCTTCAGTACATCTTTCCCAGATATATAAAAAAAAATATTTCAGAATCTTTGGTTAACGGTAAATTTTTCAAAATGTAGTATTTTGATCCCGTTTCTAATTGTAGGAGTTCTTCAAATGCCTGAATTTTCCATAGGATAGAAACTCTGCCCCTCTTTCCCATGAGCTCTTCCCATGCTGATCTCATAGCAATATATGACTCTTAAGGAAAAAGTCAATAGCTAAATTAATGGCAAAGAAGGAGTCCAGACAGTTACAATTATTGAGTCATAGTCACAGCTCTGTATTCAATAATAATGCCACCATGAAATCAGAGAAAGCCTAGCAGTACAAATGGAAATAGAGAAATAGAGAGAAAGAACTGATGTTAAAGCATTTGCTACAACAATGAACTTTGTAAAGTGAAAGCTGAGATACCTTTTAAACAATTGTCGTTTATATCAATTATGTAGCGCTTAGGTGTTGTGCCTTGCAGGTTGTCTCACCACCTATATTCTCAGCAGACACCGTGGTTCTTGCCCCTGGCCACTGTGCAGATCGGGGATGATCAAAGAGTGGCTCCTACGTGGTTGTTAGTGAACTGTGATGCATATAATGGGATTAGGACATATTAGTTACAGTTGATGGGTTGAATTCAGCAAATGAAATACCTTTACAGGCCGAGCAATAGTGGGAGGTGTTGGTAAGGAAAAATGGTAATGTATGTCTGTATACTGAACACACAATCTAATCTTCACACTATGGCATATTTAGATTACTTTGAAGAAAATTAGACTCCTAGAAAGGAGGAGAGAAACTTCAGGCACACTGCATAAGTATCAAGAAAGCCCATATTGTAATCTTAAAAAGATTACTTTCTGCAGTCCTCAGGATTTCTCCTGATGGCACTAGCCTGCATCATATTTTACATTAGAAAATGTTGTTACTGGAAATATTTTTCTTAGCAAAAAGCGGAAAATCTATACTCAGACCTATCCTGTTGTGTCTTTTACACGTCCATTGTGTGAAACCATCCTGAAAGGGAAACAAGGATCTAGACAACTTTGGAAAAAGGCAAAAATCCCTCCTGAAGGAATTTATAGGTTCCAACCTATAAACTGACCTTCATTTTTTTCCTCATTTTTTTTTTTCAGGAGAATTAACTAGGTTGACTAAGAGGCTGGAGCAATTGCAATGTCATATTCCCTGCATGGCTGTTCACAGTCAAATCTGCAGGGGTGGGGGGCATCAGAATTTCAGTGTGTTGCCAGTACATCTGTTATTTCCAGAAAGCAAAACCATCTTACAAGGCTCTGTACAGAGTCATAAGGGTGTTTCATGAGTGACTTGCCAGGTACATGCAGTAATATTTGTTATGGCTGTTGACATTTCCCAGCTATACTCTGTGTCAGGAAAGGCCAAATATTGGGCTTAAGCAGTACATAGAGCCCGAGACACTGGCCTGGTGTTAACAGAGACTTCAACATCCAGGACTGCCAGAGGTGCTGTCACTGAGTGCTTATTTCCTTCAGCTCTGTGCTTAGAAAGAGATTGCTTCTTGCTTCTGATCTGCCACCTTTTTAATTTCTTCTTCATTGCTGCATATAATGATATTTCATTCACATCTCTGTCTTAACTGAAGAGAAAATAATGACCGATGGACAATCATAATTTCAGATTTAATCCTTTTCCAGGATGTTCCCAGACTGTTGGCACCTGAATAGTCCCAACATGAAAAAAAAAATCTTGCTTGGGTGGTGTGCTCCAGTAGAGACCATTTTCCAAATTGAAAATGCTGATCCCGTGTTTTGTGACTTACTCTACAAAGACAATTTATTCTTCCACCATTTCTACAAGTTCAGTGGCTTTCTGTGTTTTGATCAAAGTTCTCCTTATGCTCACTGCTGAGTTCGGTATAGATAGGGCACTGCATGCAAATACAGTTATGTAGCCTCAGTGAATATATCCCTGTTTTTTGGGTGGGAGGGTTAACAGCCATAGTATCGCTCTATTGCTAATGGAGAAAGGGAGATTTTTTTTTCATATAAGTCTCCTTGTAGAAGTACTCAGTAATCTTCTAGGAGTTTGTTGCTCTTCCTTGACAGCTATCTGCCTTCCTTAGATAGCTGCTGTGAATAACTCCTACCTTTTGCAAAAGTGCTGTAAAATGGTAATCAAGAGTAATCAAGTGCTCCAAGTTCAGACCAAAGCAAGATGGATCATGGTCACAGAAGCATTTTAAATGCCCAGATTGCAGTTGCATGGTAAAGTCCTGATGCTGTTGTAAGTCACTAATCAAATTCCCCTCAGGTTAAAAAGCCAGGATTTTGCCAGAAGACTTTTAGGGTTACTTCATTATCACCAACACACAATAAAATGAATATATCTCAGAGGGTGAAATTGATTTCTCCACAAGTTTTTTACCAGCTTTTTGTTCTGTTTGAGTTTCACTGTTTGAACAAAGCTCTGACTTTGACCTCATTTGTCTATCTGCGTTCTGTTAGCATTTTCCACAGCTTAGACACAATAATCTATGGGTTCTTCTCCAGATGTGAAATCAATAACATCTCTGCAGGAGTTGCCAGAAGTTGGGGTTGGTTTCTCTGCCCTGAGAAGCTTCAAAGCTGCATTTCTAGAGAGGTGCATCGTCTTATGTGCACCCTCTAGCCTGTTTTTTTTGTAACTGCTCCCCTTTGCAAGTGGATTGTCTAAAGAGAACAAGACGGAATAATGGTGCAGTGCAGGGATGAGGATAGCTCCTTGAGAGAGAGATGTGGGGTGTGTTATCCCCACATCATGGGTGTGTTATGTCATTAGAAGAAGGTGCAAGGACCCTGTACCCTGACTGGAGTGGAGTATAAAGCCCTCAGGGATTAGAGAGACCCATTTACTGTCTGTATTCAGATTCCTCTGTCCTGGTGGAGTCAGGACCAGGGGGTGAGGAGTGGCTGTACCTCTTTCTACTCCCTGCCTTTTGCATTCCAGGCATTTATTTGTAGCCCTTCCATCGCTCATTTCTTCTCATTTCCTTCAATTAAGGCACATGGAATATGATAGATTCAAGCAGCTGTGACCATTCACAGATCAGCAGCTTTCCTACTTAGTGCAGCAGGCATGAGGAATGACCACCTCCTGAATTCAGTACCACAAGGCCTGAAAAGTAACAGGAGTTTAACGGGCTGTTTAGGATGTTATCAAAGACTCTGCTCAGCCTTCCGAAATTCTTATGCACTGGTAGATCAAGTCTCCTTGAGTTCCTGCCCTTGCCACCCCAGCTCTGGTCCAGCAGGTTAGAAGACAGAAAGAGTTTCATTAGCACGGTGCAGATGTCTCTGCTGGCTAAGTCACACTCTCTGAGGTTTCAGCCATTACTGAACCCTAAAGGGAGCAAACAGGGAGTAGACCAAGGTACATTCTGACACAGAATGTGCTACCTGAAGCAGATCCAGGCAGCAGCAATAACCCTTTTGTTAATGTGCAGCAAGAAATCGTACCACTTCCCTTGTCCCTAATTAAGAGTGTCAGAGTAGCTTGGCTTTTGATTGCAGTGAATTCCCATCATCTGAGGGAGGAGAAAGAGAACTCTGAGATACAATGATAAAACCTATTCAGCCACCCACTCAGCAAATCACAAAAGTTTTTTGACTTTACATTTAATATGAGCTCCATAGGGACACCGTTCTTCAATGCCCAGAGCTACCTGACATTTTAATAATATCTGATCATTTTGTGCAGCCTTTCATCCCCAAGCATTTTCTCCAAGTATTTATACTGCACACGTTTACAGGAGTCATCCTGTCATTTCTGGTGAGGAATAACATTCAGCCTTATACGTATGCAGCTGTGTGCTTAACCCACACAGTGTACAAGGCAGATTGGCTTGTCAGAGCACTCAGGCTCCCCCGCAACCACCTGAAGGATGATGGGCCACCTCTGATTCAGCCACAAGCCTGCTGCTGCAGTCCTGGGGGTTGTACACCACATATACATTCCTTCCAACCTGCTTTCACAGAAAAAAGTGATAGAAGTGAGAAGGGAACTTCAGTATCCCCAGGAGCCACTCTTCATAGAATCATAAAATCATGGAATGATTTGCAGTGGAAAGGGACACCTTTCACTAGACCAGGTTGCTCAAAGCCTCATCCAGCCTGCCCTTGAATACGTCCAGGGATAAGGCATACTGTTTCTCTAGGCAGCCTGTGCCAGTGTCTCACCACCCTCACAGTAAAGAATTTCTTCCTTGCATCTGATCTAAACCTGTCCTATTTCAGTTTAAAGCCATTCCCCTCATCATACTCCAACATGCCCATGTGAAAAGTCTCTCTCTAGCTCTCTTGTAGCCCCTGTAGTACTAGAAGATGCTCTAAGGTCTTCCCAGAGAGCTTTCTATTCATCAGGCTGAACAACCCCAACTGTCTCGGCCTGGCTTTACAGGAGAGGTGCTCCAGCCCTCTGATCATCTTCATAGCCCTCCTCTGGACTTGCTCCAACAGGTCCATGTCCTTCCTATGTTTGGGTCCCCAGAACAGGGCACAGCACTCCCTCCCTCAACCTGTTGGCCATGCTGCTTTTGATGCAGCCCAGGATACATTTGGCTTTCTGGCCTGGGAGCACACACTGCTGGGTCCTGTCGAGCTTCTCGTCAAACAACATCCCCAAGTCCCTCTCAGGAACATGCCCTCAGAAAGAGTTCATCATCAAGATCCACTCCAAAGGAATGAGAACTCCAAAGTGTTTGTTTTAAGTCATTTTTGCATGTTCAGATGTGGAGATTTCTGTGAATATTAGGGTTGCTCAGGGTTTTCAGATACCTGAAGTTAATATCTTTCAAATACAAATCCATGATGAAAACCATTAACTCTCATAAAAACAGTCAAGGTTGGTTTCCCCTGCCTGCTACTTCTTTTTATTTCGACAAAGACATTTTCAAAACTTCTACAAGTCCCAGAAGGGAAACAAACCATCTTTTTTTTTTCTCTCTTCAACTTTTCTTTTAGAAGTGCATCAGTCTAGAGATTGCTGGAGCAATATTTGTGCTAAAGGCCATTTGAAAGAGTTTTCACAAATTCTCTGTCTCAAGTAAACATGAAATATCCCCCCTACAATGACTTCAGCAGAGCTGGTGGGCAGGCAATGCTTTCATTCAGCCAGCCATTTGTCTGCTGCAATTCCCTAACACAAAGTGTGCAAAATGACAATAACTCCTTCCTTGCAAAGCAACCAGCTTCACATCACATAAACATCTGTGTTAAGTCATCAGGAACCTACATATAAATCCAGCTTTAGAAAACAAAGCAGCCTGATCATACTTTTGAAAATAAGCATGAAGTAACTTTCATATTAGTCATCCGTATTTTGCATATGTACATTCCCATAAAATAAATGTACTCATATACAATGAGAAACATAAAAAGAGATATTTTCAATGAGAAAAGCATTTTCAGATTATTGCTAGTTGCCTAAACTCAGCAGGTGAAAGTTATAATAGTAAAAGCTTTGTAATGAAAAAGTTAAAAGCATCTCTGCAAATGGATCAGGAAAATAGGATGTCAAGAGCACCATAATACAATTAATCTTCAGTCCCAAAAATGCTTCTATTATGTAGGCTAAATCAGACAAACAAGTCTTAGATCCATCCATTTGAAGTTTTTCATTCACAAGGTCTTACATTCACTGTTCTAATTTTTCTGTGTTGTTGATCCCATAATTTTAATGCCAGATAATTTTTCAAGTTGTCAACTGTTTATTTGTTGATAGCAGTGCACTCTTAAAATGACAATAATGGTAAATTTTAGATTACTGTATTTTAAAAGTAAATTTCTATGTCAGTGTACTTTAAAAGTAATTACAATGTGCTGTTGCTGACAAAACCAGCACTAGGTTCTTGCATAGCACAAAATAAGTTACCGAGCTTAGGCTTGATCTGAACAAAAAGATAACACCTAGTGTCTATCATTTCTAATGATAGACCAGTTATATTAAGGAGCAGTGCAGCATATGGCAAATATGTCCTTCTGCATCACTAGATAGATAGTAGAAGGAGAAGGATCTTGTGAGACCCTGGAAAAAAGTCTTAAAAAAAAAAGGGTTTTTTTTCCTGAACTGTTGGCCTGGTGCTAACTCTAACAGTAGCGCTAATTGCTTATGAGAGCTTTGGTTATGGGCTGATGGTTGGATGGCTCATTCCTTGCCTTATTCTTTTCCTATGTGATGCAACACTGTAATTTGTTACTGTAAACTGAGTTATCCCAGTACACATAGAAAAGGCCAAGAAACCTCTGTGCATATAGACAGTGTGTCACAAGGCCATCTACCTTAATTCTACGCACTTTACTAAAATCAGTTTTTAGGCTATGGGGAGTCAGGACCAGTAAAATATAATCTTTCTAGGAAGTAGTTAATTCACTAGCACAAGATAATTCATTTGCAGTAACAAAAGAATTATATTAATCAAAGATTATGAGCAATTTCGTAGTCATTAGAGTATTTTTAAAGGAGTCAGAAACAGTCACTGTGACAGGACATGCTGAAAGAAGAGTTGTGTAACACATGCAATGTTCATGGAGAATTTTAAATTACTTTCAGAGTTCAAACACTCAACCACGTTTTCACACATCACAGCACAGCACAGTACCCTAAGTAGTCTGTGAAGGGGAACAAGCTCCGTTAAATAAAGAATTAGAGATATTTGACCCAAATCAAGTATTGCTGCTTTTGGCAGATGCTGAATCCTGCAGCCTGACAAGGTGGTCAGACCTCCATGTGATCAATCTGCAACTACACTGAGCATGCATTCCCCACAGGCATGTGCACAAACACACATATACAACACATGGATCTCGTGCATACACATACACATAGCCACACAGAGCAACACAAACTCAGCATTCATAAACATAAACAGTACTGAAGTACACAGTCTAATTTTGCTCCCATTTCTGGCTGATAAGCATGAAGGTCCATTAGCGGGAAATACATGTGCAGACTTACACATATATACAATGTGAATCACTCTAGAAACTGGATTTTGACCTTCAGGCTGTCCCATAAATGGCTCCTGCCTCACACATACACACACAAGCTGGTTATTTAGTCATTCCCCAGACCCTGTGGTGTCCCTAGTTGGTGGCTTGGACCCCCTGGTCTCTCTAACTGCAGTGTCCTAGACACATGGCTCTCTGATTACTGATCCCACTCCAGCTGCTGTGCTCAGACCCCCTCACAGAGCCCATGCACACGTAATAGAGAGTCCCTTACCCAGGAAAAGAGAAACTGAATTTAATCAGTGTAATACACTGATCAGGGCCTAGAATGGCCAGCCAACTGGCTAGCAACCTGTTTACACGCAACCAGTCCCTTTTATCCGCTCCCAAACCACCATTTCCTGCCTTCCCTTTTCCTGCCTTTTCTTTCCCTGCTAAGGGCACTCAACTGAATTTTGTACAATCCTACAATGCTCATCTCCTACATTCCCTAAAAAGTCCCATATTCCTATTGGCAGTGCTCCCGTCAGACTGTAAAATGTTTTAGAGAGGTGGACTGGTGTTGATAGGTGTCATGTTCGATTCCCAGGGCTGATGCTTTCCTGTGGCAGCCCTGGGAGGACCTAGGTAAGGAGATTCTGCTTTCTCTGATTAGGTTATCAGACTTTCCCCATCTGTAATGGTGCTTCTGTCCGCCTTTGTGCTTGTGAAGGTACGACGTTAATCACAAGTATCATGAGGATGGAGGAAGTGAAAGTGGTTGGAAAATCCTTTCTGCAGGGGATGGAGCCACACATCTGTTGATAACAGTGTAGGACTGGCATTTTTCATAGAAACTGCTGAGGCAGTTTTTTTGCACATCCATGTGCTCTGACACTGCAACTGATCCTGCTTTGAGCAGGAGGTTGGACTAGAGAGCTCCCAAGGTAATCTGCATGATTTTGTGATTCTGTGATCATCTGAGTCACAATCACTATCTGTGAATGTACTCATACATTGCAATTGTAGCAATTTGATTTAAGTTAAATTTAAATAAGCTCTTCCACTGTAGTTTGGCTCAACTTGGACTGAATCATTTTGAATCCACTGTGGATAAGAACACAGACAAGGACAGTAGCCCATTTTAAACTGACAACCATGTTAAGCTGTCAGAAGTTGTCCTGTATCTCAAACTTGTATGTCCCCATAAATTTAAGATACCTGACTTGATGTGCATTGAAACTATTGCAAGACTTCCATTCACTTGATTGGAAATTGAATTAGGCTTCATTCAGATTAAAACAGCAAGATTAAATTTTCAGATATGGGTCTTCAGTACGTATCTGGAAAGACCAGGAAAGCAAACCCAACTATACCAGATTTTAGGAGGTCCACAGATAAATGAAAATAAATTAAATAAATACAGTCTTCGTGTCACAGCCCAGTTTCTACCCAAGCTTGCAGTCAAACCTGTCTGGTCCTCAATATGCAGTTTGGGGAAACACACCTGAAGTATGCCTTTCAAGACCTTAAGGACTGCAGATTTGGTGTCACATGTGCATGGCTCTTTCTTCTATGAAAATCATTAAATTACCTTTTATTTCCAAGCTTACAGCATGTCTCTGGCCTGCTCTTTTTTGCTTATGTTTCAGATAGATAGCTTTTTTCTCCTCCTACTCGTTTTCTCTCATAAATCCCCTGACTGATGAGAAAGCGTGGTATATCCCTTACATCTAACAACATTCTATAGTGGCTCTGTCATATGCCTGCTGTGACAAACATCTTATTCTGCTACTGTTTTAATGGCTCAGACAATTGGCTTTGTACATATAGTAAAAATGCCAGCATATCCTGCAAACTCTTCCAGAGGCTTATGGTCTTTCAGAAGACAAAATATTATTTTTACTCCCTCACCCTCTGCAGAATCCCATATACTACAACAAAGAGAATGAGGTCTTCAAAGACAGTATGCAAGCAGTCACCATTCCCTCTAGATTTAAAGGTAATTATCAAATATTTGGATTACCCAGAGAGTGAATATTTCATCTCTTTGGCTATTTGCCATTGCATCCTGGTCTTCAATGTCACATTCATTAAATCCCATATTCTGCCTTTCAAGCAGAGTCCTGAACAACAGGTGATGTGGAACTGTACTCTGGAAGGAAGAGTTTCCAGGTAGGGCAGCTATTGTGCAAGCCCTGTTTGGCTCTTACTCAGTGTTTATGGGCAACAGCAAGTCCTCACTCCCTGCATTTTTAAGGATGCTGGATAGCATATGTTTTCAGGATCACAGAACATTTTAGGGTAAAGAGAAACTTTTCTGCTAAAGAGAAAAACTCCAGGTCAGAGTAAATATTTTGTATTCTGTCTGCCTTTTTTGCACTGGTGCAAGACTGACCTGAAGAGGATTAATGACATCTAGATTGAGATCTTTATTTAATATCTTACTTTCACATAGGGGAAAAAAGAAACTAATGAAGTAGTGAAAGACCCAAGTCATCCAGCCTAAATATCTGGGGCCTTCTGATCTGCTAGAGCCCTGGAATGCAGAGGTAGCCTTTTGTTCTTACAGGATCTGTGACTATCTTCTGTAAGAAGTCACCACATCTCTTCTACTCTTCAGGGTTTCAGTGTCTCTCTCTAAAAAGTGCGTTTTTCTGAGGAGTCACTCTCTTATTTGCCGAGTCTCCAGTGCAGGACCCAGCTGCTCTGTGGTGGGCCATGTTGGGCAGTGAGACCAGGCACCTTATGGAGCAATCCACTTGCTCATGCCTCTGCATTTTCTTCTAAAAGAAGCCAGGATACATGAGTGAATGATGCAAAACAAACTTCTCTCCCACCTCACAACCAGGCATTATATATCCATGTGCGAAACTGCCACATATGACTCTCCGCAGCTATCAGCTCCATATCAGTGGTGATGTCAGAAATCTGCTTGTGGAAATGAATAGTCCATGTGATAAAATTGTTATGTGCTGTCCTCCGTTTTATTCAGCAAGTTCTCCTGAAAGTTTTCCAGCAAGACTCTCTGTCTCTCCCTCCCTGGTTCAAAAGCAGGGACCCCTGAATAAAATGTTGGTCCCAAGGAATGTTTGCAGAATCATAGAGTTTGTTAATCCTATGAGTGAAATTCATGTCATTTCATCATCTGCTGATAGATGAAAGTGTAATTTGCAAGAAAAAGCTCTAAGCTGGACAGAGTAAGAGCATCACACAAAATAGTTTCATTCACACCGAGCAGCTCAAGCTGTCATCATCAAATTTTGACATAATTTGTGAATAATAAATAGAGCCAGTTTCCTAATGATTCCAGGTGTGATTTAACGTGAATTAAGCCTTCCACATAAATGCTTTGACTTCTTGCAAGGTCAGTTCATTTCTAATCAGTACTGGATTGCACATACTCAGCTATGTTCTTGTCCTTTAATGCATTAACTGACAGATGATAGCAAAATATTCCTTTTTAATGAAACCTGCTGAAGAAGACTGCTTAGGGCCTCAGAAAATATAATTTTCCAAATAAAGAATGGTCTGCGGGAAAGAAAGGGAATACTGTAATGTAATTTTTCTCAGGCATCTGATGATCAGTTGCTTTTTCCCATGTCAGAGACGTGAGTTAACTTTTTTTCCAATTACATATAGCCTCATTCACCTTTGTACTCTTAAAATTCTTGTTTCTCTAGGTTGACGTAAGTAGTGCCTCTAAAAAAGTGCAAATAAACTGCATGAAGATTTGCTGTAGAGGCTTCATAGGTACCAGATTTGTATCTGCAGTGTGTAGTCAGATTCCTAATGTTTTCACTTACACTATAATTAGCTTAGTTTCTGGGTGAATTTCACACTAATTTTTTAGACACAACTATTCCATTTCTCTGAAATCACTGTTAATTCATAACAGCGTTGCTACTGAATCCTTTATGTGACTATGCACATTGTGGATTTTCTCATGGCCAGTGCAGACTTCCTTTGGCAGCTGAATACATCAGAGTGGTCTAATTTATCATCTTCTGTGAGACAGATAGTTTTGGATGGCAGAAATGTCTCCTTTTCAAACCTCCAAGAGCCCACAACCTTCTTCTAAAGCCAGTGGTTTGCTGAGTATCTATCTTTGCCACTAGTTTCCTCAGGTTCCCCCATAAACAATTTTTTACTCTTTTATCCTCTATACAAACATACAGCTAAGGAAGACTTGATGTGACTTCCTTTAGCATCCATTTACACTGTCCTATAAATCATGCAAAATGTTCTGCATGGGCTCAAATCTAGGCATTAAATGAGAATCCATCTGTTTGTTGCTCCCAATGGGATTATAGTTTCTTTCTCTGCATCACTGCTTGACAGAACTTTGAATCCCACCTGAAACTACTAGTGTGCTGGGTTTGGGGCCTCTTATATCAAATGCACATCTCTGCTCTCCTTCTCCTCTGAGGAATTGTTATTTTTAGACTGCTTTTCTATCTCTGATGGAGTCAAAGTTACATCTTAACCTATACAAGCTCTGGTGGCATATGCTGCTCTGCTCTTCTGCTGCAGCATCATGAAATCTGTCATCCAGCTCTGTTCTGATCTGTAACCCCCTTGTCATTACTGCCCTGTTGGAGAAATTCATGTAAACACTTCTCTTATTTCTGTTCCCTGTCTGGGTTTTCTTTCACTGTTCTTTGATGTCATGGCCAGCAGTAGATCAGTATTTGCATTAGCCTTTGGCTCTCTCAGGAGGGGATCAACAGTACTGGACAATTTAGGGCATACTACTACTGCTGCTGCTATGATGTGCCCCGTGACTTACTGCTGGAGTGTTAATGTCAAGGTGATGTAACTGCCAGAGTACTGAGAAACACCATTATTTTAAGGGGGGATCACTGCCAACTCTTGAACTGCAGACTCCCTAAACTAAAATACACAACTAGAAAGTTATTTCATTTCTACTAACTGAAGAGGCTGACTAGCTTACAGGTACACAACTCCGCATAGATCTCTGGTCAGGAGACATGCAATAAATCCCAGACGACTCAATGGATCTCACTCTTCCTTCAATGTGGGCTAAGGTCTGTCAGAGCCCCTTGTTGCTGGGGGCTGAGGATACACATATGCATGTACGTCACTCATATGCACATAAGGTTTCTTAGCTGACACATGGAAATTTGTTCCTCTTCACAACACAAGGGAACATTTGAACCCATGATGCATCTGAGCCATCAGGCACTGCCTATCCTGGCAGCTGCTCCTTGGAGCCAGCCTATAAAGACTACAGACTACATCACTTTGGGGTTTTTTTCTGTATGTGTTGTGTTGTTTGTTGGTTGGGGGTTTTTTTCATTTTTTCAGTTGAAAATGAGGAAGTTCCTGATTCTTTTTAACAGTCTCACAGATTGTGAATCCTTTAGTCATCTGTAAAGAGGCATATTTGACGTATTTTGGACTTTTTGCTTATTTTAGCATGTATTATTCACACCTTCAGAAGTGCCTTAGAGCAACCCAAGCCCAGTGTCCCTCTTTTATTGCCAAAAATGCTTGCCAAGAATTTTGGAGCAAGACACCACCCTGAGGGCACGTTCTAAATGGGCCACATCATTACACAGAATAATACAAATCTGCTTGCATTTAAGGCTGCCCACTCCCGTGCAACCTCCAGCTCCTTACCTTGACTCCCTCAAACAGAACAAGAGCACCATTCCTTCACAGTCTCACCTCATACCATCACTCAACCCCATATTCTCTGCCTCTGATGTTTTTCATGGAACTGCTGAGCATTTCACAGAGCAGATGCAGCAGTGTGAGTCATTGCCTCACCGAGGAACAAGTTATTGCATAGCAGTTGCTCCACGGAAACAGCCCCTGTATGTGCTTGCATATTGTGCAATACACTTCACTTATGTACCTTGGAAATGGAGATAATTTGTTTACTTCACATATAACCAGGATAAGAGTAGTCTGTGTCACACAACTGCCTGGGTACTTCTGATGGAGCATCTGACATGTGATCACTTGGCTGAGATTTGGATGGTTCAGGCCACCCGGTTGCAGAAAAAGAGCTCAGAGCAGGAGCCTTGATTTGATTGCCCTTAAGGTTGGTGCTCTTAACAAGGTAGCTTTATGCAAACCACCTGTTAGGAATGGTCTTCTTGAAATGTACTGACCCCCAAAACGTGCCTGAGAATTGTCTGGGATGGCATTGATGACATGCTAGGCACAGGTCAAAGAGTGTAACAGGCTAGATGATTGTAGTCTACTAGACATTGTTGTAGTAGGTTGTAGTCTAGAAACATTGCCAGTGACTGCTGGATTTACTCTTATGGCTGTAGCTGAATGTTTCCATCCATGTTCCCTAGAGGCAGTCTTGGTTTACAGCTTTAATAGTTGGAAAATGTGAATTTTCTGACCATCCCCACAATTTATGGCACAATTTCTCAAGCTGTTATAATGAAGAAGCACTAGCAACGAAGTTATTACTTACTCCACAAGCAAAATTTCTCTTCTTGGCAGCTCTTTGTATAAAGGTAGCTCAAAATGTGTCTTAATATTCTGCAAACAAATCGATTATTTATAATTGTCTCATCTTTAGATGCGAATTAAAGTAATGATTTTTTTATAGAGTTGAAAGGAAGCATACACGTTTAATTGAAGTAAATGAAATCTACATGACCACCTGTTTGTTTTTTTAAACTTTACAGGAAATCAATGTATTGACAGTAGCATTGGTCAACCAAGACAGAGAAAAAAACTCAGAGAAACGAAGCCCGGGTCTAAAATCAGAGAAAGAGGCACTATTAATAGGTAAGATAACCCCGAAGAAGATTTGTGAGAACAAAATGCCTTTTAACACATTCCTGTTTTGCATGTGTTTAGCCACAACTTTGTGCTAAAAAAAAGTAAAAAAAAAAATAATTTTTTTTTCATCTGTATTCAAAATGGCTTTTAGTAAGAGAAATCCTAAAATACAAGTGCACTTTGCCTTTCTGAACAATTCTGCAGAGTTTAACGAAAGGATTTCAGGTATGAAGAAACTTGCAGGGTCTGTATTTAGACTTGCAGCATAAATCAGTGAAGACTGCATTTTCATCAAGATTTAGCAGCCTAGAATTATATAGCTTCTTATATGATTATTAGACCAAGTAGTGAAGGAGAAGGGCATGGAAATAATATTAGCAAACTACCAAGCAAAAATATGTATACTGCATGTATTAAGCAAGCCAGATTTATGCTTTTGACATTAGGTGAGGCAATTAGCAATATGAATATTTATAAAGAATACCACAAGGATTGTCATATCCTTTACCTAGAATAAAATCTTTAAAATAAACGCTTAAAGAGGGCCTAAAGCTAAAGCTTATAGGCAATGGGCCAGCTAACTGATATCAGGCATTTAGCAACACAGAACTGGCTGTACCCATGCTACCCTTGGAGGGAACATGCCCCATTTATACCTATGCATATTCTGCATTTGTTTTCAGTGGGGCAGGTTTTCGTGGAGCCTGAAGGCTCACTGTTCAAAGTGTACCCTGTGGCATGGCAACAGAAATGTTGACCTCAGAGAACGGGTTTAATTTCTTTGGTTTGGTCTTTTCACAAAATCAGCAGTATCCTGGTAGGTGATAGTTCCAAAACTACCTTAATTTGTTTAAATGCAGCTCATTTGCATAACCTAAGCATCAGGAAAGTTGCTGGTTTATTGCTGAGGCACAGATTCACTTTAGACCGAGAAGGTCATTTGAAAGTGAAGAATGTATTTAAATGTTTAAAGGGTTTAGTACACAAACTCTCTGTGACTGGTGAGATGCAGAACAGTGGGTTGCACAGAAATGTATGAATTGTTTGAATTCTGCTTGTTATAATAAAATCTGGAACTTTTAATTGCAGCAGACAGTACTTGATCTGTTCAAAGATTATTCTGTGAGAACGACAGCAAGGATGGGATTTTAAGAACAGAATAACAACCTTTTTTTTATGAGTCACTCATTATTTGACTGAAAGAAGTGGTGGCAGTGTCCCAGTTGTTCAGTAACACACTCAGATAAACAAAATAATCTCTGTTCTGGTCATAATACCCCCACCAACTGGTTCATTGTTACAGTTCAAAGGTCCTCAAGATGGATTTCAGGTTATCTCCTCATCTGGGGCATGTTCAGGTGTGGTAAGGGAAAAATGGGCCTTGCCTCCATCCGTTCACTAAGTTTGTCTATATTTTACAAAGTACAATATTGTCTTAGAGGAAAAGTGCATAAAAAAAATAAAAATTACTAAAAAGTTATCATGGAACTTTAGTCAATAACTACAAAATATTTACAAATTACTTATTATTTACAATATATGAAAGAGCTATCTTTGAACGTTCTGAATTGAAAAGTCTTGGGAACTGCATAACAAATGCAATGACACTGGTAATATGTGATGGGAGCACAAATTGGATTTCCATTCAGCCTATCCAAGTGTGATGGTCTTGGCTTTTGCTTCTAAAGCTCTTGTGTGGTTGCTTATAGTCATCCACAGCACAAAGAAGGTAACTGCTGCTAGGACTCACCATAATATAAAATTAAATATACACCACTCCCTATGCACGACCAGAAGTCTGTAAATGCTATTCAAAAAATGAGGGAAGTAAAAAGGTGTTCTTTGCAAAGCCAGTTCTCAAATGAGTTAAATATTGCTTATCAGTTTCAACCATGGCCAGTACTTGGGGAAAAATGAAATCCAAAATTATCCTAATTCATTCAGCATGAAGAAAGCAGTATGGCCTGCAGTACACAAGATACAGTGACCCACTTTTGTCATTTGTAAGCATTTTTAATCCTGATGTTTATGATTTAAGTATACGAAACTTCCCCTAGGGTGGTTCAGCTAAGAAACCCATCCAAAGAGAGTTGAAAATATTTGTTCTGATTCTTACAGTTCAACTCTCCCCAAACAGTGAGTAATGCACATGCCATTTTCTATTTTCACTGTTTGTTTAGAACAGGAGAAATTGAATAGTGCCTTTAACAGCAATACTGATGCCCCAAATTTTGTTTTCACTGGTCATCATTATTAATGCTGTCACTTGATTTTTACTGCAGAAAAAATCTCTAGATTTAGATCTTGACTCCTCCTAAGCCACTTTTATTCTCATACCTTTTATAATTATCCTGAAAATAACAATGAAGATAGACAGAACAGGCTCTCTTTTAAGAGAAAGTAAAATATGTCAGAAAGGATTTGTGTTTTCTTCAGCACCAGTTAGGGGTAATACGGATTAAACACTTTTCATTACCAGCATCAGCATAATTACTAGAAAAATCTGAGGGAGTGAGGTTTCTGACACAATTATATGAAACATTTTCACAACAGAGCACCAGTGAAGGAGAAAAAGGCAATAATTTTACCATTCCAATATCCACAATTTTATATTGGTAAATCAAGCATAAAATTGGTAGCTGAAATGCTTCCAGCAAGGCTTTGTTTAGAAATTCCTTTATTCATCAGTATATTATCCTGGTCACTTACTTGCTAACTACTGTCATTCCTGAAGATGAGCTATGGTATTTAGCATGTTACTATGACTGTATTAAAAATGTGCCATTTTGTTATGTTTATTGGGTTGTGAAAGAAAAATAAGAATCATAATTCATACTGAAAAACCTGCAAGAACAGACTATTCAGAATTATTTTGCCTATTTTAATGATACGGTGTCTGAGCTAATTTTAATATTTTGTGTGCATTTGTTTTTAATACAGGTATCATATCCACATTTCTTCACGTCCACCCTTTTGGAGCCAATATAGAATATCTTTGGTCTTATATGCAGCAGTTGGACTCTAGGGTAAAAAAATTTAATGAAAATCTGTTTTGTCTATAGAAATATTGTATTATTCTTTACTGCAGGTTAAACTCTTCATGCATTTCCATTAGAAAGATAATGGGATATGGGGCTTGGGGGTTTGCAGTCTTTATTCATTTGCAAATTACAGTGCACGTGCTTGTGTTGAGGTCTTCGCCTTGCACTGCTTAGCTATTTTTTATGGCAAAGAAGAGCAGAGCTTTAAATGGCAAAGACTAGCAGATGATTTTATGACATGATTCTGAAATATAGCTGAGGAGAAAGAAAGCAAAACAAGAGGTCCATGTAGCCAGGGCCATCAAACTGTGCAGAGTTTTTGGAGATGGCTCCTTATTCTTTGTGAAGTTGTTAGTCGTGGGTCACACTGAACCGAAACTTCTATGAACATATGAGTGGACCATGTAGCATGTCCTTTGTCCACACATGGAAGCAGAGAGGACCTCACAAAGGAATTGGATGATCTTACTGCTAAATTCAGGGTCTTGGCTGTGGCCAAGACAAAAGTGAGGCCAACACACAACAGTGTGCGAAGTGTTTAATACATCAGTTTGTACAGTCCACAGTCAATACATACCTGTAGGATAAGATTCTTTGACTTACTTTTTAATATTTACTGTAGGATGAGATGAAATCAAGGCCCAAAACGG
Organism: Lepidothrix coronata; assembly: GCF_001604755.1. Classification (NCBI taxonomy): domain Eukaryota; kingdom Metazoa; phylum Chordata; class Aves; order Passeriformes; family Pipridae; genus Lepidothrix; species Lepidothrix coronata. The sequence goes on along the minus strand of NW_016690228.1, from coordinate 290,484 downwards.
CCTATTCCTCTGCCCTGAATATTAAGCAAGTCAACTGTGAAAGAGCCACTTTTGATCAGGTGAATGCTGCTCTAAGTGCTAAACAGCGGCTCTGCAGGATGCTAGGCTTCAAGAGACACTTAGCAGATGCAGGGGTCACCCTGTGGTCAGCCACAGGTCTGACCCATATCTCCCAGTACTTGTATGATGGTGCTTTCCAAGATCTTCTTCCAGCGCAACTCCTTTGATCGTGGTAATATTTTGTTCCTGAACAGCCCCTCCAGCACATAGCTAAGATCACCTTCCAGCTGCTTTGATGGTTTGCTTTCATAGCCTGCTTCATGCTTCTGGATGATCCTGGATCCTTCCTCTGTTTCTATGAAAAAGAATAGAGCTAGAAGCCCACTGGAAATAAGACAGGTTGCAGTGATGAGTGAGGAAGGATAATGAAGTTTTTAGGCACTGTCTTCAGGTCTTGGCAACTCAGTTTTGCTAGTATTTTACAGTCCACTGCCACCCACAATGAACAGGGAGTAGGGGATGAGGATGGTAGAAAGAGGTGAGAAACTGGTGAATTTCAATTCTTTTTTAAATGTCTGGTTTTATCGAGACCTGATGCACCCAGAGCTTCACACCTACAGCCATTCCTCTTCTGCTTCTCTACTCCCTGCCTCTGCCATGTATACATTTTCCTTCATCTTGTCCCCAGTTCCTGCAGCACTCAGTCTGCCCAATCTCCTCAGTTATCTTTCAAGTCCTTAAAACAGTGTTTGGCTAAGTTTCAACTGCTTTTTCCCCTGGATGACCCCTCCATCTCTGTATCTGTTGAGTGATGAAAGTAATCATCTAAAATATGGACTCCTTAGGCTCCAGCCCTGCTGCTCTTTGCTTCTGCCCACTGAGCTCTTCAACTTTCTCCCCCTGCATGGCTGCAGTCCCTTCTAGTGAATGACTGTGGGCTCAGTCCTTGAATTTCTACTCACGCTAGTAACATGTTGGCTTCTGTGAGGCTGCCAGGATCAAACCTTTAACTTGCAAACAGAGCCTTCATGGAAGGAGCATTGTCTCCCTCTCTGCAGCTACCGCTGGGCCTACTACGGCATAATAAACACAAGCTGCAAAATTTGACCTCACTGGTTTATTTTGTAAGTAACTGCTTGTAGAAAAAAATTACTTTCTAATAGCACAATACAGAGATGCAATCTCAGAGATTAATTTCATTTACTTTCCATGGTTAGACTGTCATTCTTCACCTGAACAGGAATGATAAGGTCAGCATAGCCATGCGAGCTGAGGGCTCAGTATAAAGCTCATATATAATGCCCAAAAGTAACCAGATATCCATTACTGCCATGTAAGTATCTAAAAGATAGATCTGATTATTCTGGGGCTTTAGACTGCCTCCAACACTGATTTTTGGCGCCACCTTTAATAAATCATTTAATCTTTCTGCTGCACTAACCTCTAGAGGAAAATAAGAGGCAGTAGATATTTTCTCACCTCCCTTGGGTGTACTGAGGTATAATCAGCATATTTTATGTTCACATACTGTTTTAAAAAGAAAAGTTTTCACCATGGAAAGTTCCTACTAATATGAATAAACAGAAATATCCCTATTGCCAGAGAAACCTATCAAACCATTAAAATACTTGTGGATATCAGGCAACACCCATACATTTGCTTGCTGTTCTTTTCATGACCACCATTTTAGAAGCAGTAGTAGTAGGATAAAATGGTTCATTTTCTATGACTGTTCCTTTCTTGACTTCCCTACTGATTATGCCAGAAAGGTTGCCTTTCTGAAAATGTTTGCTGTAATGAGAGCATCTTTCCCATTAGGAAGGTGACCAGTCATTAGGGTTCCAAAATGATACAAACATTCTGAACAATGCAGAATTGGGAACTTTACTGCTTAGTTATCTGGGGCTGCTGAACTGAGTAAGACTGGAAGAAGATGGCTCCACGGATAGTCAGCCCTAAGTAACAAAAGGGAGCTGATTAAAGTCTTTTTGAAAGAGAAAAACTGATGGAGCTGGGAGAAGAATTCGAGAGGTCCTAGGCTGAGAGGGAAGAATAAAGTCCCATCTGCTTCCTCCTCCTCACAAGTATACCCATGACTGTAGTTCTTAGATGGACTTCATACAACACTGTGTGACCAAGCCCCAACACGGCAGTTGTCATTGTTTTACAGTGGGATGCCTCTTACAAGAGCAGAATCATTCCTTCAAGGAATTTGCACTTGCTTTGGAATCTGGAAATTCACGTCAGGCTAAGGTTAAAAAAAAAAAAAAATGGTTTACTGTTTTCATCTGGCCTGCATTCGTCCCTGCTCCCCCACCCCCCTCCCCTTATTTCCATTCTTAATGTTTCCTCTTCCCAATCTACAGAGCAGCTTTCTCACTTTACTTTTACTTTTGTTCCTTTCTCAGATCTCTGCAAATGAGATAGAAATGCTTTTGATGAGACTGCCACGCATGTTTAAACAAGAATTCACTGGTGTAGGAGCAACACTGGAAAAGAGGTGGAAGTTTTGTGCCTTTGAAGGAATTAAAACTGTCTGACTGTGACTAGTAATGAAGCTATGCAGAAGAAGAATTCCTAGAGCATGGCAGGGTTATAAAGTATTAAAGTAAGAAATTTGGGTTTGGGCACATAGTAGTATGTTTTCAAAGTTATCCAAGCCTAATTTTAGTTACATTTGTGACGTTCTCTTGTGAGTGGAAATGTAGTTGTGCACCAGTTCCTAAAATAAAATAAAACAAAATTTAAAAAAAAGTTTCAAAATGTGACAGATTGTTTCCTATGAAAACTGGAGAAGATACCACAGTCATAATGATTTCAAAATACTACATGTCCTATATCTAAGAAAAGCTCATTGAGCAAACAGTTAAGGAGAAAGATTGCCCGGTTATGGTCACTAAGCTACAGCGATGTATGTGTAATATGTAGTAGAACTCATTAAGTTTTGGTATAGAAAATTCTTTCTGTTTAGTAAGAAAATTGAGTAATTTTACAGTGAGGAAAAGCATACCAAAAGAAAACTTGAAGATGTGTCTGAAGTTATTGTATTTTGTAAATTAAGTTATATGCTGTACCAGGGATTTTTGCCTTATTGAAAGAGGCCTGAAAATGTGATTGGAGTCCTCAAGAATGCTTTATCAAGAATATTATTTTTCTAATGTAACTATTCTCCATTACAAGTTCTTTTAACATGGATTGCATACCAATTTTCATAAACATGTAAATAGGGAGGAAACCAGTGTTACTGTATTGTATTTGGTATGTAACATTCAGGTTTATGCATCAAAATGAATATTCAGTTGCATTACTGTTACAAATTTTATAGCAGATATATTAATTTTTATCAATAAATATTACTTCTACCATATTGTTTGTGTAAGTGTTTCTTCTGATGTTTTTGAAATGTAGTCAATCCAGCAAGAGTCTCCTGGAACTTATCTTTCTCCTACCTGAACTATTAATTGCAGATAACTTGGTTAAATTACTTATGAATCAAAAAAGCAATATTAGCTAACATTAAAATAATTCAAAATATTGGTAGGGGAAGTACCAACATGGACCTTTGTTTAGCTGAACAGATTTCATTTGTTTTTTTTTCAACAAGCAGACAGATAAAAAATGAACATCTTCAAATATCTCATTTTCCATGTTGTGTTGGGTATTTGCAATGCATCCAATTAGTTACTTGTTCTAACATCTAGCTAAAGCTTCTGGCCTTTGGCCAGCCAGGGAAAGGAACGAAGCACTTTTAGTGGTGTTCCTTAAGTAGGAACATTGATATAAATTATCATGTAAGTTTTGCTGTCAAATACACAGTACTCCAGCACTCCTGTAAGAGCCAGCAAAAGCTAAAGTGTGTGTACCAACCAACCAAGCCAGGAGAGCAAGGAAGGAATTTCTCCTCCCAGAGCCTTGCTTTAAACAAATGCATCAGTACAACATTTAGCATGGTGCTGGATAAGAAACAGCAGCCGCCTCCAAGTCACACGTCTGTGTAGGCAGAGGAGCCAGTCACAAGAGAGCTGGCCCTAGAAGAAGTGGGGCACCAACAGCAGGAAATATGGCAAATTGAAACAGATGCAGGGAGTATCCCAATACATGTCAGAGTGATGTTTCACTGAGGTTCCTCAACAAACAGCAATTAGTGTCAAATGCAATTAGTAATGAAGGAACTCTCCTACATGGCTCTTAGTGATGAGTACTTTAGGGGCTATTTCTCTTATGGCATCTACCTGGAATATAGAAATATTAAATGAAATGCTAATTGTGTACAAAAGGGGAAAAGAAAGAGGCTTAGCAGATCAATTATGGGAGAAAATTATGCTTTCAGGCAGTACACACAAAATTTTTAAAAATAAAGTACATCTCTGTTATGGTTGTACAGAACCTGTGTTAAGTCACTTGGGTGAAACTAGTAATTATATTCCAGTTATGCCAATGAAAAGTAACTAGTTTAATCCAAGTAACAACTCCTTCTTCTCTTGTAATCATACAGTTTTATGAATAATTCTGGCAAAAATGTGTTAGGTCTGACAGCTCTTATTTAAGTACTGTAACATAAATGTGTATGGATGGCACTTGGGCTGGGGAAAACAGATGTGAGAAAACTTTCACCTCCACTTACTCCACGCCATACTTACTCATTATATTCCGTCCTCCCTTTTCCTGTGTCCTCCTTTTTTTCCCTTTAGCTCATTTCCTCTCCCACAAAACAACTCCAATCCCAGATAGTCACAAAACATATTAATTTTGACCAAACTTTGTAACCTAATCATCATATTTGCTTTGCATGTATTTTCTCTTCCTTTTTTTTTTCCTGTTTTTTTTATGTCTGTCTAGACCATCAAAGCTTTAGGAGAGTACCCTTTTTAGTCCTTATGTAGTACCAGCTAAAAGGGAACCTCCTTCACTGGCTTTTAGATACCACAAAGAAGATCTAAACTTTGAGTATAAATAGCATGTAGAGGTGCTGTATTATTGTAACATATCAGCTGAGAGCTTGAAACTAAGGAACATCCTCAAAAGTATCAGGTTGGGCCTCAGAACTGGCTTTAACTTTGTGTGCTCATTGGCTTTGGGGGAAAATGGATTAAAATGCTCAGCTCCATCATTTAGTTGCTGAACTGTCCTTATGATGACCCTTGGGGTATTCAGCTTGGAGTCCTGAGGTTGATGGAATGAGATAAATAACAAACCACCTTTGAAAGACATCTAGACTGCACATTAGGAACCATTTCTTTACTGAGATGGTGGTCAAACACTGGAATGGGCTTCAGACCCTCTGATCAGTGCCTCAAGGCTGTCAGTGTTTAAGAAGCATTTGTGCAATGCTCTTAATGACATGATTTAGCTTTTGGTCAACCCTGAAGTCATCAGGCAGTTGAACTAGATGATCCTTATAGGTCCCCACAAGGCCTAAAGCACATTTCTCCAGCTGAGTCAGGTTGAAGGAAGTTGCACATTTGGCAAAGACTCAAAGCTATTACAGTTAACAGAATCTTCACAACAGTAGTGGGAAAAAAAATGAACAAGGAAAGGCCAAAGAGACATGACATCATCAGGCTAATTATAAGCTCAAGAGATGAAACTGTGAAACAGCCTGGCATGCAACTGCAAGTTATGGAAGAAAGTTATAGTAGTGTTTCCTCTTCTCAAATAGGGACTAGTGGAGCGGGAGAAGATTTTATTTCTGACTACCCAAATATGCTGAGGGTATTTTCTAAGTTCAGTTGGCCTGAACTCCTTTTCTCACAGGAGACCTTTTTATCCTCAGCTTTGAATTGTCTTGGGCTGATGGCAGGGTTAACTTTCATCAGTTTAGAGGGCCAGCCTCTTACTGCACTGTATCTGATTCCCACTTGAAGGCTTAAGAGATAGGCTGTGCAAAACCTCTTAGACAAATGTGCATTTCACCATGCACATTAAAGGGAGATGGGTGTAACCTCTCTGTTAAACTGCATTTTATGTTCACAAGAGATGTTTTATGTTTGATCATGTTTGATGAAGACTGCATTTTCCCCATCACTGAAAAGGAAATTTTTAATATCTCCTTGTACTGTTGCACATAGTGGAGTCAATTGTTTATTGAAGTGTGCGGGTTTTGGGCAAAGCTTGCATGTTCAGGACTGCTAGAGCATCACATTCACTTAAGGAACAACTATACTGAGATTTAGAGAAAATCCTGTATCAAGTTATGCTACATTTAGCTACACAAGATGTGCAGTAAATGCTGTGGAATCTAAAGCTTGAAAATTTGTTGTAAGACCATTCTGGGTGGTTTGCTAAAGTCAAAATTCTGGTCTTGCAAGCACTGTTCTATTTAAAATCAGAATGGCTTTTACAGTCAGGGTTAGTAAGACAAAAATGTTCTGTGCTGCTGTGAATTGATTTGGGGAATGAGATTTGAGAAGAGGAGGAGAGAAAGGAATTAGTTGGTTTGGAAGATTTTTTTTGAGCCTCCAGCACCAATAGTAGCAAGGTCTGATATACAACTGATGTTCATTTTGTCCACTTAACAAATGCATCTCAGAGTTCAGTATTTGAAGTGTGAGGTTTTTATCATCCTTCTTTTTTTTTTCTTTGAAAGGGTACAAATTGTCCTTTGACTTGTCACTCTGGTTATCCTGCTAAGATCTGAAGCTCGTTTACCGTATCTTTTCCCTCAAAAAGAAGTAGAAATAGCAGAAAATTTCTTCTGGTTCTGTTCTGTAGTCAATCTCTTCCGGAAGCAACTGCTGAGATACTCAAGAAAAACAAATTTGTCCTATATTTATTGGCATTAAGTGCCTATGAAGTAGGACACAATCTGGAGGAAGCCATTTCTTCTTCCAGGCTCTCCAAGAGCACAGTCTTTGTGACTTTACTTACTGAGTTAAAACTGAATGTCTCAAGAACAAGTAAGTCAACTGTAAAAGCAGCCAAATCAGGAAATTATGCTTACAAGGTGCAGATCCTCTGACTATATAAACCCGTTACATTGAATTCATGGAAATCATAATTCGTAAGCAAAATCAAATAGATACACTCAGGACTACCTTTGATTAAGTGTTTTGCCTCACACTGGGTAACATTGTGGCTGTTCAGACGTAATGGGCTGACTCCAATGTCATCCTCCTCAACAGGGATATTTGGGTGACAGGAAGAGGAGAAAAATATAAATTCCTTTAAACCTAGCAGACAGCACTCCTGAAATCCTGCTGCAGACATACTATAACCATTGCTCAGACTTCTGGCTGATAAGTACTTCTTGCTAATTTATGTACTTTTATATACATAACATTGAAGCCTAAAAAGAATCATCAACTTGGACTGCTCATATCATAGCCATGTCACAGTTAATTCTGTAGTGGTCCCAAAAGCCTATGGTGGATTCAAATACACCTCCCATAAAAGCATCCAGCCATAATCAAGGTTATCAAGTGATGAAAAATATTTTTGTTTTTGCTTGATTTTTAGAAGAGATTAGCATTGTCAAAATTGTGTCCTAACTTCATTTTTTTTCTGGCTTCCTTTAGCCAGTTTTGCTTTTCTCTGCAAGATTAAATAATCCTTTAGTACTGCATATTTTGTACCCGGGAAGATAGTTATATATTGTGGTCTGTTTACTTCTCAGTATTCTTTCTCATAAACTAAACAGATTGAGCTTTTAAGTGTTTTGCTATAAAGCATTTATCTTCTCTTCCTCAAATCATTGCATTCTTTTTCTTTTTTTTAACATCCTTTCCAATTTTTCAAAACCTGCTTTAAAATGTGTGGAGAGAAACTGTTACTTGAATTAAACTGATCAGTTTACAGTACACAGACATGCAGTCACATCTCTGCTCCAATTCAGCCTTTTGCCTCCTACTCCGATCAGACTATTAGCTGATTGCCAATGTCAAAGCAGTAATCCAAGTAAATCGCTGTTCCACCATTTTCTTCATCCTTCTGGTGTAACAGATTCCTCTGCACAGATGTGTTTCTGTCTGCTAAAGCCTGGCTTTTCCATCCCCACTGATAGGCTTGTTTGTGCAAGCGCAAAGGTCTCACCCCACAAGGGTATTTTGAGGCTTACATCCCATGAGCAGCCTTGTTCTTTGCTTTGGGGACAGTCTGGATAACTCTATGATTTTTATAGCCTCTCCTGATTTAAAAGGGGGTAATCAGATCTGCTGTCAGGATGTTAGCTGATCACATCAAGCATTCAGAGGGCAATCGCACAGGCTTTGTCTAGACTAGGGTTTAAATGTGTGTCATTAGCACATATTAGTTGATACATTTTAGAAGTCTGATGCAGACGAAGCATAATGCCTTTAATGTGAAAAGCTGGCTGAGTTAGGCCCTTGGGCATTGGCGTTGACACTGGTTTGTCTATTTTAGAGTTTTAGAATAAGTTAGCCAAGGGCTTGTCTGCAAAGACCAGTTAATTTGGAAGAAGATAGGCTATGAATTTAAAGGGCTGCTCCAGGACTTAAGACCAGAAAAAGATTAATTCTCAAGTAGTTGCTCTGAAATAGCTCAGTATAATAGTAATATGCACTTAACTAGGTACATTTTCTATCTCCTTTTTTTTTTAACTTTCTCCAGAAAAAAACAGTTCCCATATTAGACTTGTTGTATTTAAAAATTAACCCTCTGGTGCATTGCTGCTTTTTATCACTGCTCCTTACTGAATACAGCTGATTAGCTTGGTTGTGTCTGGGGAGGAGGTTGGAAAACTTGTACACTCCGCAAATCTGGTTGCAGATGTTAAAAGCTGACTTGCATTTCACAGGGGGAAGACATGGTATGCTTGCGAGAGGAATGAGAGTGAAGCAACAGAAGACCATAAAATAGGATTAAAAATAGAGACTGGAGGGATTTTGTTAGAACCTGGCGTTCCATCAAAAACCCCCACACAAATCCCAGGACATCCCAGAAGCCTGTTATAAACTAAGAGGGGGAACAGGGAAGAGGAAGAGATAAAATTTCACAGTAAAAATAATTGTAAACTATGGTAGTATTGAATCTATAAGTGTTTGTGTATTTCCTTAGCTGGTTCTGTCCATGGAGTCAGCTCTGTCAGGTGTTGTGTCTGAGATTCTGTAAAGAGGAACCTTCCAAAATTACTCTGCAGTTGGCTCTATCCCAAAAATATGCTCAAGCAATACTAACTTCCAATGGCAGAGAGCCCCTACCCACAAGAAAAATCTGCCTCTCTAGTTCTACAGTTCACTGGTTGATGATGATGTTAGCAAAAAACCTTTTCCTTATCCTTGAAGGCTAGTGAGAATACATATTACTCATGGAAAACAAATATTTGCCAGGCGATCAAAACTCATTTCAGAGTGTCATTTCTACCCCTCCACTCTAACTAGCTGTCCCCTGGGTGGAACTTGTCCCTTGGTTAGATGGAGTTAGCTAAAGCCCCATCAGGGTGGAATCTACACTTTTGTCTTCAGAAGATGAACAGCCATGGATAAACATCATGCTACTAGTTCAAGGCTGATTTGTCTCAGGAAGAATTGCAAGGCAGGAGCTGCTTTGCAGGATGATACTGGAAGCCTATTTTGCACAATAAAACATACTGACAGAGAAGGAAGCCAGATGGTGTCTCAACAGCCCAAGTTTTCTAAAACACATTTCCTACCCTGAGAAGTTCTTGATTGACAGCTCTGGAAACAGGTGCTTTAGTTGTCCACAGGGCAGGACAGGGAAGGCATCTAATATTGTCCCAGCAGAAGTCTACAGAAATCACCTGCCATTTCATTTTCATCGCTATGAAGTCCTTGCCTCATCTGTCCAAACTGCAGAGGAAGGGGATGTCTGCAGAATGTACATTTGACCCTGATTTGAGGCCACAGAACTTCTGCTGCTTAAAACTTTAGTTTGAGGGCTGGATTTGAACCTCTGATCTGTAAAATGGATATACTACTGTCCTAAGGAATGTAGGAAATTATCCAATCACTGAGAAGAGGAAGGCAGCCTTTCTTGAAGCACAAATGAAGAAATATACCCTGATGACCCCATCCCCTTCAATCTTCACAATGAGCAAGAAGATCTGGAAGTCCATGGCTGGCAAAGAAGTTCATCCGATTAGAAAAGACAAAAAAGAGCTTGTGTTATAATCACACGGAATGTTTTGAGATGGTTTTTTTAAGTCTAAAGAAAACCCTCTGCAGTTTATAGCCATGAGATGCTCTTAAAACAAAGATTAGTACAGGGAAATGGAGCAGCAAGGAAAAAAAGAATATTATCTTTTATGAGCACTTTACTGCTCTTTCTCTTTGAGAAGATTTCAGTGTGGAAGCTGAAATCCCTATTGTTTCAAAGGTTTACAGTCAAGAGCAGGAATAACATGGGATTTGCAGCCTTTGTTTGATTTTTGTGGTCTGTGCAGTTCAAATGTCCAAAGAAAAACAGGGAGGTGTATGCCCAGGTGAAATGGAACTGGGCAGTCATTTATGTAACACAGAATCGTTGCTTTTCTGCAGTGCAGAGTTTTTTATTTACAGCAATAAATCACGGGCAAATGATCAGAAGTTCAAGGATGTATATTGGTCATGTAATCAGCAAGAAATCTGTACATGTTTAGAGTCCAGACTTTAAAGTTTTGTCTTTCTTTTGAGAATGATGAGATTTCTGTCATATGCAGCACTGAGAAAGACAACAAAGGATGAACTGGATGGATCTGGGGAAAGAGCCCTAATCAAATGCTAGCTAGTGATGTGACTGTCACACAGTACTGTGCAAACATATCCCCACTCTCAGTGAACAGGCTAGTTTGGCCACAGGAGACATCACAGCTGTCATTGTAGAGCCTCTCCCCAGCTCAGTCCATTCTACTTACTGCTCCCAGGTTAAGCAACATGGTATCGTCTGGGCTGTCTTCTTCTGGACTTCTTTCTGCTTGGTTTCTTCTTCTGGATAGTTTATTTTTAAGTAGTTCAAGCCCTGTTTCAGGCAGTTAACAAGCTGTACCATCAACAGAAAGCCATCAATTATCTGCAGCAAGAGTGGGTAAATCCTAATTAAAAAAGAACCTGGACAACTTCTTCCTAAATTTGCTAAAAGACTTGAAATTACTTTATATGCCAATTTCCAAAGGAGAATGAGCAGCAAAAATGTTTCCAGAAATAACCAGAATAAGGCTTCATCTCCCAGACCCATTTGGCCCATACCTGTCCTATGTTCCCCAATCCAAGCATGCAACAACATTCAGAGGAAAGCAAAAGCTGTTCCAGAGTTTAAGTCATGTGAGTAATTCAAGGTTTTGGAAAGGTTATAAAAAGGTCCCTTGTAGACAATCCCACAATCAATGCTACTGTTCTTCTGTGTAACTAATCTAAAGTAAGGTTTTCATTAACTCTCTTTATTTGATGCATTGTGAAACAAACCAAATGAGAATGTTTAGGCTGGCAAAAAAAGCAACACAAAATCCCACAAGAACACGGCATAACAGCATACATCAAGATCTGAGTAACAAAGAAAATAACTCTGGATACACAAAGAGATGTTGGGAAATTACTGCTTTGTGCCATGAAATGGAGTATAACTGACTACTAAAAAGTTCTTGCTAATCACAGGTATATTACATGGCAATATACGGACTGGGGTTAAGACCTTCACTTTCTGAATTACTAGGTGTCTGAGAGCTGTCACCATACAAACTCACAAGCAAGGGAACTGTGACCAAATCCAATAGTAAAGCTACTCAGCAACACTCCAAAACTCAGCTACACAGTGCATGTTTCCTACTAAGAATTTGATTTTAAAAGCCATAAATACCAGGATTTTCACTGGAATGTGGTCGCAGAGCCAAGGATGTGAGACATGTCAGCCACTCAACTAACTTTGGATGATATCCCATCATTGGAGTGACATGCCACTTCTTACTATAGCCCAGCAAACAGGTCTTAATTCTTCCTTGTCCAAGTGAGCACTTTTATCTGCTCAGCTGTGGGATGTCCCACTGCTCCAGTTTCCATCACTCTGTGCAAGGTATTATCCATCCAGCATGTTCTGAGGACACCTGTGAGACTGATCCCCTACCTGCAGCTGTAGGTGCTCACCTCACTTCTCAGCACTCTCAAGATTGGGTTTTCAGATAGTCCTCAAATGCCTTCATGGTGTACCTCCATGTAGTCATGACTGAGAAACATGGTCCTCTGAATTCTGGGAGTTGGTCACTTGCATTCTTTGTAACATAAGGAAACACAAGAAATACAGGCCTTGAAGTACAGCACATGGCTGGGTAGGACATTCTTCTTGAGCTTCTAAGGACACCATTCTTCATGTTTTCTTAATCCAGCCTTTATCCCTTCTCATCATGCCTACAGATTCGTGTGCGTTTGTGTATGTGTGTGTGAGGTCTCCAGACCATTCAAGTGGACTACAGCTTTTGGTTTCCTCAGCATATCATGACTTTTAGTTTATTTTACTGCAAGTCATATAGGTAGAGGTGAATTGCAAAGGAAAAATGTCTACCATGCCACATAATGAAATACATATAACAACAATCTCATACATAAGGAAAAATTTACCTCTAAATGGCTGTCTGTCCAGTTTACAAAGAAGAAAGAAACAAACAATTGCAACTGAGAAACCATAAAGATTTATATAAATGGATAATATTAATTAGTCTTGAAAGATGAAAGGCTGCCTCCTCAGAGGAGGATGGACCAAAACCTATCACTTACTTAAATTTCCATTCAAATATGAAAAACAAGAAACCCAAACTATAGTGCCTTGGATTATTACCATTAATAATTAATAAATCCATTAATTACCATAGATTAATTGTATCTATCTTCAGGCACTGACACTGCTACAGCACCTAAATTCAAGAGAGCAAGTGTAACTCAAGGCTTGTGTCATATGACTGAAAAAGGAGCTACAAAGCCTCCATCCAACATTAGGCAGGTGGGTGCAGAATCCAACCTTCACTCAACAGGTCCCATGTAAACAGGGCATGGATGCCCTCACAGCCCAGCCATGCTGGTAAACAAGAGCCAGATTCCACCTTTCACTCAGGACACTCTTTTTCAGGCATCATAGCAAGGGGTGTGATACTGCAGTTATCTAAGGAGGAACAAGTATGGGGAAAGTGCACTTGGTCTTCACCACAGGTACCTGCTAGAAAATCAAGGGTTACAATATCCAGCCAATGATGGCTTTACTCAAAACACAGAGAGCTGAAGCGTCTGTGGTTGTGACTTTATCTCATCCCACTTTAGGCTCTCAAGCTGACAGATCTAGTGCTTAGTCACATTCATGATCCTGCGTTGCCATCTCATTAAGGGGGTGCTGAATTTATGAACTCATCTTCAGCTGTGGCTCACTGGAAATGCTACAGCACAGCCTCCCTTGAGCCTTTCAATTTTAGTGAAACAAGGGAACAGCTGGTAAATGTTGCCACTTCAAGGAGGATTTTCAGTGGTAGGGACCATGATTATTGTTTCCTGGGTTGTTCCCGAATCTGCAGAGCACCTCCTTGGTCCTGCTACCCTCAAAATCAACATGACTCTATGAAGGTATCAGTCAGCAGAGAACACTGCCACTGCTGACACATGCAGGTAGTGATTAATTCACACCATCTCCAAAAGAGCCCACACAGAGGTCATGGTGATGCAGACATCACCTATCACCTTCCCTATCCCAGCCTTATATACAAAATGCAACATATGTAATCAATGTATAAATGAGCAAAACTTGTAGTGCATATCAAATCTTCAATCCAGTAATTTGTTTTAGCAAAAACTGACTGTGACTACAAACACTTCACAGACTAATTTTCAGATTCATGAGTTTTTGCTTGATTTGCCTACATGTTCTCTGAGCTCTGTGCCAAAAAAATATTTCCTTTCTTGCACTGAAATGTAACACTGACATGTGTCAAACTACTTCTTTTGTATGGGCTTAAGCGTACTTCTTCCTCTTTCTGCTTTTTGTAGATTCATACATATTAGACACACATCTTTGGGTTTTAATTATAAAATTAATTTAGACAGCAACCAGAAATAAAGCTGACAAATCTAATTTCCCAAGTAACTCAATATCATCTCAGGATCTCTGAGGAGGAAAACCAAAAATTATGTCCAAGCGGTTACAGACAAATTAAAAAACAAAGAAAAAAGCTGATCAGATTAATAGAGGAGCATTTCTCTAGTGTAAAAATCCATATTTATCATCAGCTGTGAGAATGTGATGGTATTTTAAACATTAAATGACTTTTCATACTGCTTCCAATCCCAGACACTTAGGGGAAAAAGCTATATAGATACACATCATAAATGCATCTTAAAAGAAAATAATTTCTAAAATAGTTGCTTAATGACCATATACAGTTCTGTGCTAGCTCAAATCATGTAAACTCCCTCCCATTCCTTAGATTTAATCTAAAACGTTTTTTGAAGTGATTGATCTGTGCCAAGTGTGCACTGAAAAAGAGGCTTGCTGGAAGGTCAGCAGAGAAAGCTGTCAAGTGACCAGTCACAGCCATACTCAGCTTCACTCATGTAAAAGTACCATAGGCAGCTACCCTGTCCCACAACAGTGTCACAGATATGCAAACATGATCCTGCACATAAAAAAAAAAAAAAAAAAAAAAAAAAAAAAAAAAAAAAAAA